>NC_136489.1:52109874-52244874 GCF_053919585.1 Euprymna scolopes | reverse complement strand
ACAAATAGGAATAACAGATCCCGAAAAGTCCTCTGGTTTAACCCTCCCTATAATAATATGATAAAAATTAAATTAGGTAAAAAATTCTTCATGCTTCTTAATCATCACTTCCCCCCCCCCAGTAATATTCTACAAAAATTCTACAATAATAAATTTCTTATATATATATATATATATATATATATATATATATATTAGTCCTCGCGCGAAAGAGCAGAGCACAGAATGTTTAAATAATAATAATAATAATAATAATAATAATAATAGAATAACAATGACAAAGACTTTCGCTGGCGAGGACTACTATTGACCGTAACCAATTATAGAGTTCTTTTGAAATTTTCATCTCTGTTTTTCTCGTTATGTACTGAATATTTGTTAATGAAACCTATATTAAATATGTTCTCTATTAAATTTTAAAGATTTTCTATTCTAAAAGAAGTTTTTAAAAATTTAATCTAAAAAGTTATTTTAAAGGTTTTCTTTAAAAAAATTCAGAATTTCTCATTATTCAGACCTGTATTACAAAGAGGGGGTTGCAAAAAATGAGTTGTGGTGTTAGGAGAAATACAAACTGAAACAGAGAGAATATTCAGACCTGTAATAATACAAGGATGGGGTTGCAAAAATGAGGTATGGTGTGAGGAGAAATACAAACTAAAATAGAGAGAAGGAGAGTTTTAAAATATAATCTTAAAAACATAAGATACAAGTTAGAAAAGCATTTCATCCAAGGCATGAAAATTGTTAAACAAAATGCTTTTACTATAGGCTTTAAAAATAAAGGTACAAGATTCAATTTAAAATGTATTTATCTTTAAAGTGAACTTTTATAAATTTTACAAAGTAAGGTATAAAAATTAAATTTAAATTGAATTAAAAAATTACCTTGGATTTATTTTATGTAATGTACATTTTGTTGCAATTTAAAAACATTATCTTTCATCTAGCAATTAATGATATAGATATAAAATTTTCAATGAATTTTTAAAGTGCAATACGTTGTCTGGTATTGTCGCAAAGGAATAAGCTAACAAGGAAAGAAAAAAAAATTCGACGCGGCATTTCTTTAAGTGCAAATGAAAAACATTTATTCGTATTCTCTCTCTCTGGCACCAGCCTTCGGCAGAACTTTCTCACCCTTGTGTTTACACGCCCGTCTTCCCCTATGAGCACATTGCTTCTCTTTTTGCTCAACCATGTGCTCTCTTTTCTCTGCTTTTCATTTTCTTCCCTTCCCGTGACGTCAGTGCGTGCACACTTGCTTAATTTGCTGCTGTTAATATTTTCGCTACTTAGTTATCCTACGAATCCAGTTTGTTCCACAAAAGTCACTTTCATTTAGGATGTTAGCACTATTCACGTAGTCCCTCCTGTAAGTATCTGGTGTCTGGCTACATACTTCTTACAAGAATAATATCGGGCAAACCAATGCTAACAATAGAATCTTCGGATTCATACGAAGAAGAAATGATGATGATGATGATGATGATGATGATGATGATGATGATGATGATGATGATGATGATGGTGGTGGTGGTGGTGGTGGTGCGTACCAATTGACAATGCCATCTCGACAATCCAGCACAAACTGAGCATTTTCAGTGGCCTTTTATCTGTCAGGCTGAGGTATTTTCCTGGGTTGTCTTAGGAAGTTCACCTTTCCAGACCTTGCTATCCCTTTTTGAAGTGTAGTTAGTTTATTGCTAACTGCCTGAGATGACTCAATTGAGAAATGTAAACGACGCTTAGCAGGCTATATTTAAGATTTTCCTACACTTTCCGGCCTTCAGCTATATTTTCGAGTAGTGGAAAACAAGTAAATAGTACCAGGGAGCGGAGGGCTTGTTTTTTATCCAGCAGTTAGGTGGCAAGTGAATAGGGGCTTTCTTGTTGGGAATTTGTTGAATTTTAAAAAGGCTATTTTAATGTGTAGATGGAGTGGAGAAGGATTTGTTCCTTTTTGGAGGAGCCGAAGCAGGAGCCGTTTCCTAATGTCAGTATGTTGTGGTTAAATCCCTATGTATGTATGCGTGTGTATGTGTGCATATGAGTTACATAACATCTTAGATTTGAAACAAACAACAGGCGCAGCACGCGCAGTGTTTGATTGACGTGGGACCAGAAGTTCGTTGTAGACGTAGTTGTGGTGGCCATGTAAGAAGCTGTTCGTTTCTGAAATCTGAGCTTACATCTGTTCGTTGCAAGGAACGGAAGAATATTATCTTAGAGAACGCCATCGTCTATCAGCTAGCTGCATCAAATCACCAACACTGTATTCCATAATATATATATATATATATATATATATATATATATATATATATATATATATTCTTATCATTTAGTTCAAGTCAGGGATGGCGCATCCTACTGGATGCCAAATACTCAATCGCTATCTTATAGACTCCAATTGAGATATCCTTTTAAAATTCTAACCGTCCATTTTAAGTGCAATTGTTTTTATCCGTTTTTGCACTTTGTTCACCGAGTATATCTGCAACTTGTAAATTTGGTAAATCCAACTGAAGAAATATCCATTTGTAAATTTGTGAAATCCAAATTTATCGATCTATAAATCTATATTTCTTGCATGAGAAGTTCTTGAGAGTTGGAGTTATGTTTTAAAAGATTAAAAGAAATTAGAATGAGGCGTTAATAATGGCGTAAAAATCCGTGAAGGGTTACTTTTCCACGATATTCTTCCAAAAATAGGCGGTTACAGCTTACATGACTTTAGGGAATGAAGAGAAAAAAGAACGTTTGAATTAACGAAAACAGCGCATGCGTGATCAGACAAGAGCAATACGAAAAAATGAACTCTGCTTAGTAATTGGGCGTCATAAAAGGACAGGTAGACATAGATATATGGGGGATGACGCCGCAAACAAAGGAAACGTGCAAATTAATGAGGGAAGAACAGAAAATGAAGTGAAAATGTGGCTGAAGCCGCAGGGAATGGAGAGAAAACAAGGGACGGGGTAATTGGTACTGATGAGGAAACTAATGATGAAGTGCTGTAAGAAAATGAGGAAGTTGAAAAGCTGAAAGAAATTGTAGGGGGGGGGGCAAAAAGAAGTGATGGAATCATGTTTAAAAAAAACTAGACGGATAAAACTCTAAAAGTGAAGATAGACAAAATGAATGAAGCAATGAAATACGTGAAATGCAAGACCATCATAGAAACAATTGATTTGACTGTGGTAGGAAGGTTTTAGGTCACAGAAAAATTTGGATTGAAAAGAGGTGGGTGTCAGAAAAGAAATGGACCAAAAATAGAAACGAAGAATAGAAGATTATTTAAAGAAATTAAGACAGGGTGTGAATTGTCATGAAAAAGAGTTGAAAAGAACAGAAAAGTTTGATGCGAAGAAAATACAGAAAGGTAAACAACTGAATGAAACGTATGGAATGGAAAACAAATGGAATAAGCGCTTTCAGTGGCCTTTTATCTGTTGGACTGATGTATTTTTCATGAGCAGTCTTAGGAAGTTCACTTTTTCAGACCTTACTAAAACCAACACAAAGTCAAGTATCTCGATTCCTTTGTGTTCTTAAACCAAAGGAAATGGTTGATTGTTGAATTGCGCCCCCGTTGTATCAAAGTACCTGCAGAATGTCTTCTTGGTTCCTCCTCTTCTCTTCTCTCTCCAATAATCGAGCACAGCATATAATAACAAAACTCTAAAGCACGTCTGACAGCACTGACTTCTGCCAACAGTCTCGCCCTCCTCTTAACAACACAGGCTTTTTATATCGCAAAATCGTTCACCTCTATTTGCATATTCTTCTAACTCACTTGATCACTACTCTATAAATAAGAGTCTTGACCGTTTTCTTTTCTTTCTTTTTATTTATTTTCGGTGACCGACCCGCACGTGGTCTATCCAGGTAAGTCACGCATTTCTCCACACTTCCCCCTGATCTCATGATCACAAACAGGACATGCAGGCAACCGTCGTTGGCGGGTACTCCTTCGAAGAATCGGGGGCAGCACTTCCTCATTGCTGTTTTCTTCATTACCACCATCATTACTTCCAGTCTGTTCCATTATCCCGTCTCGTGGTTCCATAGGCGGTGTCTCACAATCAGGGCAGCGGGGCAGTATCCGTCTTTGTCGGGTACTTCTCCTAATAATCGGAGGCGTCATCTCCTCGGTGTGCTCCATCATCCCTTCTCGCAGGGTTTCGCAATCACGGGGGGTGGGCAGCATTCGTCTCTGTCGAGTATTTCGATGAGGCATTACTTCCTTGTGTCCATCGCTCTCATCACTATTGTCATCGGTATGTCCCATCATTCCCTCGTCTGGTTCTGTTGGTGGTGTTTCTATGCTCACCTGAAGGGGCAGTAAGCGATCAGGATCATCTCTGAACGGTGTGTGATCCTCCGCAACGTCCTCAGAATCAGAAGAGGTATAACAAGGGTGGATATCTTTTACGTGACGTGGTAGGCCACCAATCAACATGGTCTGAGGACTTATGATTTCGTCTATTTTTCCCCGGAAAAATTTCGTAGTGCACCCAGCATTCGGGGGTTTTATCCAAACAAGGTCTCCCACCTGATATGGTGTATTGACAACACTCACCACTGATGGTATGGCATCAACTCCTTTCACACGCTCTTCATATTGGTAAATCCCATTGGCTGGTGCAGTTGCTGGTGTTGCATTGTCCTTGGGTGTTATATCATACCAGTACACTGACACTCTTCACACGAACGTATGGCTGCTTTCACTGATGCTTTTGTTACTGTAGTCTTTTCACCACTCCTGTTGCCGATCGGAGCCATCCACAGACAGGTAGATGTCCTACCAATTTACCACAGATGGAAAACACAGTACGTCTTGTTAATACATTGGGTAACCTTGAAAGTGGGCTCCCTCGCTTCCATCGCAACGTATTGCCCTCCTCCCAGACCTCTAGGCCTAGCACGGGCACTCCATCCTTTAGGCGCTTAGGGTCTTTGCTTATTAACCCAAACGCTTTCAGTTTTATTCGAACTGCATCCGCAGACATTATGTCCTCATTAACATAGATGTCATCTATGTAGGCTGAAGCAGCTTTTGCTGTGGTCTCATCCTGCATCAAAACAGTTTTAATAATGGTTGTCATAATCAAGGGTGCTACGTTTAGGCCAAAACCCAAAAGTGTCAAACAATATAGTTTTCCCTTGAGTAGTACTGTCTGAAACGGCCATAATGACTCATGGACACGTATCTGCAGGTAGGCCCTTTTTAGATCCAGAAGTGCTACATTGCTCCCTTTTTGACGCCACTCTCTCAGTTTAGCAGCGCATACATATGCGTTTCCGGTAAACGCATCAACATGCCGATTCAACTTACGGTAATCCATTACGGGACGAATTCTTTCTTTGGTAGGTTGTTCAACAGCCATGAGCGGAATTAATCCCTTGGGTGGTCCCAGACGTTCCTGTGGGTATGGTATTAACCAACCGTTGTCAATCCACATCTGAAATTCTTCTTCATATGCGGCCCTATTCTTGGTAGAAACTGCATACTCTGGAATCGTGTTGCACTGCCGATCTGGTTCCTGGCCCATGGCCCATTTCCACTTTGCAGTCCACACCCTTTCGTTGTCATCAAATGTAGCACAGAAGTCCTTTTCTTCAATCGACATGGCTGCACAGACGTCTTTCCCTTCTCACAGCCTGATACCTCTAGCTGCTGTGATTATAACGCCTCCTAGTGCTTGTATTGCATCAATTCTAAGCAACATGTCGTAGCCAAGGGGTTTCTCCTGCATCACCAGAACGTCAACTTTAGCTGTGTCACCCTTCTCAGTACAGATTGTGACTGTCCCTTCACTACAACATACTCGTGATAAGCCATTGATGGTCATAACGCCGACTGGGTTCCTCCGCCACACCGGACAGCAATGGGCGCTAACTATAGACCGGGAACACCCCGTGTCTATAAGTGCTGAACACTGCACATCATCAAGTTTAACGCTAATGACAGGCAATCCTGTGTTTATTGGTTGGCAGGGGGGGGCAAGGGTAGCGATAGTACCTTGCCCCCAACTTCGTTTCCCGAACAGTTGCGAGATATGTGCCCAAACTTATTGCAGCGATAGCATTGCACTGGTCTCTTTGATTGTGGATATACACCTCTCCTATCACTCCGGCAGTCTTTAGCAAAATGATTGGCCTCCCCAAATTTATAGCACACTGGGGTGGCATGCTTATTACTATCTGGGAGAGAGTCCACATTGCCTCCATGTCGAAAACGAGCTGCTGCTGCAATTGGTTCCTGTTCCTTACAGATGTTTCGAGCTCGGGCCAATAACTCATCAGTTGACAATTCATCGATTCTTGATGATGCCCGCAACAGTTTACTGACCTCCTCGGGTAGGCCTACCAAAAAAGCACAGTTTAATATTTTATCGTTGACCCCACCAAACGGTACAGATAATTTTCGCAGGTCAGCTAGGTACACGTCGACTGTTTCCTTGAGTTGAAGTCTCCGGCTTGTGAACTGTTGCCACGCAACAAATGGATCTGTACCAAACGCTGTATACAGGCTCTGCTTGATTTCATCCCAGTCTGGTTCATCCCCGAGTTGTTGGTAGACTGCATAGGCCCCTCCGGTTAGCCTCAAAGGGATAACTGTGGCTGGTTCTTTAATTTTGCACAGTTTACAGATTTTCTCTGCCTTCTCAATCCATTCGACGACAGCCGGTCCAGTGGTAGATCCGTCAAACTCGGGTATTAAGCGAATGTCGAATCTGTCCATTTTAGTCACCGCACACCAAGCGCCGAAATAGCTTAAAATCAACACGAAGTCAAGTATCTCGATTCCTTTGTGTTCTTAAACCAAAGGAAATGGTTGATTGTTGAATTGCGCCCGTTGTATCAAAGTACCTGCAGAATGTCTTCTTGGTTCCTCCTCTTCTCTTCCCTCTCCAATAATCGAGCACAGCATATAATAACAAAACTCTAAAGCACGTCTGACAGTACTGACTTCTGCCAACAGTCTCGCCCTCCTCTTAACAACACAGGCTTTTTATATCGCAAAATCGTTCACCTCTATTTGCATATTCTTCTAACTCACGTGATCACTACTCTATAAATAAGAGTCTTGACCGTTTTCTTTTCTTTCTTTTTATTTATTTTCGGTGACCGACCCGCACGTGGTCTATCCAGGTAAGTCACGCATTTCTCCACACTTACTATCCCTTTTTTTAGGGTAGTTAGTTTACTGCTAACTGTCAGAAAGGAAATGAAGCAAAGAATGGAGCAAAAAGTGCGAAGGCGAAGAGATACAAAGATATAATTGAACAGTTTAGACGGAATAGATTTTTTGGTTTGTACCAGAAGTTCTATGAAGAATTTAATAAAAGCTCAAATTGCTTGAATGAAGTACCAAATTCAGAAGAATGCATATAAAGTTTGAGGTGATATCCGAAGTATTTAAAAGGAATAAAACAGAATCCCTTGTGGCTGAAAAAAATGAGATAGAAATTAAGTAAAACAAATCCAAATGATATAGAAATTAAGTAAAAAAAATGAGATAGAAATTAAGTAAAAAAAATGAGATAGAAATTAAGTTAAAAAAATGAGATAGATATTAAGTAAAAAAAAATCAGATAGAAATTAAGTTAAAAAAATGAGATAGATATTAAGTAAAAAAATGAGATAGAAATTAAGTAAACAAAAATGAGATAGATATTAAGTAAAAACAAATGAGATAGAAATTAAGTAAAAAAAAATGAGATAGATATTAAGTAAAAAAAAAATGAGATAGAAATTAAGAAAACAGATGGGATAGAAATTAAGTATAAAAATGAGATAGAAATTAAGTAAAAAAAATGAGATAGAAATTAAGTAAAAAACATAAGATAGAAATTAAGAAAATAAAATGAGATAGAAATTAAGTAACAAAATGAGATAGAAATTTAGTAAAAAAAATGAGATAGAAATAAAGCAAAATAAATGAGATAGAAATTAAGTAAAAAAAATGAGATAGAAATTAAGTAAAAAAAATGATATAGATATCAGTAAAAAAAAATAAGATAGAAATTAAGAAAATAAAATGAGATAGAAATTAAGTAAAAAAAATGAGATAGAAATTAAGTACAAATTGAGATAGAAATTAAGCAAACAAAATGAGATAGAAATTTAGTAAAAAAAATGAGATAGATATTAAGTAAAAAAAATGAGATAGAAATTAAGTAAAAACAAATTAGATAGAAATTAAGCAAAAAAAATAAGATAGAAATTTAGTAAAAAAATGAGATATAAATTAAGTAAAAAAATGAGATAGAAATTAAGTAAAAAAATGAGATAGAAATTAAGTAAAAAAAATGAGATAGAAATTAAGTAAAAAAATGAGATAGAAATTATGCAAAAAAAATGAGATAGAAATTAAGTAAAAAAAATGAGATAGAAATTATGCAAAAAAAATGAGATAGAAATTAAGTAAAAAAATGAGATAGAAATTAAATAAAAAAATGAGATAGAAATTAAGTAAAAAAATGAGATAGAAATTAAGAAAATAAAATGAGATAGAAATTAAGTAAAAAAAATGAGATAGAAATTCAGTAAAAAACAAATGAGATAGAAATTAAGTAAAAAAAAATAAGATAGAAATTAAGTAAAAAAAATGAGATAGATATTAAGTAAAAAAAAATAAGATAGAAATTAAGTTAAACAAATGAGATAGATATTAAGTAAAAAAAATGAGATAGAAATTAAGAAAACAAATGAGATAGAAATTAAGTATAAAAATGAGATAGAAATTAAGTAAAAAAAAGGAGATAGAAATTAAGTAAAAAAAAATAAGATAGAAATTAAGTAAAAAAAATGAGATAGATATTAAGTAAAAAAAATGAGATAGAAATTAAGTAAAAAAAAATAAGATAGAAATTAAGTAAAAAAAATGAGATAGATATTAAGTAAAAGAAAATAAGATAGAAATTAAGTAAAAAAATGAGATAGAAATTAAGTAAAAAAATGAGACAGAAATTAAGTAAAAAAATGAGATAGAAATTAAGTAAAAAAAAATGAGATAGAAATTAAGTAAAAAAATGAGAAAGAAATTAAGTAAAAAAAATGAGATAGAAATGAAGTAAAAAAAAATGAGAAAGAAATTAAGTAAAAAAATGAGAAAGAAATTAAGTAAAAAAATGAGATAGAAATTAAGTAAAAAAAATGAGATAGAAATTAAGTACAAAAATGAGATAGAAATTAAGTAAAAAAATGAGAAAGAAATTAAGTAAAAAAAAATGAGATAGAAATTAAGTAAAAATTGAGATAGAAATTAAGTAAAAAAAATGAGATAGAAATTTAGTAAAAAAAATGAGATAGAAATTAAGCAAAAAAAAATGAGATAGAAATTAAGTAAAAAAAAATGAGATAGAAATTAAGTAAAAAAAATAAGATAGAAATTTAGTAAAAAAATGAGATAGAAATTAAGTAAAAAAATGAGATAGAAATTAAGTAAAAAAAATGAGACAGAAATTAAGTAAAAAAATGAGATAGAAATTATGCAAACAAAATGAGATAGAAATTAAGTAAAAAAATGAGATAGAAATTAAGAAAAAAAATGAGATAGAAATTAAGTACAAAAAAATGAGATAGAAATTAAGTTAAAACAAAGCCAAATGAGATAGAAATTAAGAAAATAAAATGAGATAGAAATTAAGTAAAACAAAATGAGATAGAAATTATGCAAAAAAAATGAGATAGAAATTAAGTAAAAAAATGAGATAGAAATTAAGTAAAAATTGAGATAGAAATATAGTAAACAAATGCGATAGAAATTAAGTAAACAAAAATGAGATAGAAATTAAGTAAAAATTGAGATAAAAATTAATTAAAAAAAAGCGATAGAAATTAAGTAAAAAAAAATGAGATAGAAATTAAGTAAAAAAATGAGATAGATATTAAGTAAAAAAATGAGATAGAAATTAAGTAAAAAAAAATGAGATAGATATTAAGTAAAAAAAAATGAGATAGAAATTAAGTAAAAAAAATGAGATAGATATAAAGTAAAAAAATGAGATAGAATTTAAACAAAAAAAATGAGATAGAAATTAAGTAAAAAAAATGAGATAGAAATTAAGTAAAAAAAAATGAGATAGATATTAAGTAAAAAAAAATAGAAATTAAGTAAAAAAAATGAGATAGATATTAAGTAAAAAAAAAAAATAGAAATTAAGTAAAAAAATGAGATAGATATTAAGTAAAAAAAAAATAGAAATTAAGTAAAAACAATGAGATAGATATTAAGTAAAAAAAAAATAAGATAGAAATTAAGTTAAAAAAATGAAATAGATATTATGTAAAAAAATGAGATAGAAATTAAGAAAACAAATGAGATAGACATTAAGTAAAAAAATGAGATAGAAATTAAGTAAAAAAAGGAGATAGAAATTAAGTAAAAAAAAATAAGATAGAAATTAAGTAAAAAAAATGAGATAGATATTAAGTAAAAACAAATTAGATAGAAATTAAGTAAAAAAATGAGATAGAAATTAAGTAAAAAAAAATGAGATAGAAATTAAGTAAAAAAAATGAGATAGAAATTCAGCAAAAAAAAATGAGATTGAAATTAAGTAAAAAAAATGAGATAGAAATTAAGCAAAAAAAATGAGATAGAAATTAAGTAAAAAAAATGAGATAGAAATTAAGCAAAAAAAAATGAGATTGAAATTAAGTAAAAAAAAATGAGATAGAAATTAAGTAAAAAAAATGAGATAGATATTAAGTAAAAGAAAATGAGATAGAAATTAAGAAAATAAAATGAGATAGAAATTAAGTAAAAATTGAGATAGAAATTAAGTAAAAAAAATGAGATAGAAATTTAGTAAAAACAATGAGATAGAAATTAAGCAAAAAAAAATGAGATAGAAATTAAGTAAAAAAAATGAGATGGAAATTAAGCAAAAAAAATAAGATAGAAATTTAGTAAAAAAATGAGATAGAAATTAAGTAAAAAAATGAGATAGAAATTAAGTAAAAAAATGAGATAGAAATTAAGTAAAAAAATGAGATAGAAATTATGCAAAGAAAATAAAATAGAAATTAAGTAAAAAAATGAGATAGAAATTAAGTAAAAAAAATGAGATAGAAATTAAGTAAAAAAAATGAGATAGAAATTAAATAAAAAAATGAGATAGAAATTAAGTAAAAAAAATGAGATAGAAATTAAATAAAAAAATGAGATAGAAATTATGTACAAAAATGAGATAGAAATTAAGTAAAAAAAATGAGATAGAAATTAAGTAAAAAAATGAGATAGAAATTAAGTAAAAAAAATGAGATAGAAATAAAGTTAAAACAAAGCCAAATGAGATAGAAATTAAGAAAATAAAATGCGATAGAAATTAAGTTAAAAAAAATGAGAAAGAAATTAAGTAAAAAAAAATGAGATAGAAATTAAGTAAAAAAAAATAAGATAGAAATTAAGTAAAAAAAATGAGATAGAAATTAAGTAAAAAAAATCAGATAGAAATTAAGTAAAAAAAATGAGATAGAAATTAAGTAAAAAAAATTCGATAGAAATTAAATAAAAAAATTAGATAGAAAATAAGTAAATAAAATGAGATAGAAATTAAGTAAAAAATGAGATAGAAATTAAGTAAAACAATGAGATAGAAATTAAGTAAAAAAAATGATATAGAAATTAAGTAAAAAAAATTAGATAGAAATTAAGTAAATAAAAATAAGATAGAAATTAAGTAAAAAAAATGCGATAGAAATTAAGTAAAAAAATGAGATAGAAATTAAGTAAAAAAAATGAGATAGAAATTAAGTAAAAAAAATGAGATAGAAATTAATAAAAAAATGAGATAGAAATTAAGTAAAAAAATGCGATAGAAATTAAGCCAAAAAAATGAGATAGAAATTAAGTAAAAAAAATGAGATAGAAATTAAGTAAAAAAAAATGAGATAGAAATTAAGTAAAAAAATGCGATAGAAATTAAGTAAAAAAAATGAGATAGAAATTAAGTAAAAAAAAATGAGATAGAAATTAAGTAAAAAAATGCGATAGAAATTAAGTAAAAAAAATGAGATAGAAATTAAGTAAAAAAAAATGAGATAGATATTAAGCAAAAAAAATGCGATAGAAATTAAGTAAAAAAAATGAGATAGAAATTAAGTAAAAAAAAATGAGATAGAAATTAAGTAAAAAAAATGAGATAGAAATTAAGTAAAAAAAATGAGATAGAAATTAAGCAAAAAAAATGCGATAGAAATTAAGTAAAAAAATGAGATAGAAATTAAGTAAAAAAATGAGATAGAAATTATGCAAAAAAAATGAGATAGAAATTAAATAAAAAAATGAGATAGAAATTAAGTAAAAAAATGCGATAGAAATTAAGCCAAAAAAATGAGATAGAAATTAAGTAAAAAAAATGCGATAGAAATTAAGTAAAAAAAATGAGATAGAAATTAAGTAAAAAAAAATGAGATAGAAATTAAGTAAAAAAAATGAGATAGAAATTAAGTAAAAAAAATGAGATAGAAATTAAGTAAAAAAATGAGATAAAAATTAAGTAAAAAAAATGAGATAGAAATTAAGTAAAAAAAATTAGATAGAAATTAAGTAAAATAAAATGAGATAGAAATTTAGTAAAATAAAATGAGATAGAAATTAAGTAAAAAAAATGAGATAGAAATTAAGTAAAAAAATGAGATAGAAATTAAGTAAAAAAAATGAGATAGAAATTAAGTTAAAACAAATCCACTCCTCATCTCAAATATTTTGAAACGATTTTAATTACATCTAAAATTATCAACAAAGAGAATTATAGCGTTACTCTCAGAGCGATATAATTATTTTGTCTTCACGAAAGTGCTTTTCCTTTGTTAAAGTTTTTATGGCAATTACTCCAGACAAGGCATGAAGCTACTCGATGTAAGGAGTTAAAAAATGTACAGTACTTCAAGGTCAAAACTTGACAATGATAAATGTTAGATAGAATAGATTCTGACCCAGAAAAGAGTAATTTTTCGCTCTTTGTCAGAAACATCATTCATGGAATGTGATGATTAACGGATAAAATAAGGGAAGCAAGAGTATATCGATCCACTTTTACTGTTCTTCTTTAGAAGTCAGGCATCCTCCAGTCTTGCAGACTATGAAGGTGCGCATGATGAGGACCTACGCCGACCGAAATGTCGTGAAAATCACTCTCAAGGTGAGAACAATAGTCCGAAGAAAGCAAATAATACGAATCGTCATTCGTTGTTTTTACTTCAACTAAAACAGCGTATTTCTCACCAATGGTAACAATATCAGGTTTAATTATATTTTAATGATTCTTTTAATTATATTTTAATGGTTCTTTTAATTATATTTTAATGGTTCTTTTAATTATATTTAATTATATTTTCTTCGGCTTTCGATCCCCCTATATATTTTATGCCAGTTGTCATAATAAAACCGCATTAAATTTCTATCTGTATATATTATAAATATTATTTTTTAATAAAAAAATAATATATAATACCATTCAGTATGGACCCCTCAATGGAAGACAAGATAATAACACAAAATTGAATTCATAAGACCATAAAATCAAACCTTGATCGCCCTTCAGGGCCTGCGGATAGAGGCATTGAGTCTCTACGATTCCAGAACATTGCGGTTTCATCGCAAATAACCCACTTTTTATCGCTCGTCACAACCCGGTTAAGTAACGGGTCGTTCTTGTTGGGTAAAAGAAAGGAAGATGACACTTCATAAATGCGTTTCTTTTGGTTGTCGTGCAATTTGTGAAGCACCCATTCATCAAGTTTTTTTTTATCTTTTCGATCTCTGTCAAGTGATTGGCTTCTACTAAGGCTGTTGATTGATCGTTGTCAGCATCCGATTGCCCACCACTACGCTCATCATCTTCAAAACTCTCTTCGTCGCCACGAAATTTCTTAAACCACCATTGAGTTGTGCGTTCAGTGGTGGTTCCTGGGCCAAATGTTTCGTTGATATCGCGAACTGTTTCAGTAGCTTTTCGGTCTAGATTGAATTGAAATTTTAAAAAAAATTGTGCAAATTAGCTTTTTTCCCCCATCTTGTATTCAACGTTCTGAAAAGAAGACATAATTGTTTTAAAACGATTGCAATTTAAACGATTAGCTAGAGCGAAAAACGCTCTTTAAAATGATATATAAAGTAAAGCTATAATAACGAAAACTTATTCGAAAATACATCATTTGAAATCGAAATTAAAAATGCCGCAAGAACTTTCTTCTTAACTTAATAGAAAAACAATGATGTGTAAAATTGTGTTCGCAAACTTAGATAAGGTTTTTGATAAAGGTTTTAGACTATAATTAAAACCAACGATTGCCTGTTCCCTTTTTATTGTTTATTCGGTGTGTTTTTAATTTGTTTTGTTTTGTTTTTAAGAACATATATTAAATGGAGTTTTCTTTGTTAATGAACCTGACAAAAAGTGAACTTTTTAACATCTACTTAATTTAAATTATCTATTTAAAAGTTCAAATCATTTTGGGGAGGAGGGGCATTTGGTGTACAGTAAAACGTTTTTTTGTAAGCCAGAATTGGCTCTATAAATACGAAATTTGCATTAATTGAAATATCATATTTAAACGTATTTTACGGCTGGGCAACGTCGGGCGGCCTGCTAGTATATTATAAAAGTAAAGTTGTCTGTCTGTGACACGGTTTCTATCAAACTACTCTGTCATTTTTTTATTAGACACGTGGCTAAATGTGACGTCATACACTTCCATTACTACCCAAAATACAACTTTTATATGTTTTATATTGAAAGATGCAATTTGTCAACGATAAAACCCATCTTTGATCTTAGGCACGCAGAACAACAATCATCCCATTATTTTATATTGTAGTGGACCCTCTACAAATAATAGCTATTCATCGGGACGCGATCTTTTTAAGGTTATGTATTGATGTAGCCGTTTTAATAATTTTTATATAGTTGTTTGATAGTTAATTGATCCGCTTCTCTTACTTTGTCATTATTCAATTATTGGAATTCTTTAGAGATGAGTTATTTGTATATTTCTTATTTATTTATTTGAATCTTTTATAGTTTTTGTTTAACGACGTTTCGGCCAACTATTCCTCTGGCCTTCGTCAGGTTGTTAGTTGCGACGGGATAGAAATGCTGAATCTTCAGCAATTACTGCCTTCAATAGTTGTTTTTCGTCTCACCACGTTTTGGCCAACTAAGCCTCTGGCCGGCTTTGGGTAGGATTAAAACTGCTGTCTTCAGACAATGGAACTGTAGAGATTCACCGTATCTACCTACTGCGTCACAGGACCCGAAGGACTATCAATGTTGGATTTTTGATTTTATAAATTCAAGTGTTTTGTTATCTGATCTTCCATTGTCAGATCCGTACCGAATGGTATATATTATTCCATTATTGAAATTCTTTAGAGATGAGTCACTTGAAACGTCGTTAAACAACATCTATAAAAGATGAGGATAATAGTCCGCAAATAATTAAATAAAATATACTCTGTTATTGCCTGCTATTGGTGACATTGTTGTATATTCTCTCAAGACACACACACACAAAATCCACTGACAAATACAAGTAACAAACATAACGCATTTCTATTTACTTATAAGACGATAGCAAGAACGGATGAATGAGAGTCATCTGAATCGTGGAAGAGAAAAACTTGTATCATGATGATTTGAGTCGGTTATCAAATAAAGAGACTATGATCGTTGTTCAATACTCCCTAAACACTGTAAAAAAAATCCGGCACAAACTAGAGAATTGTAATGGCGACTACGATGATGTGGCTAAAGAAAACAACCTGACAAAGGATCTGATTGCTCTCGCACAGAAGAATTTCTCGAAAATCTGTAGAAAAAGTGTTGGAGGATCCTGGCATCGGAGTTCGGGCTTTGTCTCTTGAATTGAATGTTTTACGCTTTAATATAAAGCTTGCACTAAATAGAAACCTTCGCTACTACACACATAAGCGTCGCAGAGATCAACCTCGCACGGAAAAAGCTCGAAAAAATCGGCTGATAAAGACAAAGAAATGTCTGAGCGAAGTGAAACGTCCTACTGAACCACAAACAATCTGCTTCTTTTCCGATGAACAAAAATAAACGCTTTCCAAAATCAAAATCACAACACACAAAATAAGAGGTAGCTTGCATACAATACTACATTCTCTCCTAGAGTCATGCAGATTAATTTCATCACACTGTCATTATTTTTGGATGCGTTTCTTCAGAAGGTGATGTGATGCCTCCACAGTTTTTCAAACAAGGTCTCAGGTTGAATGAAGATGTCTACGTGGAATTGCTATCCACTGTAATTAAGCCATGGATAATAAGGATAGCTAATAAAAGACAGCATATATGCCACACCCGGGGAATTATTTTGAGTAAAATATTTCCACAATAGTATAATCGATTTGCTTATAGAATTTCTTTGAAATCAATTAAATGTTATAATTACAACTGCTTTTTCTTTTTCTGATTAAATTTATCCGAAACACCCTGTATGATTGTCAAATAATCGGATTTGATTGAGAACGTGAACATTTCTGAGATCCGATGTAATTGACTGTTTCAGTAAAGTTAAAATTGCTTTCAAGTAGAATAATCAGCTGCAGAATATGAGGACCAAGGGAAGCGATATACGAGGCTGTCGAATGTAAATCCAATATCAAGTTTCTACTCTCCTTAAATGATTAAGAAGATTATCAATATGGAATGAATAAAATTTGATTTAAGATGATGATTCATGACAAGCGTTTATTGATATAAAGATAAGCGTGTTCAAGCCGTCAGGAAAACAATGTTGTGGCAACATGTCTTTTTTGGTCGCTATAGAAAACTTCCATAGATCAGATCTGCAACTTGAACGATGACGTGAAAAAAAAAACACCTGATAAAATCACAACAGAGGTCTTTAAAGTAAGTGTAAAAAATTTTATGGCAATTTGGAGATCGGAAAATTGGGTTGCCTTCTCATAGGAGAACCCACGAATAGTTTATGTGTAGGAAAGCACTTGAATACCTATTAGACACTATCATTGAGTGTCTAACATCTCTCTGTACAGTGTTGTTGTTGTTGTTGTTGTTGTTGTTGTTGTTGTGGTTTTCGAACAACCTGGCATGAGGTAACTTTTCCTATTAGACGAAGTAAAAATTACAGACAGAGAAGCAGCACAATTATTAAGTAGATTTAGTATAGAATTAAACACCATATGGGAACCGTTGATTATAAATAATAGATAATATATACAACAATAAGTAAAACAATTTTCGTCAGGGGGGGGGATCTTTTTTTGCACCATTTCCAATGTTATCTATTATATAAAAGTAAAGTGAACGTTTACAATACATTAAAACAAGAGAGGAGAATTGCCTGTGTCGAAGTAAAAGAGAGGTGCCAGAGAGGGATGTGGAAACATGTGGAAGATAGAAGAGAGAAAATAAAGATCACTGTAGATTTATTGTATTTCACTATTTTGAATAATATATATATATATATATATATATATATATATATATAATATATATATATAATCCACTGACACGTGTTTCGTCGTCTACGACTCATCAGAGTGGCTGAAAAATCTAGCGAGATTCGAAATCGGGACCCCATGGAAAGAAACCTAAACCTTCTTATGGGGTCCCGATTTCGAATCCCGCTAGATTCAGCCACTCCGATGAGTCGTAGACGACGAAACACGTGTCAGGGGATAATTATATTTTAAACAATATATATGCCGCTCTCCATTTGGGGGTATCAAATTGGTAAAAGGGGAAAATTATTTCCAACTCACATTTAGGTAAAAATACACTACGTATAAACAATTGAATTCGTTCACAAAGTCTCGCGAACAAAAACAAACAAATATATAAGATCTATCTATCTATCTATCTATCTATCTATCTCTCTCTCTCTATATATATATATATATATATATATATATATATATATATATATATGTGTGTGTGTGTGTGTGTGTGTGTGTGTGTGTGTGTGGGTGGGTGTGTAGTTCGTCCAACGATTCGTCCAACGATTTAGATGAACAATACGGACCATCACTAATGATGCTGTGACTTGCGCGTGAAATTTTTGTGACAAGAGTTGCACAATCTCAACCACACCTCTCCTGAGTCAACATTGTTAAATACCAGTGGCAAGTAGAAATTTCAGGGTGACTGGACACAATGCCGTGATGAGCTGAGAGCACAGATAGCGCCGTTTGTTATTCCCAAATGGTCACCCATCTGATACTGGACAAGCTCATCGTTGCTTAAATTTGGTGATCTGACGATAACCGATGATTATGCCATATATATATATATATATATATATATATATATATATATATATATATATATATATATATCGCACTTTTTTGAGTCTGATGAAGTGGTCTCTTTGTATTGGGATTCCACTGAAACATGTATGCACATGTGTAACCAATAATGTTTGTATAATAAGCAGACTACATATATAATGTCGTATTTTGTATTCTATACCATATATATATGCATATATATGTATGCACATATATGTATGCATATATATGTATATATATATATATATATATATATATATATATATCTGGTGTGTATATATACACATATATGGTCTAGAAAAAAAATATAACATAAAAATTTCAAAATAAATGATAAAATATATAATTTAAACCGTAAAGTGCAATAACACGAGGGATATGTAAAATATACATAAAGTTCCCATCGTGTATATTTCCGCCAGGAAATAAACCTCCCAGCGGACATATTTCCAACCAGCAAATAAAATTCCTGGAGCCAAAACGTAAATATTTTGTCTTTCATTCTCGTCGCGCAGGATAAGAGGGAGATTTCCTTCTCAGCTTGATACAAATCAGTTCAACATTTCAAATTGGTGACCTGACCTCGCCAGACGCTTCTTTTTATAACTAATGTACCAGTCGCGTCAAAAATGATTTCCTACGAGTGACATTTTGAATATTTTGAATAAACCAATCAAGCTTCAAAAAATAAACACGATGTATATAAAAATATAATTTACTGACATTCAAACAATGTTATATGGATTATTGTTTAATATTGGGCGAGTATAATTTAGTTAGTCCTGAATAACAGGAAGTGGGGTTTAGTTAACGTCTTCGGATGTCACTTCGACCTCTTGTGATCTAGAAACTGATGTGATACCACATGATGCAAAGAGACACTGGGTTAGATAAGTCGAGTCTGCTTTTAATTATCAAGCGGCTTGCATTTTCTATGATTATAATCCTACCACGGTACCAATTGTGACACCACGTGACTCCCGCTTAATAGCAACACCGATCCCAACGTTGTGTGCTGTGGATTTTGTATCAACCATCTCACTTTCTTATGACCGTATCACCGTAAACTATCACACTGGCGGCAATCGTGACGAGCGTACCGGTCCACAAATGTAAAAAATAAAATTGTATTGAAAGAAAAAGAACAGATAAAAAACAGAGGCTCCGGCATTTCATGTATAAATTGAATAGACCCGGTATGTATGACATTATCGACCCTCTACGTATATATGTACGTCTTGTCAAGGCTATGTTCTTCAGTTGCCGTCAGCTCATCTCGGTCTGTTCAAACTCTCTCGATCTGGTCAAAGCCAGGATCTGTCTTCAACTGTCTTCAACTCTCAACTGTCGTCAAATGTTCAACTGGACTCTGGAACTCTGACTGTCGTCGATCATTGCCAAAACGATCCAATCGTCGTCAACCGGACACTGACGTAAAAACGTCGCAAAACATTAGCCTCTCTTAACTGTTATCTGGCTCATAATACACATTGTCAATTCTAAAGTGCCTATAAAGCAGATCTAAATCTATCTACAGTCATTGTTCGATCCTTTCTGTTACAGTCATTGCTACACTTAAATTAAAACCGTGCTCTCTTTTGTGTGCATTAAGGAATAGTTTCTTTTTCTTTTGCTATATTTTCTTTTTTCTTTATTCTCCTATTTCCTATCACTTGGAGTATATATCAATTGTATCACACTTATAGTTTTAGAAATGTTCGGATAAGATATGAATGAGAAGAAATTATCGGCGTTTCTTTATCTGCATCCCCCACTCCCCGGCTAACTAGCCAGTGATTTTAGAAAACAACAATACGATATACCTCGTCTTGTCTTCAACCTGTTGTCTCTTACTATTCTTTATGTTCGGAGTATGAACCAAATTGTTTGAATAAGCGTTTCCTCAGTCGGACAAGATCACACAGGGACGCATACCGGAACGAATGGGCCGCATGATATGTTATGAAAGTTAATTCATTTTAACCACAAGGCGAATAAACCTTTTCTTGTCTCCAACCGTTTGTCTCTTATTGTTCCTTAATTTCGGAGCATGAACGAACTTGTTTGATGGAGCGTTTTCTCAGTCAGAGATCACAATAGGGGTACGTGCAGGAATGAACAGCTAGTAAGATATTATATGAAAGTCCATGTATTTGAATTGAACGTGAATTGTGAAGCATTATATCTCTCTTAAGAGAGAGGTATATGCAACATTAGTGTTATTATGTCTTTTGTACGACATAATTAAGAGTTTCGTTGGTTTGAATGTGGTGACCTGGATTCTTATCTTAGCTCTAAAAGCTAACTTTTGTCAAACCCTAACAAAACATTCCGCAGAACATAAATACGGGTTTTATTGCTCTTAATATCGAGATCTGGAAACTTACCCTAACTATTTTTGGTGCCTGTTTGTTGCACGAGACAATGGAGTTCTGCACCTCAGATTATCCTGCTGCTGAATTGCAGTGTATTTTGTTACTGTACAACATGAAAAGATAGCTAGCTAGTTAGCTAGATAGATAAATAAATAGATATATCGATCATCATATTATGAATTTGGATGTTCTATTGATGGCTTGGTTTACCCGATATTTTTCTGTTTTTCTAGTCAGAAGTTTTTGGGTGTAAATATGAATGATGGTTAAATAATCTGAAACGAAAACTGATCATGGTGATATGTTTAAATAATAACAATATACGTAAAATAAATTACAATGGTTTAAAATGTTTCCGCTAAAAACCGGTAAAAACTTTAATACCGACCATAGAGATAGATAAATATTAATTAATGCGTGTGTGCTTGTATAAAAGAGTTGGTTTGCACTAACTATTAAAAATAACAAAACAGAAATATATTAATCAATGTCTAAAAACAGGTGGATTTGCGTTCTTTGGTGAACGTTTATTTTCTATTCTGTCCATGCATTCTCTTGGTTTTTTTCAAAAGTTAGTTGGGTGTTTGCTTCTTGCATTGTCTTCTTGCATCCAAAAAGATTTCATCAAAAAGCAATCTGACAAAACATTAATGGCTTCATAGTTGGTGCGCAGAACAGTTATACTTGAAACCCCACTGCGCATCAACCGTTGACCAAGGCGGTGCAGCAATGCATACGAAACGGCAGCTTTAATTTCGTTTTTATTATTTTGTCGCGTATATCCCTTTAGTCAGCTGTTTCAGTACTTTCCCCCAATCTATCTTGATTTTTGATATATTCTACTTTCTTTTACGTTCTTCTTTAGCCGTTTAAATATCGGATGAAACTAAAAAGAAATTAGCATAAGTAGACGATGAGAAAATATCTTTGCGTTCGTTCTGCGTAGTAAAGATGTAATTACACGTAAGCTATTGTTCGTGAATGCGAACCGATGCTACTCATATTTCTAACATAAAATGGGAGGAATGGTGCACCTGCTGCAAGTAATGTATACTCAACTAGATCATTCTGGTGTTAACAAATTAGGCTGTCTGAAGATACTGGCTTCCTAGCCTAAAATGCATCAGACACAGATGTTATTGTTTGAAATTTCCTTTTGCGAAACTCACCTGTGGTCTTCAAATTAATAAACAAAAACAACAAATTTCCTCACCCCCCCCCCACAAAAAAAACGAAAGTAAACACCATGAATACATATTTTAAAAGATAAAGAACTCGAAGCATAACGATTTCCCAAAATTACTAGACCCGGTATTAAATAACCCGAAAAGGGTGGATATGCTGTATAACTAAACAAAAAAAAACACCAGATGAACAGAACAGATGAATTCTTGTTTTGCTTCAAGTAATGATAGCTTGTAAATGTTGCGAAAAGCGACGTTGAGCTCGACAAGGCACGCACGAAATTACGGTCAACCTGAAATCTACCATTCTGCCATCTGTTTATAGGAGGTCTGGAATCTCCCCACCGCAGATTCGAGGGGCACAGCGTAACAAGCAGAGCAATGACACTCGGCATTCCCTATTTGAACACCAGGAGATGCCGCAGCCACAAGAGCTTCACCACCATCACAGGCCTTGGGCGAATAATATCAGCGCCCTTCCGTCTGCGTTGGTGGAATGAGCTAGTCAAAGACAACAACGAGATTTTTCTGGCACCGATAGAAAACCTCTAAGCAAGCTCTTAACTCCAGCGGAAAGAGTAGGTAATACAAAATCGGGGCAAAGTGTAGATTGCCAAAACACCGGACAAACTGCACAAGTGGGGTTATGTACAGGACGCTCTCTGTGCAGACATATCCTCACAGACTGTCACTTAAGCGAGGCATGTTCTGATGCGGACCTGCGAACACTGCCCGACGAGATGGAGTGAAGGGCTATGATAGTAATGGCCTTAAGTAAATGTTGGTTGGTTGGTTGGTTGGTTGTTTTTATTTTACAGCATATCACCCCTTTTCAGGTTATTTAATGCCGAATCCAGTGATTTTGAAGAAAAAGATTTTAATTGAATATATTTGTTTTTTTTTGTTTTTTTAAATCAGTTTCTATTTAACCCATAGTTGGGACCCTAACATATACTTCCACTCTGGGGCAGAGTGGACCTGGGAGCAATGGCAATTAAGTGGTTGGTCTACACTCCCCAAAGCCCTCAAGCTGGTGACCCACTATCAGATATAGTTTAAGGTCATATCCAGGACCTTAAGTAAATGTACTAAGTTGGATACTCAATCAGACCAGATGAATTCGTGTCCTTGAATCCAGCAAGACCAAGAAAAGAACGCAAGAAAATAACCTATAATATAGTTAACTGATAAATTGATAAGAGTAAAATTCATAATCTTCAATGTTTTACTAAATGATTAAAAAGTAGAAAAAAACACAAATTAACATTCGTATATATTTGTATAACATAAAGAAAGCAAGTGTTAACCTTAGAAAGAGTTTTCTTGATTTTTTTAGTACTGGTCTAAAATAAATAGGGGAAACCTAGTATTCATTTTTAATTTGTGAATTACTGTTTATATGGGTAAGGAGTGACCTATCTACGTGGGTAACAATAATCCATTTATTTAGGTAAGGACAATTCATCTGCATACAAGTGTCGTTATAAAAGTAATGCCTCCTATTTTTTTTATTCCGCCCAAATAGATTAGAGAGGATTGCTGTTGTAGACACGTGCTAGGGGTCTCAAATGAAAGAAACCACAAGGAGTGTAAAGTGTATAAATATGTATTTATCATAAAGAATACAGGAATCACTAAAGTGGTATGAAAGGAACGTGTTCGTAGCATGCGGTTAAACATGGTATGAATGTCTCCATCTTGTCTCTGAAACCAGTGGTATTCATAGGACTGGTTGGTTTCACTTAGTTCTCAAATAGGGGTGATTTGTACCCCACAACAATTGCAAATTGCATTCTTATGTGGGTTGAACTCACGCATGCATCACATGAAAGTTTCGTTTCTCTGTTGTAGATATAGACGGTGTGAGACTCTAAAAAAACAATCTCTATCATGGACGTGCATCAGAAGCAGATAGGCGTTATTGAATTCTTGGCAAAAGGGCATTGAGAATAGTGGTGAGTATGGAAAAATCTAAATTGTGTGGCACAAAACGTCGCTCCTTTTAATGTATCATTTGCGGCTTCGTAGCTGTTCAACATTTTTTAAATTAAAAAATAGAAGCATTTACTTTTGGAATGACCCTCGTATGACAAAGCGTGCTCCGGACGCCCATGTACAGCCATTGTTCAGACAAAAATCCATTGAGAATGGTGGTGACCACTTAAGAAAATAGATTATTGGAGCACAAAAGGTCGCTCATTTTAATGGTATCAATTCTGTTTTCGTAGATGTTCAATTTTTGAATTAAAAATATAGGAAGCCTTACTTTTGGAACTACCCACGTAAATAATCTATGTGCAGGTAAGAAGGAATACAGGTATGTACATAAGCAGTAATGCACCAAAAGATAAGTGATAATGCGGATATGTAAAGGTGTGATTCATCTATATAAACATGTATTATTGCTCATGAAAACACAATTAATAAACTACCTGGCGAATATACTCGGTAGACCATGTGTAAGGAAAATCGAAGCAATTGCATTTACAAAGATTTCAAAGTAGATCTTTGGAGTCTTTGAAATCGCTAATTACTATCTTGCATCCTGTAAGGTTCTTCATTCGCAGCAAAAGGAAAAGAAAAAATTAGGATATTTCATCTTACATATAAACTCAGACTACATATGCAATCTAACATGTTATTCGAAACCCAAATAATATAACCTCAGCATGACTACACATAAGCTCATACGAGGAATGGTTCACTTTTTTTCCAGTAATATTAGTTCAAGTAACATCACTAAGCTGAATACACCACTAGATCAGATGCATTCTTGTCCAGGAATCCAGCAAAATCAAGAAAAGACCACAAGAAAAATAACCTGTAATATAGTTAAATGGAAGGAATGAAAAAAAAACTTCGACTCACTTTTTTGTTAGTTGAAATAAAAGGCGTTTATTAACGGTATTTTCCAACAACGAATTTTATCTTGTTTTAAAAGGCTCTAAGTTCGTCATGTAGTTAACAAAGTCTTCTGTCTCGACATGTGTTTAAAAATCTCTCACGTCGCCACGGGCCACAGATTCATCTCATGCTGACAGGAGCTTTTTTGGTCCTCGCCACGTGGTGCCTTTTTGTCTCCGCTTTTCTTTCCTTTCTTTTTTCCACTGTGACGTCAGCTTACGCGCCGGTAAGTTATTTGCATACGTGCCATGCGATTGTTGTTACACAAATAAACACTCGGATATCTATGTATCTCACAAAGAAATCCAGTACTAACCTTAGAAAGAATCACCCTGATTTTTAGAACTTAGTTAAACGAATATAAACACACAATTTTTCACACAAACGCATGTGTATATGTGCGTTATCGCTGGTGAGTAATCAAGAAACAAATCAAAGTCTTTTTTACATACGTGCGCGGTCTACTCTTTATTCTTTGATCGTGTGCCGTTCTCATTATGGTTGCATAGCGATTATCGATCGACTGTTTAAATCAGACGAATAAAACTCATGCATAGAAACAAGGGAGACTAGTTGCGATTTTAAAGGTTTTATTTGGAGAGAAAAAGTTTGTTCACGAGGTGAGAGACCTAAACTAATTCCTTATAAAAAAAGGATAAAATTAATTCCTTCCTACTTAATTTACCCACTTAACCTTAACATGTTCACTTAGATTTCTGCATTGTTGTGCAGGCTTCCTAGACGAACTGTCTTGAAACACTGTCTCGTCTTATGGAATATCATCACCATCTGCATTCTAGTGTGCATTGTCTAGGGAACTAATGTTTGACCTCCTTCACTTCACTTACGCTACATGTACTGGGTCTATTTTCGTTTGCGACCAGGCTGTTCCGACATATACTTAACGCAACACTCCTGAAATTAATAGGAATTAGCATAATCTGTATTTACTGGCGTAGAGTCCCACTATATAACGCCGGTATTGTGGACGATTCGATAACCATGATACGATGATTTATCTTTTCCAAGTGGAACAAACTGGTATTCCCGACAAAAGCAACGCGAAAATTAAATTAGCAAATGAGATATGATATAGCGTTATGTATAGGATATTTGATGTAGAAGATCCTGATTTTGTTGAAATTTAGATATGTTTTCAGCATATATTAAAATAAAGAAACTTTTGTGAGAGAAGGGCATTTTCAATGAGTAGACTAATATTTGTTACAGGCAAATTACGTGGATGAATGGCTTCGAGTTGCGACAGGCTTTATCAAACGTCGCGCTACTAACTGGAACTGGAATTACAAAGTTAGTGATGCTCCTCTGAAGTGTATGATAGCAAACACAGTTGCCGGATATTCCATCCAAGGAAATGGTGCGTGAGCACGAAAAAATTGGATGCGAGGGTGGGCACAAGCTCGCTGGCTGTGGGCCTTGCTCTATATGCCGATGAAACTATCATCAAAGATGTATGCTGGGTGTAACATACAAAAGATAGCCAACATATAAAAGCAGCAGAGCTGGATGCCGTACTAAGCATCGTGCCTAAATGGGATGCCAATGATATATTGCACTCATTGGGAAGTGAAGGAAAGTGATTAATGACACGGGCTGATAACCTGGGTGTCACGAGTTCGAATCCAGTTCGTTTCACAAAACTCACTTTCACTTAGGACGTTCGCAACCTTCACGTGGTCTGTCCTGTAAATACCCGATGTCTTTTTATAAAGAATTCTTACTAGAAAAATATCATGAGAAAC
This sequence comes from Euprymna scolopes, assembly GCF_053919585.1. Classification (NCBI taxonomy): domain Eukaryota; kingdom Metazoa; phylum Mollusca; class Cephalopoda; order Sepiida; family Sepiolidae; genus Euprymna; species Euprymna scolopes. The sequence continues at coordinate 52,218,347 of NC_136489.1, read as the reverse complement.
CAATGCTAACAACAGAATCTTCGGATTCATAGGATATGATGATGTATTGCCATGCTAAAAAAAGATTAAACCTCGTGCTTAAATCGAATGCCAATAATGTATTGCAGTCAATGCTAAAATAAAGAAACTCTAGGAAAACGACACAAATGTATACGAAAAAATCACAGAAATCATTTTTGAACAATTAACTTACAACAAACAGAACAGAATTTAACTTGAATACAATGTGTAAAGCAAAATAGAACTTCGACAAAAACTTTCTAAGTGTAAAATATTGTTTTCTTCGTTTACCACACTCGTGGCCGACACGTATTTAATATTAGTGTGTTCTCTCTCGCACTCTGACTGCCATATCAGTCAGCTCTCAATACACGCAAACAGACATAGCTGGCTCTCAATACATGGCACCAGAGGAAGATGGCTTTCAATAAACAGCGCAAGACAAAGCTGACTCTCAACACATGGCACCAGACAAAGCTGGACCTCAATACACGATTCCAGACATAGCTGGCTCTCAATACACAGCACCAGAGATTGAATATCTATAGACATAGTTGGCTCTAAATATACGCCACCAGACATAGATGATTCTCACTCGAAGGGGTAAAGGGGAAAAGACATTATGTGCTTGCTGGGCGTAACGTCCCACTCGCCACACGTCTTTATACTTTTATTTTTCTCATCTCTGTCCTTTCGATCTCTATGCCTATATATAGACTACGCCTCGTAACGTCACGCGGACCTCACGTCCCAAAATGTTGAGTCGGCACGTGAGCCGCCACCCAATGGATAAGCAACACTACATTACAAATATTCAATCAATATTTACGCATGATAAAGAAGTGATACAGTTTGATATATATTTGTTACTATTCAGATATGGAAGAAATGTTCATTCATTGGACCATTTACAGATAATTAAACATCCAGTATAGCAGCAAGTCAGGAAACGTAAACCAGAAAGAACTGCTGGGAATAAGTAATACACCATGCATTATGACTATCTAATCAATGCAACTACATACCTAGAAAATGGAGCTGATAAACATGACATAGTTATGTAGAACAAGAAGGAGAAAATAGAAACTCTAGTTGAAGTCAGTATGCCTAATCATTATTGACCTGAACAGAACTGAGGGGAAAGAAAAGAACTAAATGCAAGGATCTTATCTAAAAAAAAAAAAGAAAAAATACTGGAACCTTATAAAGATTCCTATCATTTCAGTAATCATTACAGTCACTGGAATCATGAAAAAAAACTTTAAAAATTACTTAAAGAAACAAGTGTAAGGCTTTTGTAAACAACTGTACTAGAATTATACAAGATTTATCAGTTGCAGACTATGAGAATGTTTGGCATATGGTAGGATGCGCAATTCCCAACAAAATAAAGAGAAAAAAAAAATGAAAAAAAAAAAATGAAAAAAACATGATATGGCGTCGCCAACGGGGGGTTGGATGTTAAAGACGCTGATTTTGTTGAAATTTCGATACGCTGTTTTGCAGCAGATGCTAAAATAAACTCTGGATTAAATAAACTCTTTCGAAATTGACATTTTTTCCAAAGAGACTGGCAATTTTATTTCTCTTAGTCTGTCTGTCTGTCTGTCTATCTATATGCCTGTCTGTTCCTTCCACTTTTCCTCGTAAACTACTAGTCTGATCTTGCTGAAAGTTTGTATGAACATTTGTGACAAGGTGCAGCGAACTAAGTATCATAGTATCCATTAGATGCACAGTTAGAGATTAATACAGATTAATAAAGATTAGTCTCCACAATCCCATTTTTACTATAAAAATTTTCTTGGAAACTACAGGGCTGATCTGGCTGGAATTTTGTATGTACTTTTGTGATGAAAAGGTACAGCGAATTAAATATTATAGTACTGTTCAGGTATTGGTATTTAATGCAAAAATTAGCACAAATTTAACCATATTTAACCATCAAGTTGGCATAAAGTATTCATTAAGACGGACTATAACTTTTGCTTGCTTTTTAACGAGTTAAAATGTCTAGTCCAATATAATCTTCAATCAAAAGTTGCCTAGTATAAATAGTGGTGACAATATGAGATCAACAAGTATACATGAGCTCAGTAATACTTTTGAAGAAGTTATTAAATGAATTTATGAATGGGATGTTTTTTAATGCAATGCGTGGTAATTTTTCGGAAAACCAAAAACAAAATTGATAGTTGCTAATCAAGATATCACTTTTATAATAAATTCACAAAAATGTCATTTTAAATATAAATAAAGGATCTATTGCAGAAACAAATGTGCAGCAATAGGACATAAATGCATGATTAATTTTCAGAAACTATGTTTGAATCTTCTAAAATATATGGAAGATGTAATGAATATACGAAATATACGCATCTTGTCAGAAAAAGAATGTTAGAGATAAGTTATCACGCATTATAAATATTTAATTGTTTTCAAGTATCAGACGAATTAGCAAGCTTATATCAACTGCTGTATTGTCAAAACAAGGGGAACATAAAATTTGTTCTTTTATAAGAAAACAATTAATAACACAGCTACAATAAAACATCGGGAGACGGTGACCCTAGTATACGTTTTTTTCAGGTTACGATGTGGAATATGATGTTTTCCAGCCCCTGGTTACGGTATTTGTCCCCCGCCTTAAGGTGTTATTTATAATGTTATTTGATTATATACATGTGTATTATATACTGCACTGTATTTTGCTACTCATTTTTAATGCCGTATTCCGGGGTTCTATTGTAATTATATATATATATATATATATATATATATATATATATATATATATATATATATATATATATATAAGAGCAAATAGTTAATAAAACACGTTAAAAAACACTTTGAAAAAGAGTTAAAAACATATTTAATCTGGAAAGGAAACACTTAATAAGTGCATAGTCCTTAATCCGCGGAGTTTCGAAGAAATACTTTCCTTCTCATCAGAGGGTAGGAATTAGCAAAATCCTCATCAGGAGCAAACGATCGTATTTTCATTCTTTTTTAAAGAAAATCCGGGGAAGACATTAAAAATAAGGTGAAAATGAGAACGACATATTTACAATTACCGTAAAAAATATGTACATGGAGGAAGGAATGGGAGAAGAGAAAAAAAATTCAAAATAAAATGTGGATTATATATATAATGATTGTTTATGTGGATTATATATATAATGATTGTTTATGTGGATTATATATATATATATATATATATATATATATATATATATATATATATATATAATGATTATTTAAAGGAAAAAAACTCGTAAAATAATACGGAATGATAAGAAAAATAAGAAAAGGGGGATCATAACTAAAAGTCACCCAAAATGTCCAGAGTGTTAACGAACCACTTCAGCCTGTACAGAGAGGGCTCGCGCAATGGAGACAGATTCGGGAGTTTTCAAATGACTACTCGATCGCTCTCGAAATAGAATTGAAAAGAAGTCGTCTTTATATACCAACCCATATTCTGGATTATCCTATAAATATTGTCCAATTGCGGAATTTAAGTTATTGTGGGTAGGTTTGATGAGAATTTTATTCTTATTTTTATTACGAATACCTGAAGGTACATCTTGTCCAATTCTTGTTTCAAAGTGAACGCTTGTTCGCCCGATATAGACAGCATCACACTGACAATGAAATTTATCTATAATATTACTAAGCTTAGTCAGGGCCAAACCGTCCTTTTTGAAATAAGAAAATGTAGGCTTCTTATTCAAAATCAGCCGAGGTAGAACAGACAGAAAATAATTGTTATTTAATAATAGTCTGTTTTAGTTGATTAATGAGAGGGACACATTTTCCCCCGACCCATTTTCAATTTTCACCCCAAACAAGGCACAGTGCTACTTTGAAGTAGGGGGCAACTATCGGGGGCATATATTACAGAGGCATTATGAAGGGAGATGAGTAGCAAGATGTTTTTTACATTACACTTGAACTTCTGCATGTCAGTACAGTTGGGAAAGCAGAATCCCAGAAGGAAGTTCCAAAATCTAGCAGTTCTGGGGAAGAAACTATTGGAGTAGACGACTTTCTTAAACCTAGGGATCTCTACTGTGAATGAGGGGGACTTAGCTGTTTGTCGGGTTTGTCGGGGGTGTTCACGTCGAAGGGGTACAAGTGCTTGTAGTTCGTCAGAGCATTCACCATTAAAGTACTTGTAGAACAGGCAGAGGGATGCAACATTTTGTTGGTGGGATAGCGACTGAAGCCTAGATGACAGTTGGCGACTCTCTTATCAGGTTGGCGACTCTCTTTTGAACCCTGTCAAGGAGTGAGAGACAAGCAGCAGATGCATCAGCCCAAAAGTAACAACAGTACTCCATATATGGGCGAACGGTGGCCTTATAGACGTATAGGATGCTTTCAGGCGTAAGTAGTTTTCTAGCACAGTAGAGAGAGCCCATCTGTTTGCAGCAGCTTTGGCAATGCTCCCAATGTATCTATTCTAGTTAATGTTCCTTGTAAATGTTAGGGCGAGGAGTTTAAAGGAAGTACTTTCGAGTAATGTGTTCTTGACCATTGCTATTAGTGGAAGGTTTCTTGTAATTATATAAGGAAACAAGCTTTGTCTTAGCAGCATGGAATGTGGCCATCCATTTTTGTCCCCATTGCACTACAGATTGGAGATTATCCTCTAGTGTTTCTGCCATTTCCTTAGATATGTGTTCATTTGTTCTCCCCCTTGTGCCTGTTATAGAGAGTGGTGTCATCAGCAAATATACCCATCTCAGAAGCAATTTTATCAAGGAGGTCATTTATTAATATCATGAATAATAAAGGTGCAGGGATAGACCCCTGAGATACTCCCGCATTCATATCATATTGTTTAGATGTAGGACTGTCCAGGATAACCTGGATTTTTCTTACTTAAGAAGGATTTAATTATGTTATGTATTCTTCCAATGATACCATATGATCTAATTTTCCTTAGAAGACCATCGTGCCATACCCTGTCAAAAGCCTTAGATATATTGAGGGCTACCGCTCTATCCTCCTCTGTTTTGTCCAGTGAACGGTATATACGTTCAGATATTACAGTTAAGATATCTGATGTGAAACGGGCTTGCCTAAATCCATATTGTTTGACGGTCAGGAGTTTAGCAGCTGTAAGGTGTTGGACTAGGGCTTGATCAATTAAGGACTCAAATATTTTGGCAAAAAGCGGGAGAAGGCTAATGGGGCTATATTAAATGGGTCAGTTCTTTCGCCAGAATTCTTGAAGACTGGTACCACAAAAGCGGTTTTCCAGCAGTCAGGAAAGCAAGATGCGTTAAGGCATTTATTGTAAGTTTAGAGAGAACTGGAGCAACCTCAGCAACCATGACAACTTAAGATATATTGGACACTTTGAAAGGCCAAAGGTTATATCTTTATTAAATTGGTTGATTTTTAATTTAATACATTTATCAATTAAGAATTTGGGGTAGCCATTATCGACCAGGATTTCCTTAATTTTAGTAACTTCAGTATCTAGCTGACAGGGAGAACAAATAGCGAATGCCCATATGTACCTACATATAAATCAACGTAAACCTGATGGTTTTAGGTGCAAAAGAACACCATTTAATATATAGATCAGTAAAGATAGGTTTTCTATATAGAGAGGTAATAAACCCGCCCCCCTCTGGACCTTTGATCAATACGTCGAAGAACGGAAGAGAGTTGTCTTTTTCTATCTCCATAGTAAAAGACTAAGCGTGATGTAAGGAATTAAGACGTTTGAAGAATGCTAAAGCCAAGTCCTGAGAAGGAAAAGCCGCAAACGTATCATCTACATAACAAAAATATAGGGTAGGAGTGTTATGTAGTGATTTGAAAAGTTTTAATTCATAAAACACAACGAAAATGTCGGGAAAGATAAGACTTAAAGGGCTGCTCATGGAAACCCCATCAATTTGTTGGTACATCACGTTGTCGAAACTAAACTCGGCGGATTTGTGCAAAGAAAAGGAAGTTCAATAAAATATTTTTTCCGGTGAAGGAGGAACATATATATATATATATATATATATATATATATATATATATATATATATATATATATATATATATATATATATATATATATATATATATATAGGGTGAATCACGGAAAAACATGTCGTTTAGTTTGTTGTTATTTATAAAAAAAACATCCGTTTTCTATGACTCACCATATATATATATATATATATATATATATATATAGAGAGAGAGAGAGAGAGAGAGAGAGAGAGAGAGGGAGAAAAAGAGAGAGAAAGAAGGGAGAGAGAGAGTGAGTGAGAGAGAGAAAATCAGGTGCGTACCTGGTCTTAAAATATTTGAAAATTTTCCGAAAAAAGGCAATCTTCTAGGACTTAATTTAGTATCTATGTAATTTTTCCCCTGTTTATTTCCGGGTTTTTTTTTTCTACCCCCGCCATATTCATGACTTTTTTTGTTGTTTTAAATCGTATTTTCCTCGATTTAGCTTTGATAAGCGAAGAACGAACCTGGTTAGCTAACCTTTATTTTATTTTTTTATTTTTTTAAAATTCATTATGCTTATTGGTCTATATTTAGCCATATATATATATATATATATATATATATATATATATATATATATATATATATATATATATATATATATATATATATATATATATATATATTCTGGTAGGGGGATTTCACGTTGCCCGGGATTGAATGATAATCAACGTATGTTTCACACTCTCGTATTTTTATTGTCATCGAAATCGGTGTCATCACGCATTTTTCAATCAAATCGATTAATTGGCTGCTCTAGTTTGGGACCCATCGCTGTCCAAAATACATTGTAGTCTACATTGCACTATAGAAAGCTGCTGTTGATTTAAAAAATTGATTTTCTATATAATGGCTTGAAACAAATTTTGATATGTAAAAGTAATGTATCATGCTTTAATTGTGCTCTAAACAGAAACATTCATTTCAAACGCGTCCTATCAAAGAACTTACTGTTGATTTTATATGCCCGAACTTGCTGCTTGTGCGATGATAATGGTTTGAACTTTAGTTTAAAATAGAAAATTTAAGTATCATGATTTAGTTGTGCTTTAAACAAGAACATCCATTTCAACCGCGCCCCTGTCATAAAAAAGAGCCTGCTGTTGATTTTATATGTCGGGCCTTTCGGCTCCTCAAATGCACTTATGATGTTAGGTTGTGTAAGGTGTTAACTTTGGTCAAAATCGCCTGTTCCTCCTTTCATCGGATTATTTCGATTATCAATTATCGATATTTATCGAAGATATTTCGATACAAACATATACAAGAACACTCCCAAGAACGTTAACTATCTTCGTGTAAAATTTCATAAAAATAGGTTCAACCGTTTTGGGGTCCATAGGGAACGAACTCACAGACACACACAGTTTCTTATATAACGGATCTCATTTTTACACACATGCAGTCAGACGCATCATCGTTTCTCGATCGTCCACCATTTTAGTAATTTGTCCTTTGGAAACAATCTTGCTTCTTAGTGGCATTTCGTTATACATTTTGAGACGATGAAAGTAAAACATATTTATTTTAAATTGCTTTTATCAGTTCTTCTATTCATTGTATTCAAAATACGGACGATCCGTTTTTGTTTGAACACCCTCAGGTGCAGCCAGTCTTTAGCGACGCCATCGTTTGACGTCTCTTTTTAAATATTTGTCGACATGACACGTTTTTTTCAGTTTTTCAACAATGGAGAAGAAAAGCTTTAACAATGAAATGTCAATACCTACACACTAGGTATATTCTTTTATTCGTGGTTTTCTATACATACTAGACACCATCGGTAATTGTTAGTGGGCAATCGCTAAAGATTACCTACGTGATAACTTGTAGTGACTGAATAATAATAATAATAATAATAACAATAATAATAATAATAAGAAGAAGAAGAAGAAGAAGAAGAAGAAGAAGAAGAAGAAGAAGAAGAAGAAGAAGAAGAAGAAGAAGAAAAAGACAGATAATAAAATGTAATGTTGGCATCAACTCGCACCACACCAAGTAGTAGTGGAGAGTTAAGGAGGATGAGAAAACCGAAGAACGAGCACTAACCAGCCCTCCACTGAATGAGTATGGAAGAAGACTGAACTTTGGGAGGGCGGTTTATTGCCACCCGAATTTCAGTGAAAATTGGTTAATGTACTGTTACAAAACAAACAAATCGTATTTCGCTATTACAAAACTCCGTTTGATAAAATTACGTTTTTTAACTTGCAAAAATAATGTCGTTTTTGACGTTCAACTAAATATATGATAACGACATTATTTTTGCACCAACTGAATATCACCAACTTTCAGACTAAACAGGAAAAAATAGAAACATGGAGAGGGGCTATGTGGGAGTCCGCTAATATTTTTTTTTTTTTTTTTTTTTTTTTTTGCGTTGTATGGCTAGTAATTCTGGCAGAGTAACCGTGTTGGACAATATCGCCGCTATCTACATTATATTTATCTTACGCTGTCTATCTGTTTGTCGCTGTCACCTTTTCTCTTTTTTTTTCTGGGCTGATCCTGCTGAAATTATGTGCCTTTGTTTTAATAAGATGCACCGAACTAAGTGTTATGGTATCTGTTCGATGCATGGTTAAAGATTAATAGGAATTAGTAGGTATTAGCCATCAGAATACCGCATTTAATCTAGAAGGTTCCCCGGAAAATACTGTCCGATCTGGTTAAAATTTTGCATGCATTTTAGTTATAATAAAGTGCAGCGAACTAAGTATTATGGTATCCATTCTATGAACAATTAGGGGTTAAAAGGAATTAGTATTTAATACAAAAATTGCACGAACTTGACCATATCCAGCCATCAATTTCGTATAAAGCATTCAATCTAAGTAAATGGGTTATAACTTTTGCCCGTTTTTAATTAAAAATTTCGTTCATTCATGATAACAGATTATTTTGTTGTTGATATTGTTGTTTTTGTTGTTTCAGATATCAGGTGTTTTTTTTCCAAAAAAATAAACAAGGCGTCAACTGATTCTGCCGTCTAAACAAAAGACTGGCCAAGACTCACAGAATGAAATCAAGATAAGTTAATCAACAAGTGGATGAAGAAAAAGGTATCGAGTGACTCAGTTTGAATGACGTCGGCTTTTGTAGGCTTTTCTTGACTAATCAGAAAGGCGTTGTCTAAACGAACGTTTGGTTCCCAAAGGATAAAAGATGGCGTTTTCAATCTGTTTGGAAATTGTTTGTGTCTGAGCACTTCTTTTTGCTTACCAGTCGGAACAAATCCGTTTCTACATAAAAATTGAAATTGGTATCACTGAAATAAGTTTAGATCTTACGCGTATTATAGGGATGTGCACCCTCTATCAAAAATGGCGGATAAAATTATGCTTGTCGTTTCATGGGACAACTGTTCTCATCTTGAGTGCCATTTTTACAACATTTCGGTTGATGTAACCTCCGACCTTTTTCAGGTGTATCTCGTCGAACTCAGCAATTTGGATGGAATTTCGAACGGAACCCTTTGTTTACTCAACGGGGTTTTCATGCTCTTGTTTCTGTCAGCCATGGCTGGATAAAAGCCCTAAATAATTTTCAATTATATTTTTCGGTCGCCTAAACTGAAAATTGAACCTTCAACTTTCAGTAGAATATCACTTTTACAATTAATTTTCCAAGTATTCTAACCACTACGCCACGAGTCCTTGTGGGCGACCGAAAAATGTATTCGTTAGGAATATTTTTAAGATATGATGATATTTCTGTTCTTTCTTAGAATTCAAAATGAGTGTTATTTATTTATTTATTGACTGGTTTTTAATTTATTATCAGCGTTATTTCTATCGTTTGTTAACGTTTATATAAATTAAAGTTATTTTCTATTAATATATGCTTACTGGTTAAAGAAGATAAATTATGGGAAGCGCCACACTGTTAAATCGTGTTTTAGTTTGTAATGAGCGCTGGTTCAAAAAGTCTTCGCAGTGATTTATTGAAAATGAATTTAATGAGAATAACTTGTTTAAAATTAAAACAAAACTACCTACGCTGAAATGAAGTTAAACTTATATTGTACTGGTATTTTATTTCTTCAAATGAATAACCCTGAGGAACTCTTATAAAGAAGAAACTTTGATAAACACATAATTTTTTTTTTTTTTTTTTTTTCATCTCTCCATATATATATATATATATATATATATATATATATATATGTGTGTGTGTGTGTGTGTGTGTGTGTGTGTGTGTGTGTATATACATATACTAGCATTTCAGCCCGGCGTTTCCCGGGTGTTTTGAGGTGTATGCTGAGCAAAAACAAACAAAAAAAACGGTCAATTGTTTTAACTTTTACCCCTATTATGACTACTTAAAATTTATTGTTTAGGGATGAGATCAAGTTATTAAGTTAGATCCATGTGCAAGGATCCTATATCTAAAAGTTCAAGTTTTTAGACCCAAAATTGTAGGAGGAGTTTGGTAGAGTTCTCAAAGGTCAAATCGTTGAACATTGACCCCTTAATCGCCAAATTTCTGCCCGAAAACCAATCACATAGATTTTCCCAAATCTTAGTACCATGTGTATCAAATCTGGAGTCCGTCGGCTTAAAATTGACAGAGTTATTGCGTAGGGAAATGTACACAGACACTTTCACTTTTATAGATATATAGACTAGCATTTCAGTCCAGCGTTGCCCGGGTGTTTGGATGTGTATGTTTTGCGATGGTCGTAACAACATAAACGTTTTACCCCGTTCTTTTCCTCCTTTGCGGTACGGGTTCGAGCCTGCCTTCCTACTACCACTTTTTTTTTTTTTGCTCAACATACACATTCAAACACCCGGTCAACGCCGGGCTGAAATGCTAGTATATATATAAAAGTGAAAGTGTTTGGGTGTGTGTCTGTGTGTCTGTGTACATTTCCCTATGCAATAACTCTGTCAATTTTTAGTCTACAGACTCGAAATTTGATATACAGGTTACTGAGATTTGGGTAAATCGATGTGATCGGTTTTCGGCCAGAAATTTGCCGATTAAGGGGTCAAAGTTCAACGATTTGAACTTTGAGAACTCTACCAAGCTCCTTCGATAATTTTGGGTCTAAACACTTTAAATTTTAGATAAAAGTCCCTTGGACATGGATCTAACTTAATAACTGTATTTGAGCCAAAAAACAATACATTTTAAGGGGTCATAATAGGGATCAAAGTTTTAAAAACATTACTGATTTTTGTTCCACATACACCTCCAAACACCGGGGAAACGCCGGGCGCCCTTGCTAGTGTATATATATATATATATCTTCTTTACTCCTATAAATTCCTTTTTCTTTTTGGTGTATTGATATTCATATTAAAACCCCTCTTTTCTATTTATTTAAAACGAAAATACAATTTTCTTATATATGGCTTGTGAAATTGCATTCACGAGCAAAAGATCAATCTAATTTGCATATTCTTTTAAACATTTATTTTAATTAATTCCCTATTAGTTGCTTCGGTTTTCTAATTGGATAATCATCTTTAGTTAACTATTTTACGTGTAATTATATTCATGCAGACATTGCGTAAAAAGTTTATAGTAAACACAAAATTGTTTCCATATATATTCATGCTTACGTATATATTTTTGTTTAACAAATTTTGCCTCCCAAACTCCTCCTAGAGTTTTTGGTCTACAGGCATGAAACTTCATATATAAGGTATTTGAATCCATGCAAAACTTTATATTTGGGTTTTAGCCTGAAAAAATTCAGTGTGAAAGTGTGAACATTAAAAAAATGAAATTTGCCAGGTGAAGGTCAAACGCCGGCATTACGAATACATAACGTAGTAGCTATTGGTTCATGTTTTAATTTTTAGCCTTGCAGTGAGCATGTTTTCGTAGCGCATGCATTTACGGCATAGGCAAAATAAATCGGGAGCTGAACGTTTTGGTTTTGGATATTACACTATGGTTATAGGTGTTTCCTAGTGTTGTTGGTTTCGAGGTTAAGTAGGGTTGGTATTGTTCAATGTGTTGTATTAGAGACAGGGGTGTTATGTCTGCGTGTGGCTATATGCGTGTGTGTCTGTGTGTGTGTTTTAATGTGTCGGTTCTGATTTATGTGTGGGTGTGTATATGTATATGTACGTGTATGCGAGTGTGCCTTGCATTTTATGTTTTTGTGTGTTGATATTAGGCTCTGTTTAGTTCGGGGGTGAATCTTGTTATGAATTTTTTCCCTGTGCAAGTAAATAAAAATAATTGTCCGTTTATAAGATTGATATTATTTTGAATCTGTTTCCACTGCATGTGTGCACATGTTTTGAAACACAGAGGTGTCTGTTATCTGCAATTTTGATGTTGATCTTATGTAAGGCCACTCTATTGCTGAAATATTTGGTGGCGCCTATGTAGGATTTGTTGCATGCTGTGCATCTTAGTGCATATACTACATTTCTGGATGTGCAATTTAGATCCTTTTTTATTTTGAATGTTTGTGTTGAGTTTTTGAATGTGTATGTGTTTCCTTCTATTATTATGTCACATATTCCACATCGCGGTTTGTTGCATTTTGTAACCCCTTTTGTAGTGTGTGGAACGAGTTTTGAGGAAGTTAGGATGTGTTTAAAGTTTTTGGGTTGGCGCTTGCTTTATATTATTTTTGTTGTTTTAAGTATGTTGTTTAGTTTGTCATTCTGATTGAGGAGGATAAGGTTTTTAGTTATCTGTGTAAATAGTTTTGGGTTGTTTGTGTTGTGTGTGGAGACGTAACCTAAAATTTGTTCTTTGTTGTGTTCTTTTGGGATTCTTAGTTGGTCTATTGGAATTTTTTCAGCCAGTTTAATACCTTTCTGTATTAGTGGCAGTGGATTTCCTCTTTTCCGCAGGGTTATTTGCAGTTCATTCAGTCTAGTCGAACGAACACCGGGCAAATTATCAAATGAAAATAATACTGAATCAGCATTAATTAAAATTTCAACTTTTATAGAGCTTGTAATTTTTTTCTTTCATGATTCATAAGTTATGAATATGTAAGAACGTCACGTTTGTACTGGGAGATCCTATATATTCACTTAATTTGTGATAAATTGTTGAAGATTTTAGCGTGTCAGACTTACTTTCCTATCGAACGATAAAGGTTTCCATAGTTATTCGAGAACGAACCCGAAAGAAAAAAACAGTAAAAACATAACATTTAGATAAGGCATGAAGCCACTTGATGTAAGGACCTAAAATACTTAAGTGATAGATGGATAGATTCCAACAAAAAAAAAACAATTATTTCTCCTTTGTTAAAAAAATCATCGCTCACGGAATGTGAGGATTAAATGATAAAATAAAGAGAGCGAGAGTTATGAAGCTGTCTAAACTAATCGCAAATTCCACTTTCTACTTTCGCAAAAATCATTTGAACGCTGAGTATAAAAATAAGAATAACTCGGAACTATTCTTAGCCAAGTGGTTATATATTTTTAAAAAATGTACTAGAATTTAAAAATGCTTGCATTTTTTTATTTTATTTTTTTTTTTTTTTGAAAAATTAGAGGAAGGGATGTTACATGATAAGGGCTGCCCCCTTTTCATGTAAGTAAAAAAAATAGGGAATTAGTTAAATGTAAATATGAAATAGGATAGTCAAGGATTCGAACTTGCGAAGCTAGACTTGGAATTGAGAATTCCAATCATAAGTTAAAATAAACACAGAATGTTATTATAAATGGAATGTCCAGTAAATTGTTGATTCTGTTAAAATATTTAATAAATACAAATTTGGCTGGAAACTATTCAGATTCTTAGAAAGAACGCATAATAAATATATGTGTTACAGAATTAGACAAGTAGGTTAAATTCCTTTGTAAAACAACAAAGAGAATGGGAAATTTCCTCGCCGTCAGAAATGGTTTAAAAACGTGCAAATCGCGCATGTTGGAAACATGTGAGTTGTGGTCACGTTGAGCAGACATACATGTGATTTCTCAATATAGAAAAGAGTTCGAAGTCAGTTAGGGGGAATCAGATCAGTCAGATCAGAGAAGTAGAGATCAGACCGATTCTCCGTTAGAGTCAAGGCTCCCGCTGGAAGTGAGAGGGTTTAGAGATAACCATGTAACAACTTTGAATCCCTGAAATACAAAATCATGTCCGACCGGTCGAAGAAGAAATAAACGTATCATCATGTGTTTAATAACTGCCGTCTTATGTTGTATCATTCTACCAAAACAAAGGTAAAGTGAAATTGTATTAATATGAACTTTGTGTTTATAAAAATGTACAACTGTCAAAACGTAACTGTCAAAACGCACTTTCGGTCTATCTATCAAGATATTCAAAATCTCTTCTAGTTGAATTACAGGCTTGACTCTCTTGTAGTAGTATATACCTGTCTGTCTCGTTATATATAAGAACTGTCTCTGTTACATGATAAGGGCTGTCCCCTTTTCATGTAAGTATAAAAATGGAGAAATTAGTTTAAAATGAAAATGAAATAGCATAGGCGAAATTCGAACCTCGTAATCTTGGTTTAGAAATAGATTACGTGTAAGAATTTAATAATGTAAAACAAAAATTTGTTTAGAATATAGATAAATACTTCAAGGAAAGAATGTTAACTATCAAGTTTGTTATGAAATTTTAAATTGAAAGAATGCAGCTTATAAGATAATGTTTTTAACATATTGAATATAGGTTAAAATCCCTTTGGTAGAAATAGGAAAAGTTTTGGACACGTATGTCCAGAGTACGTGAAAGAAGGCACATGTTTTAACATGTGTATGACGTCACGTAAAATAAAAAGTTCTAGGAATAGAGAAAAAACTTGAGAGTTAGTCAGTCAGTGAGAAAACTCAGAGAGATTCAGTCGTCTAGGAGCGAGACGTCACTTCAAGAAAAAAATGTGAAACTTTGAATTCTTGATGATGGAATCACGGCCGTGTGAAAAATAAACCATCAAGTGTTTTTTGTAAAGCTCGTATTGTGTCTTATGATTCTTACAAAAAGGTAAAGTGGAATTGTATTATATATTTGTGTTATATGTCTTTACATACACGTCTCAACATCATCATGTCCGAACTGTCTGAACACTATATGTCCTCACTCAAAGAGTTTCTCCTTCTCTTCCATTCTACACAACAAGGAATGAACATTTTGATATATAAGAATCTCTCCTAACATGAACAATATCCATCTAGTCTCTTACAACATCTATCTCTCTCTAGAACTTTCTAAGATAAGCATCTCTCTCTAAGACTCTAAGACTATCCCTTCTAATATAACCAATATGCAACATCTCTTTCTTTTTATATGCATCCTGTCTCTCATATACACAGAACTGTCTCTCTCTTTATATATACCCTGTTTATGTCTCCAATATGCTATCTCCACCAACATGAACATCGTAAGACAATATGAACACTCACGATGAATATATATAATATCTTTCATCCAACAACAAGATCACATACATGAACACACTAAGACTCTCCTAATACTAACAGTCAACACCAAAGAATAATATATACGTCATCTTAATATCACCCATTACATAATATATCCACAACTGTGAACTCTCCAAAAGATGTCATGTAGATGTTCAACAAATACATGCCAACGAAACGTGAACATTTCAAAAGCTTCAATAAGACACTAGTCATAAGTGAACGTTAGAATATTTATTTGTCTGAAACAAAATAAATTGGAACTTTGAACGGAAATGCTACATCTAAGAATGGAAAGCGTAAGATGCGGTTTTTAATGTTATGTTGGAAATAAACAATTCTCTGATATTAGATTGGGAAGAAAGTTCTTGCGGAATTTTGATTGATTCCAAATGATGTATCTTTAAATAAGTTTTTCTGATGTTACCTAAATAACGTTTTTCGCTCTATATTCTCGTAAAACTACAATCGTTTTAAAACAACTGCGTCTTCTTTTCAGAACGTTGATGGAAAAACAGAAAATTCGCACAATTTTCTTATTTCAATTCAAACGAGGCCGAAAAGCTGCTGAAAATACTCGCGAAATAAACGAAGCGTTTGGCCTTGGAACTACTATTGAATGTATAGCACAATAGTGGTTTAAGAAATTTCATTGTGAGGACTAGAGTCTTGAAGATGAGCGTAATGGTCGGCCATCGGATGTTGCCAACGATCAATGAAATGCTTATTCGATGCACAACTGTTCGAGAACTTGCTTCTGAATTAGACGTAACGTATACGACGATTTCCAACCACTTGAAATATGCTAATCTGAATTTAAAAGTTAAAAACCGTAAGAACTTTCTTTTCAATCTGATTAATAAATTGTGTTTGTTTCATGTTTTTATTGTCAAGAAAAATCTTTTTAGTGTTTTTGAATCGGAAATATGATTAATATTTTTTCTGATTCCGATACAGATTCAGACAGCCTTATAGTATTGATTTTTCCTATTCTTGATTCCGGTTTCGATTAGCATTAGGTTTTATACATTCCTCTACTCGCTGTATCTCAAAATATAAACAGTCAAATATTTATCATTTAACTGTTGTTTCAAACTTCAAATTATCACAAATATCATAGTTGCATTCCAAATGTAATGTCTACCCATGACTCTGACCTTACAACTTGTTGCCATTTAGATTATAATTTTTATTTTTATTCGATCACTCCAGCGTAATCTGGTTCCACAAAGTAGAGCGTGACAGACCTACAGTCTTACCGACGGACTAAACTTCTCTTAACGATGCATAGTCGGATCTAGAAACAGTTTGAAAACAGTTTCTGCAGAAAACGTTTGGCGACGGTTCCCATTGAAAGCCGAATGCACTGGAATTGATATATCCGTTCCAAGCGTTATTGGGCGTAAACATCCGAAAATCTGTTTCTCATTCCTTCTCAATCTGACAGCCGCTGACAGCCGACGCAGGGTGCGGTATTTCTCAACCGTCAAGAACCCAGAACCCCCAGATTTTTTTTCTACAAAAGAGTCGTCTCTGGTGGCGAGGGCGACGGCGGAAATTACGTATCTTAAACTGCACAAACAGGGAGAAATATGTTACTGATTTTTTTCTCGATTTATCAGGAATAGAAACGGTCTTCGTTTTTTCTTTTTCTTTTCTTTTTTATCGTTCCTCCTGGAATGTTGTCACCAGAAAAAAAAACTTATTTTATTCCCGATGAAGGCGTTATATTGCCGAAATCAATGTTTATTATTTTGTAATCTGCGTGGTATTAACTTTCTAAACTTACACGTTAATACTTAAATTTAACAATATTTAAATAGAGCATTAATTCATTTCAAACAGCCACGTGATTTTCTCTTGATTAGAACATTTGAAAATTTCACCTTGAAACAACATACGAACTTTTACTTTTGGCAATAATACACAACAAAGAAGGATAAAGAAAAGAATAAAGAAAAACAAACTGACTTTATTCCTAATGAAGGTGTTATAAATGTTTATTTTAAAATAGTATGCGTTTTATTGGCTTTCTAAAATTACAGGTTTTAATAGGGAGGAGTGTGTCATATAGAGAATCTGAATGCCAGCAAGACATTATCCTCAAGTATATAAAGTCTTTCTGTATAAAGGTTTGTCAAGACAACCTGGCGTGAGGATACTTTACCCTACAAGTCAACTCTTAGTAAATATTCAAAATAACATAGTATTCGCAACCATAAGCTTATTCTCTCGGTATATGGGCATTGTGAACTTTCTCTAAGTGCTGTTGCATACAGTGCCAGCACCAAGCTGTATACTCCATCAGACCAGATGAATTCTTGTTCTGCAATCCGACAAAACCAAGAGACTACAATAAATATATACTACAAGGTGGCCCACTTAAAAGTATCCCGCTCTCTCTCTAATCTTTCTCTTAATGACCAACTGACACCACAAGACAAAATACAATTCTTTTTCCAAAAAGATGGCGCTACATGACACACGCCTCACAGATCACTGACATGTTTACGGAAGAGAGAACAATAAGCAAAGGGTTATGGCCACCACATTCCCCGGACTTGTCATCATGTGATTTTATCTTGGGGGGGGTTAAAACAAAAAGTTTATGCAAATAATCCTCACGATCTAGACCAACTAAAGGAGAACATTACCAGTACTATCAGGAAAATCACCAGAGAAGCTCGACAGGCAATATCTGCAAATGTTGCAAAAACGTGCCCAGAAATGCATAGATGTAAATGGGGAGCACTTCCATCGTCTTTTATAACACAACAAGTAATTTAAACAATAAAATAATGTTTCTCGGCTCTACTACATTTTCTGAGCTACTTTTAAGTGCGCCACTCTGTATAGGATAGTCAATAAGTGAGAGGAAAAATTAATGTTTTCAACTTTTTTTATTAACACAACACTTGAGAAATAAAGAATTTATTGGTGCATTCGAATATATATGTATCGCATATAGATGTTAAGTGTTAACCACAAGAAGAAATCGATTAATTTCTGGAAATTGAAAAGAGAGCATGAACATCACAACTGGAACACATTTTGTTATGTAAGTTTTACCTTAACTAGCATGACCTGTGGAGAACCCACGGTTAATTACAGAAAACCAGTGCCAGTGTTATATTATTATATCTATTTTCTAGACGTAGTCATCACCCGGTGGATCAGAGTTATTATCATTGATTATTCGACCTTGATTACATTTGAAAGTCTTGTTTCGAAATATTTTATATGAAAATTGATAATTTGTAATTTTACGATTATTCAGATGAGTGTTATTATATTGGATTATTTCTTACCGTTTTCCGACCGTTGTAACCTCCAACCTTCTTCGAGTCTGTCTTGTTAAACTGGAGAATCTACGAGGGACGTTTCAAAAGTAATATCTCCTATTTTTTTATTCCGTACATATGGATCAAAGAGGATTGCAAATTGCATTGTTATGATGACTGAACTTTTGCAGTCATGGCTTGAAAGTTTCATTTATTTTTTTGTTTTTGTAGATATTGATGGTGTGAGACTCTAAAAAAGCAACTCCTGTGAAGGACGTGCGTCAGAATCGGATATGCGTCATTGAATTCCTCCATGAAGAAAAATTGAAGCGATCAACATTCACCGGCGCCTGTTGAAGGTTTATGAAGCTATGCAGTCGATGTCAGCGTGGGTTCGTCGATTTGAGTGTCGACAAAGATATGAGTGGCAAAGCACACTCTAGACGCCCATGCACAGTCACCACTCTATCGCTGACAAAAGTGTATCGAGAATGGTGATGATTATGTAGAAAAATAAATTTTGGAGCACAAAAGATCGCTCATTTTAATGATACCACTCCCATCTTCGTAACTCTTCAATTGTTTTCTTTAGTTAAAAATAGGATGCATTATTTTTGAAAGTTTAGTTAAAAATAGGATGCATTATTTTTTAAACGACCCTCGGATATGTTGAACTCAGGAACCTATACCGAATTTTGCACTAAACTGTTTATTTAATAAACGAGAGTAGATAATTATTGTTCCGTTAAGTATGGCCATGTAGATATCTTTAGTAACTGTAAGACATATACTTAGCATCGCCTATACTAAAGATTAAACTTCTAACCTGCTGAAAACGGTTATTGGGAATTTACTATTTTCTAGCACTTTTACCTATTGCGCAATGTACACCCTTGGACTAAATGGATAGGTCAGTTCAGAATACTGTAGAGATTTCAGAGTTAGTAATGTGCATCTAAAGAAGGTCGGAGGTTACATTAGCTGAAACGTTGTAAGAATAACACCATGTAATATATCTGTCAAGGTATCTTTCTTGCACAATTAAAAAAATAATGTATCTATATTTCTATATTATCCTTTTTATATAGTCACTAGGACTTTTCACATAAGTAATTATCAGTGATTGCTCACTGACAAGAACCAGTGGCGTTCGCTGGAGTCCGAATGACAATAAGTCTCCTCAGATTTTCAACACTCGTCACCATTTTCGATAACTGTTGCAAATATCTGTGCCTTATCGCAATAGCCGTTTGTCACTGATTTTTCGCTAGCCACTGTCCTTAGACTTCTCTCGAATTTCAGTGGAAAAAACTTCTACAAGGTCCCAGTTCTCTTTAAATTTTACCAGAGAAGGTCTGGTTAGTGCTTTTTCTCCCAGATTTTTCATCTTTCATAACGGCAAAGATGCTTATTATTTGGTTATCTAATTTACATTGTGCTTCTGGTGTTTACAGAAACACGTGTGTAAATTAGATGGCTATATATATATATATATATATATTATTTTTTACTATAATAATTAAATAATTAAATTATAATATATATATAATATATATATATGTATATATATATATATATATATATATATATATATATATATATATATATATATATATATATATAAGATGGGAATTACAAGTTACATAGAACTTTAATATATCATCAGATCAATAAGGAAGAAAAAAGATAAAAAAGAAAGAAAAACCTCTTTAGGTCATAGCATTTCGAAGCTAAATTCTGTTCATCAAAAAAGGAGAAAACCCATGATTATACCGATACAAAAATACGTTGTTTTTGTTTTTGTATTCGTATAATCTTGGCTTTTCTCTTCTCGCACTGCATAACGATTGTTTGTGTTGTGTTACTTACTTTTCTGCATTTTTGCGTTTTCTTTCCATTTTTTAATTCTCTTTTTTACCTTCTTACAGTCTTTATACCAAGTGTATTTACAAAGCTTTAAAATATCAACACTTTTTCATCCTCAGCGTTAAATGAAAAGCCTATAATATTCAAAACAACACCAAGAAAGAGATTAGCCACCGTTTGTGTTTGTAGATGAAGTAACCGATTTAGTTTCCCGCCAATCTGATCCATATGATTAATTGTAGATGAGAATCTTTGTGGGTTTCTCTGTCTGCGTAAACATGGTTTGCGTTCGAAAAAAAAAACGCAGAAAAGATAATCAACATGTTTTGTTCACGCGTAAGGAATTTTTGCAGGCAGTGTAACTACTGATTCCCATCGTTTACATAAGCGCCATTGCGAGGGGAAATAAAACAGAGATACAATTTTGATAACGGGATCTCAATTTCCTAGAAATATAAAACGTTTTTAAACATGCGTAATTGCCTAGTTATGGCTCTCGGATGTACCCGGAGGCAGATACCCGAGTTTATATGGCTAAACTCAGACATGCTTACCATTAACAGTAGTCCGATAGAAAAAGACGATTAACTTGAGAGATTCTATGAAAGTACAGAATAATTAATTATAGAAATGGGTAGCTTAATTATGACGTTATTATTTCAGCATAGTCCGTATAATACATCTATATTTATATAGGAGTGTGATTTTTGTATACGACTAGCCCAAAAATGTTCTTGAAAACTAGTCACACTTGCTGCTGTACACGGACAGAATTCTGCAGTTTTAATGCTGCCAAATGCCGCCAAATTGTTCTGATAAGCTATTCAAGTTAAATCCAATATTTATGCTATACTTATTATACATATATTATGTATTTATTTGCGGTGGAGGGACTGTGCGAGGACGTAAAATACGCTTAAATAGGATATTTTAATTCGTCTAGATTTCGTATAAGTTTTTGTAGGCTCGTGATTTCAAAAGTAAAGAAAGTACTTAGGTGCCATCAGCTAGAATCGAAATCGAAATTGTAGTATTCAAAGCTGGTGACGTTACCACTGTACCAACGTAACACGCATTTAAACTGACTAAAAAATAAAATTTAACTAAGATGAATGTACAAAATGTTTACCGATTTTTTCAATTTTGACCCCTTAAAAACAAATTTAACGGTAAAAAAAAACTAATCATTTGAGGTCCCTAACGCCGCTCTGCGACTTTTAGTTTCGGGGGAGATAGAGTTTGAAAATATGGAAACAGACATACAGATCGACAAACAGACATATAGCTGTTTATATATTAGATTATATGAAAGTGTTAGTTAACAGATCAGAGAAAAGTTGTTTTTTTTTTTGTTCCAAATCAGTCTGTCTGAGGAAGTCGTACGACAGAGACCACTAATAATATGAGTTTGTCATGGCTTGCACGAAGCAGTAAGTTAATAACGTAGAAAACTTTGAGAATCGCTAATTACAAAAGGTTATTCCATGTCTCTGCCTGTGTGTATCATTCATTTCAGTTAAGTTAAGAGGGAAATAAAATAATTAAATAATTAACTAAGAAAACATTCATCTCTCTACTGTATCAATTTTCTCCCAAATAAAACCCTTAAAAAGGCTCTCACGAACGTCACTTTGTGTCTTTCTTGCATAAAAAGAAGCTTAATTACATAGCCACCACTGGACGAAACAAGGACGACGAAGAGAAGCAATGGAATCAAACAGAAAAATAAAAGATGTACGTATAAAGATTTTCTTTTATTAAACACGTTACACTATATGACTAATTTCATTAAAGAATTATGAATTGACTAGCAGAGTGATCGGATGTTACCCGGAATTGAATGATGATCAACGAATTTCACACACCCATCATTTTATTGTCATTGAAATCGGTGAAATATTCCATTTCTTTTTTCAATCAAATCGACTGATTGCCTTCTCTAATTGGAGACGCATCGCGATGCACCTGGAAAAAGCTTCACATGCTTCCCCGCAGTTCCCCGAAGTTCAGAATACATTGTAGCCTACGTTGCACTGTTGCTTTTATAAAATTATTTTCTGAAACTGTTCTTTGATCAGAAACATTCATTTCGAACGCACCTCTGTCATATCAAAGAACCTATTGTTGATTTTATATGTTGGGCCTTTTGGCTTGTGTCGTAATAAAACTTCTCAACTGCACTTGCGATGTTAGGCTGTGTAAGATGTTAACTTTGGTCAAAATCAAATGTTCAATCTTTCATCAGATTATTTCGATCATCGATATTTATCGAAGACATTCCGATACAAAACCTATCTAAGAATACTGCCAGACACATAAAATACCTTCGTGTGAAATTTCATAAGAATCGACCCAGCCGTTTTCGAGTCCATATGAAACAAACTCACAGACACACAGTTCCTTTTATGTAATAGTAGAGATAATATTTGTTGTCTACCTTTCTCGATGAGTAGAACTGCAGAAAGATTCAATTCAATATAGGTAGTTAGATTACCACAGCATTATATATTCGTTTGTAATGATACTCCTCTCTTAAACATTACCTCCTATTTGAGTCAGCGTTGTATATGTTCGTTGTCATGATACCGTCCTCTCGGATATTTCTTCGTTCTTTTAGAAGTGTAGGGTAGTATATGTTCACTCTTCATAACGTCGTCCTCTCAGACATTACCTCCTCCTTTGGGACTAGAATATTCGCTATTATACATAAACACAAATGTGCATTCGCCTATCGTATATATTTTCAAGTCTATATTATATTTCCCTTAGTCTGTCTGTCTGTCTGATTATTTGTCTGTCCGTTTCACATTTTCTTAGAAACTAATGGTTCAATCTGACTTAATTTTGTACAGACCGTTGTTATGGTAACATCGCGCTAACTATCATGGTATCCGTTCTTTGCATAGTTGCAGATTAATAAGGATTAATAGAGATTAGTCACCACAATACCACATTTACACTAAAATATTTCCAGGAAAATACTGGCTAAAAGTTTTGTATGGACATTTGTTATGATACGGTACAGCGAACTAAGTATTCGATACACAGTTACGGATTAATAGGGATTAGTCATCACAATACTATATTTACTCTATAAGTTTTGCATAATGTACTTATTCTAAGTAAACAGTCTATAACGTTTGCTCGTTTTAGCAGACTAAAATGTTGAGTAATTTTAGTGTTCTTTTAAAGTGAGGCGACGCCAGATTGGAATTTTTGGACGCGTCATCGTTCTTTTATATCGTATGTATAGTGTTTCAGATGTTTTTCGTACTTAAAAAAAATGGCAGATTTTTGTTTTGTGTTATTTATACGTAAGATACGTTATCGTAACACTTCCCATCATTTGCGTTATATTCGAAAGCGGACGATAAACACAGACGCTTGAATTTAAAAATTATTTTATCAAAGAAATTCGGCTACAAATGTCACATTTCTTGCAATAGACACTTATAAAACAGGAGAACGGTTAGAAATACTGCCAGAAATGGGCATTTTTGGCAGAAACCCAAAATTGTTTTAAATGTAAAACAAAAGAAGTTTGCATGATATGATCCGATAATGGTTGATGGATACGCGTGGAGATATGTGAGTTTCAGTTATGAATAATGATAGTTGGTTTTTCTTTCTGCTTTTTTTTTGTAACATCAAAATCGGATTTTTGGGAAAATTTAGAAAATGTCATATTCGTAGGCATATGAGATGGCTTCTTTTTTTCAGCTATTCGGTTTTTCTGTTATGATTTTGTCGCTCTTCCCATATACTGCCACTTTTGTTTCTGCGAAGTCCGATTATTTTATTTTTCTTCTTCCTTCCTTGATTATTTACATTCGATAAAGGGTTACCGATAAGATTTTAAATACGCGAGTTTTGGTTATGAACAATGACAATTGGATGGGGGTTTTGTTTGTTTGTTTGTTTGTTTGTTTGTTTGTTTGTTTGTTATTTTTATTTATTTATTTTTTTTTTGAAAAATCAAAATTGGATTTCGTATTATTTAGATTATAAAACCACTTTCTTAAATGTTTTTTCACAACGTTTTGGCCGATGTATCTTATCGAACTGAGGATTTTTTCCTGTGGAATGCCTGACAGATCAAAAGCTAAATCCCATGGATTAAATAAATGATTCCGACTGATATTTCGTGCAAGCTCTCGAGTTCAACCGAAAGATTCCTGAGTTCGAGAAGATACAACTGAAGGATGTTACGTTGGTTCTCTCTACCGTGCTAGAAAGCTACTAACGCCCGAAAATATCCTGTCCCTCTATAAGGCCACCATTCGCCCATGTATAAAGTATTGTTGCCATATTTGGGCCGGTGCATCTGCTACTAGTCTCTCGCTCCTACACAAAGTTCAAAAGAGAGTCGGCAACCTGATGGTCCTGAACTGTCATCTAAGCTTCAGCCTCTGTCCCATCGACGAAATGTAGCATCCCTCTACCTGTTCTACAAGTACTTTAACGGTGAATGCTTCGATAAACTTGTACCCCCTCGACGTAAATACCCCCGACGAACCCGACAAGCAGCTTTCTAAACACTATTAAACCCTAACGGTTCCCCAACTGTACTAACATGCAGAAGTTCAAGTGTAACGTGAACCGATATCTTGCTGCCCAACTCCCCACATAGTAACCATGTAGCTTATGTCTCTGATAGTAGCCCCCTACATCAAAGTGGCAATGTGCCTCCTTGTTTGGGGTAAAAATGTAATTTAAAAAAACACTCAAGATGAGAACAGTAGTCCAAAATATATAAAATATTCAGAAACATAAAATTGAATGGTTTAAAAATTTACGAAATGTTCGATTTGTAGCCATATGAGAAGACTTTTCTCGTTTTATTTCCAGGCTTTCGGCTATTCTTGTCACCTTTTCCTTATATTGTCACAGAAGACTTTTATTTCTGTTGAGTCTGATTGTTTTATTTCTATTCTATTACCGTTTTGTAAAACTAGCTTTCATGATTTTTTAAGGTCCTATTTTGTTTGTATTGTTCACATATGTATTTATATTGTCTTGTTCTTTTATCTTTTGCAAGTATTTTGTTTTAGTTCTTCAAATTTCTACCCTAGTCTTTCTTCTTTTACAGCAATATATTTCCCTCTTTCATCGCTTTCTCTTCTCCTTTGATTTGTTTACTGTTCTAGCTTCTTTTTGTGATTTGTGAGACTGGGTTTCCAATTTGGTTTCTCCCCCCCCCGCCAGGCATTCGTAATCCATTTTTCAATGAGGAATCTATATCATAATTTTCTCTCTGTTTTTATAGAAAACTACTGTGTCGATCTGCCTGATATTTTGTATGGATCTTTTAATGATAAGATGCAGCAACTTTAATGGTAGCTTCTTCACCCTCAATTCCTACCGTTTTGTTGCACGGATGCCGCCAGGATTACATTATGGTATCTGTGCGATGCACAGATAGGGATCAATAGTGTTTAATGCAAAATGAGAAAAAAATATCATATTCAACCATCAATTTGGCTTCAAACATACATTCTAAGCCAACGTCTATTTTAAATGAGCTAAAACATTTATCATCATAATTATTATTATTAATAGTAGTAGTAATAATAGAGGAGTAATAATAAGTATTTATTCTTGATAAAGGTAAAGATTATTTTACTATCTAATTGACATACGCGTCTGTGATGTTTGTAAATTAGATGAAAACTCGCTCGACAACAGCACGTTTCTGTCCTCTTCTTTTCCAATCAACCACACCTGGCCTCTCGTCACCAATGTCACACCGCACAATCTGAACGTCAGCAACACGAAATCCTTTTTAAGAGAAGATGTTCACGACTCTTTTCTTTTTCTGTTATGCAGCGAATTATACCCAGCTTTTATATCCTCCTATCAAAAAAAAAAAAAAGGAAAAGACAAGAAAAAATGACCTGCCTTCCCAAGATGACCTTCGGGTATATAAATGAGCTAGCCATCCTTTCCTTCTTCTTCCCAAAGAGCGATGCAGATACGCCCGGTACGTCGTATATTACTTTTTTTTCTAATCATAACCTAGCTTTTAACGGTACCTTTTTTTCCTTTCGCATATAACCCACATGCCCCCCTGATCTTCGAGATCAATAAGACACTTCATAATCCTTCATCCAAGCAGGCCTCCGCCTCTCACGTTGAGGCATCTGGGGGACAACTTCTTGGGGGTTGGCGTTTTCAGGTTAACTACAGACATTCTCGTTCAGTTGTAAAGAACCGCAATTCGGAGCTAAATCGAATTGGCGTGCATCGTTAGCTTCTCGGTGGATCTCGACTTCCTCCTCTTCACTAGCATCACTGCACACCGGCAGGGTTACACGACGCAGGTCTTGGATATGCTGAGGAACGCCATTCGCCATCACGTTGTTCTTCGACTGTGTTCTCGTTACGGCCCCCCTCCCTCAGCGAGTGATACATTTTGCATTGGGGGGCTACACTCACACCTCCTCACTCACTTTAATAGTAGCTTCTTCACCCTCAATTCCTACCGTTTTGTTGCACGGATGCCGCCACTTATATGCGAAGATAGCTCTATGAGCACAGTTGTCTCATCTTGTCTGGTTTTCGGTGAGATGTTGTATCAAAACACCACCTCCATGGGTGAAATGTTACTTTTTTCCGCAGCAGCCTTGATGGTGCGATGATTCCTCTCCATTATTCGATTGCCACTCGGCCGATACGCTGCCCTAAAAAATTGCCTTACTCCCTACTTATCACACACCTCTTTAATCTTCGTCGCGCATCTGCTGGTAAATTTTGAGGGCTTCCCCCTCTAAGTATAGCAGCAGCAGGGTGACCACGTCTTCGATTTTTTGCAACCTTGCCACCATCTTTAATGTTTCAGCCATTTAATTAGGTCACCCTCCCCAGTAAAGGGTCTCAACATCTGAGTGTCTAGCCTCCAGTCAGCCATGTTACTCTGCTTGACAAGCCGAAATAGCTTCTAAGGTTTCGATGAGGATTCGGTTCTGGGTTCGGGAAGGAGTGAATCACTCGCTCAACAACAACCTCTTTTTTTCTAATCGACCACATCTGGCCTCTCGCCACCAATGTCACACCGCAAAATCTGAACGTCAGCAACACGAAATCCTTTTCAAGAAAAGATGTTCACGACTCTTTTCTTTTTCTGTTGCAGGGAATTTTTCCCAGCTTTTATATCTTCCTATCAAAAAAAAAAAAAAGGAAAAGACAAGACAAAAATGGCCTGCCTTCCCAAGATGCCCTTCGGGTATATAAATGAGCTAGCCATCTTTTCCTTCTTCTTTCCCAAAGAGCAATGCAGATACGCCCGGTACGTCGCGTATTACTTTTTTTGTTTGTTTCTAACCATAACCTAGTCTTTAACGGTACTTTTTTCCTTTCCCATATACCCCACAAAAACACTAAAAAAAAAGCAGCCATCGTTTTTCTAAATGTTCACAGAGAAAGAACCTTAATTAAGTAATTATTTAGAAGTTCTACACGAAAAGATTATTTAGTAAAATTATGAATTTTTTTAGTCGCGTGCAAGCGACTCTATAAGTCACTCCGTCGGTCGGTCGGTCGGTCGGTCGGTCGGTCGGTCGGTAGGTATGTCCGTAATACTTTTATGCTTGGCCTTTTTGGTTAAGATCAAAGGTCTATTGTTAATAGATGCTGTTCTTAGCTTTTTAGGTGTTTCTTGGCCTTTTGTCCTTGTGCCTAAATTTGTTTTGTATATTGGAATTTTACTTTCAATTTATTTTAATTTTACATTGAATTATCTTGATCGTAATTTTCATTTTCACGAAATAAATTATATATGAAGATCAAAGTGTAGTATCTGTTCCGGCAGATACTGCAAGCAAAGACCATATGTGGGGGCAACTCCACATATAAGCCCTTGGTCAATGTAGGGGAAACCCTTCATACCAATTGTCACTATCCAGCTCCCCTACTCC
The DNA here is from genome assembly GCF_053919585.1 of Euprymna scolopes. NCBI lineage: Eukaryota > Metazoa > Mollusca > Cephalopoda > Sepiida > Sepiolidae > Euprymna > Euprymna scolopes. The sequence goes on along the minus strand of NC_136489.1, from coordinate 52,189,886 downwards.
CTGGGGAGCTGGACCCCATTTCCCCTTCACTCCTCACATAAAAAATTGGCCTTGTACCTAATTTGCTCGTTGGGGGAACAAATAAATACCCTTTTGGCCAAGATCAAAGTGTAGTATCTGTTCCGGCAGATACTGCAAGCAAATACCATATGCGGGGGCAACCTCACATATAAGACCTTGGTCAATGTAGGGGCAACCCTTCATACCAATTGTCACTATGCAGCTTTCCTACTCCCCGGGGAGCTGGTCCCCATTTCCCCTTCACTCCCCACATTAAACATCGGCCTTGTGCCTAATTTGCTCGTTGGGGGAGCAAATAAATACCGACCCCACATATAAGACCTTGGTCAATGTAGGGGAAACCCTTCATACTAATTGTCACTATCCAGCTCCCCTACTCCCCGGGGAGTTAGTCCCCATTTCCCCTTCACTCCTCACGTTAAAAATCGGCCTTGTGCCTAATTTGCTCGTTGGGGGAGCAAATAAATACCTTTTCTTGGTCTTTTGGCCAAGATCAAAGTGTAGTATCTGTTCCGGCAGATGCTGCAAGCAAAGACGATCAAAGTGTAGTATCTGTTCCGGCAAATGCTGCAAGCAAAGACCATTGCCCTTGTGGCAATCTTCTGGTCCATGTAGGTTCAACCCTACTTGGGCTAGCTGGCAAATCACTATCCAGCTCCCATTTCCCACCTCTAGGGAGCTGGTCCCCTTTTCTCTTCCCCCTCTCCTTCACTCCTCACATTAAAAATCGGCCTTGTACCTAATTTGCTCGTTGGGGGAGCAAATAAATACCCTTTTTATTGGCCTTTTGGCCTAGATCAAAGTGTAGTATCTGTTCTTACTACATGCTGCACTTATGTTTGTAACTTTGTGATATGTATCACTTTTCTGTATTAATTTAATGTAAAATGATCACCCACTTTACAACCAATCAGTCTTAAAGCCATTCAAGTCATTCTCCGGATTATTCAATATGTTTTTGCAGGATTCCAGTTATTTTTTAAGCATTCAAGTCATTCTTAAGGTCATTCAATTCATCCTTAAGTTCATTAAAGTCATTCTAAGTCATTTACTTTTTATTTATTTAAATCGTTTCAGCCCATTTTTCGGCTATTTTAGTTTATCTTTAAGAATTTCATGTCAATCCTACATTCACGCATTCATTCATTACTCGAGAGCACGCGACTAATGCCTATCGGCCTTGTTTAATCTAAATATCATATGTTGTATGAAAAAAGACAAAAAGAAAAACAAATTTAAAGGAATAAATCGTAAGCGAGTTTATTTATTTTTCCTTTTGTCTTTTTCCACTCACCCTGTCTTCACGGAATTTTATTTTATGATATACTAGCAAAGAAAATTCGACGTTGCCTGGGATTGAATGAAGATCAACAGATGTTTCACACTCCCATTCTTTTAATTGGCAACAAAATCAGTGAAATCACCCATTTTTTTAACCAAATCGATTTATTGCCTGCCTTAGTTGAAAACTCGTCGTAATGCACCGGGAAGAAAGCTTCACATGCCTCCTACTGTGACTCAGTCCACAATACATTGTAGTCTACATTGCACTGTAGAGAATCTACTGTTGATTTTATAAAATTATTTTTATATATAATGGTATGAATTAAAGTTTAAAATGCACAAGTGATTTATCATGGTCCAATTGTGCTCTAAACAGGAACATTCATTTTGGACGCGCCTCTGTCATATCAAACGGCCCTACTGTTGATTTTATATGTCTGGCATTATTAGTTATGCGGTCATAATGTCTGGAATTTAAGTTTAAAATGAAAAAATCAAGTATCATTGTTCAATTTTGCTTAAACCCTTTATAACCGGAATTATGATGTAGATGGTTAAAAAGATACTTATTGTTAATTTTACTTAGTTTCAAGAATAGTGATACTATGATTGTCTTCTAATTTGAAAAATTATGAAGTTTAATACTTAAACTACTACTGAGCATTTTTGCATTTTATAAACTTACCTTGATTATTATATATAGTGCTTGAAAAAAGTGTGTTTATGACAACAAACGAAATCCTCCACCATCTGAGACAAATGGTGGCATACTGAATGTAAGCAATCTGAAGGTATCCGTATCTCCTCAGATACTGAACTAATACGTACAAGGCGTGTTCTAGTAAAATCTCACTTTATTTATTCCATTATATTCATTAATTTACGACTGGACAAATTAGTTCAATCAAATCATAGGGTTAAACAGAAAGATTCATTTCGAACGCGCCCATGTGATATCAAAGTATCTACTGTTGGTTTCATATGCCGATCCTTTCTACTTGTGTGGTAATAAAACTTCTTAAATGCATTTGTGATGTTAGGCTGTATAAGGTGTTAACTTTGGTCAGAATCGTCTGTTCCTTCTGTCGTCGAACTTTTCCGATTATCGAAAACATACTTATCGAAGACATTCCGATACAAAATATATCTAAAAAAAAGAAACAAACTGCCAGTTTCATAAAGAGCATTTGTGTGAAATTTCATCAAAATTAGTCCAGCTGTTTCGGAGTTCCGAGGGAACGAACACACACACAAACAAAGTTCCTTTTATATAATAGTAGAGCTCCACATCATAGGTTGGTATTTTATTTATTCTAATGATTTGCCATTTATAAAGGTGAAAAGCATCTCAAGGATAAGACCTAACGATGATGATGATGATGATGATGATGGTGATGATTAAACGATTAATAAAACTATATATCTCTTCTTCTTCTTCTTCTTCTTCTTCTTCTACTTCTTCTTCTCTTCTCTACCTCTTCTCTTCTTTCTATCTTCTATTCTTTCTTCTATTCTATCTATCTTCTATCTATATAAATAAAATGAACTCATTTTTCCCCTCCAACTTTGACCTTTATAGGATTAAAAATCATGACATTACATGCAAATGTAATGCGTACAGACTGTAGCACATTATCTGAGGTTTGCTATAGGCCTATTACCTCTACAGTTCCTCGACAATGGTACATTCCTATATTTTTTTTCCTGTGAGAGTCCACTGCCAAAATCGCTTAGATTCAATGGGAGTTGAAACATCTTTTCTCTCTATTAGATTTCTCCTTTCCGCTCTCCCAAGTTACTCCGCAGCGAATGCGTTCACAAGGAACAGTACGAGGAAACACACCGGTTTGGAATCGTACAAGGTTACTTATGCCGTTTCTTTTTTCTTTTTTTTTTTTCTTTAATCTTTTTCCCCTGATTTATGCTTTCTGTTTTTCCATAATAAAATAAAAATATTTTTTTAACGCGAAAACGCGATTACTATTATTGTTTTCTCTTTGCTTTTTTTCGTTAATGTAAGAAATCTGCGAGACTAACCGGATTTTACTTCAGGTTTTAACGACTCTAACCGTGAAATCTAACTATGACCTTTATTTATTAGTACTTTCAACTCAACATTTATTTTTACACAAAGATTACAACGCAACGATATCGTGATTTCACTTGAATTACACTTAAATTAAAATTAAAACAAATAAATTCATTTAGAATTCGAGAAAACAAAAACATTCATTTAGAATTCAAGTGTGATGTGACTACTGAAACTAAACCAAAACAAACTTCACTGCGGAATCGATATTTGACCTAATTCACTTTTTAGTTAATTCATCACGTTTTATTTGGGGGGGGGCGCTTTCGCCTCAATGATTCGAGTTCGACCCCCCCTTCAAACTTTTTTGGGATTTTTCAAACACACGGGCACCGCCGGACCGTTCGTATTGCATCACGTTCATTTATTTTAATTGTTTTTTTTGGGGGGACGATTTTTTTTATAGTTTTAATATTGTTTGTTTTTATAATATTTAAACAGGGTTATGACTTCGCTTTGTTTTCATTTTACCACCCTCCAACCACACATGCCTCTAAAAACCAGGGGAACGCCGGGTACCCCCCCCCCGGCTGAATAAATGCAAGTGAACGATTCAAAGACATAACTATTTTTAAACAGTTCATAATAAATTAATGTTTGGTTTCATTAATTTGTAATTGTATTGTAATATTCTTACTATATGAATGCAATCGTTTTCTTGATGTTAATAGGGATTATTCAAGTGATCAAATATAAAAATTCATAAATTGTTAAAATATTTCTTACATTATTATAACGTTGTTATTACTGTTAAAATGAACCCGGCGCTGTGTGAAGAGACTCGCAAAGAAAAGAAAACTTTAACACCAAATATTTTAGGTGGACGATAAAGTTATTTGGCCATTCTTTAGCGTTTTCCATTTTCATACCTTCAGGTCTTTTAGTACAATTCGATGTTTGTGTTGCCATAGTTCTTCTCTAAAATCGGCAGGTCGGCCTACTCGCATCTGAAGAGATAGGCGGAGGAGACATTGTGTCGAGCGTCCATTCCCAATCGCCACGCGTTTTTGTCCTTTTTCTTTGTTCTCCTTCCTTTTCTTTTCGATCTTGATGCCTATATATGCATTTTATTCTGTGATGTCACCCTGCTGACATAACATTAACTTGGCACATGAGTCGTTAATATACGTACGTATTTAAATGGTGTAGCCAGCGATTACGTAACATTAAAACTAACAACGCTCACAATGAGTAATAAAGAAGAACAAAGGGAGAGAAAAGACTGTCTGCCTCACTCGCTTGTTTTTTCGCTCTTTTTCCCTCTCTTTTGTCCGCGCTTCCCCCCCTCTCTCTCTCTCTCTCCTCTTTCTCTGTCTGTCTGTCTGTCTGTCTGTCTCTCTCTCTCTCTCTCTCTCTCCCAAATTCCCGTTATCGACATCTATTTTCTTCTTTAGGCTTTTTTAAATTCAATGATTGCTTTTATGGAGTGGGTAAACCATTTCGCATTCGTGTTTAATAAGACGATAAGTGGAATGAGCTACAATTGCTAATTTAAGAGGATGCTTCGACAAATACGATGATGTAGTTAACTGGGAAGCAATCCAATGATAATGTATTCAATGGACGCAAAGTTCTTGAAGTGAAAACTGTTCATTAAAGTTTCGTTTTCTTATATGTGCACTGAGAAATAAAAATTCTTTGTACTGGTGATAGTGAGATGAGTTTTTGGTGTGGATGATTTACAGGATCGGGACTCTTGATTGGAGTTCAGTCGAGCACCTAGCATAAAAATAGTGATAGAGTAGAGAAAGAGCTTGTAGAGAAGGGAAGATATTATCTCCTAGTAAATTATAGGTCGATTTTTTATTCTATAAAAAGAGTTGTCTAGAGGGCACTTCCTCAAATGTGGCAATCTATCTATTATTATACTAAAAGCTTGAATTTGTTTATCATCGTTTCAAATTTTTACGTCATGATGCCATTACTAGCAAACCTTTCAAATCTATCGATTAAGGCTGTGTGTTTTGGTTTCAATTCTAGCTGATGGCATCCAAGTATTTTTTTTTAACTTTGGAAATCACATCTCTATTGGGTACAATATAATAACCAATGGAATATTGGCTCTATAATAATAAATACGAAATCTGTATGAATTAAAATATCGTATTTGAGCGTATTTTACGACCGGGTCACGCCAGGACGAGGGGCACTAATATATATTAGGTACTATATAATAATTAATAGAGATTAAGCTCTATAAAGTAAATACGAAACTGCATACATTAAACTGTCATATTTAAGCGTACTTTACGGTCAGATCATGCTGAGGGGAACTACTATATATTGAATACAATATAATAATCAATAAAGTATTGGTTCTATAATAATAAATACTAAATCTGCATACTTTATAATATCATATTTAAGCGTATTTTACGACCGGGCAGTGCTGGGTGGCCTGCTAGGTATTTGATTAAATTTAAGGGAGATATCGTTGGCAAAGTATTTATTTTGTTTTTGTTTTATAATTAAGACTATATTAACATATATGTGTCAGTTGATTTGCTAACCATAAAAATCAACAAGCCAAGGTTGTTGGTTGAAAACGTTGGTAGGAAGGATAGTTGTCCAGGTTTTGGAAATCTCATTTTAGGGGGCTTCATATTTGGGATGGAGGTTTTTGGGAAGAGCAGATTTTATTAAGCCATTTTTGGTGAAATTATCTCAATAAAATGGTTTTTAAGTTCATGCATAAATGGGAGAAACCGATAGAAACGTTAGATGATAAATACAAACAAAATGAGTTCAGAAGCATAAATTCACAAAGATATTTTATGGATGTTTAACGTAGAAGTTTATATTTTATAGTTATTTTGTGAATATTTTTAGAGTTTTATAGAACAAGGGAAATTCATTAGCTGAGATATAGAAGAAGTGTCTGGTTCGATAATTTAGGGGCCGTGAATGAAACATGAGCGGGGGTGTGGATTTACCCAGCCATAAAATATGCTTAAATATGATATTTTAATTTACGCAGATTTCAAATTTATTATTATTATAGAGTTAATCATTTCATATTACATTGTACCCAATATATAGTTATGATTTTAAAAGTCAAAAACAAATATGAGTTGAATGCTATCAGTTACAATCGAAACCGAAACCAAATCATAACAAAACATAGTTTCATGATTACAACTACGTCTACAAGTTAACCAAAGACTGAAGTTTATTTGTACTCAATATAGTTGTGGAAAGGAGTGTGAATTTTATTAAATACAAGCTAGTTTCCATGACGATTTTATTAAATACAAGCTGGTTTCTATGACAATTTTATTAAATACAAGCTCGTTACATGACAATTTTATTAAATACAAGCTGGTTTCCATGACAATTTTATTAAATACAAGCTGGTTTCTATGACAATTTTATTAAATACAAGCTGGTTTCCATGACAATTTTATTAAATACAAGCTGGTTTCCATGACAATTTTATTGAATACAAGCTGGTTTCCATGACAATTTTATTAAATACAAGCTGGTTTCTATGACAATTTTATTAAATACAAGCTGGTTTCCATGACAATTTTATTAAATACAAGCTGGTTTCTATGAAAATTTTATTAAATACAAGCTGGTTTCCATGACAATTTTATTAAATACAAGCTGGTTTCCATGACAATTTTATTAAATACAAGCTGGTTTCTATGACAATTTTATTAAATACAAGCTGGTTTCTATGACAATTTTATTAAATACAAGCTGGTTTCTATGACAATTTTATTAAATACAAGCTGGTTTCTATGACAATTTTATTAAATACAAGCTGGTTTCCATGACAATTTTATTAAATACAAGCTGGTTTCCATGACAATTTTATTAAATACAAGCTGGTTTCCATGACAATTTTATTAAATACAAGCTCGCTTCCATGACAATATTTTTTTTTTATAGACAAGATACAAACAAGGACGGTCGAACGGTCTACGGAGTTATATAGAGGGTGATCCGAAAGTAACTCCCTATTCTAAAATAACTACAATAGATTTTTTTAAGTATAATTTCTCCAATTAATCAATATGAAAAGAAATTATATTACATGGACTTTTATTTAAAATGCAATATGGGCCACCAGCTATTCAAATCGACCAAGAACCGCATCAACTGATTTCATCAATTATAAGAAACCTTCTCTACCGCCAATAGCAATGGCCAAAGACTCTTTATCTGAAAGCACTTCTTTTAAACTCCTCGGCCTAATGTTCACAGGAAACATGAGTTGGAACAATTACATTGAGAGCATTGCCAGGACCGCTGCGAAAAAGGTAGGTTCTCTCTACCATGCTAGAAGGCTACTGACCCCTGAAAGTATCCTGTACCTCTATAAGGCCGCCATTCGCCCATCTATGGAGTATTGTTGTCATATTTGAGCCGGTGCATCTGCTATTAGTCTCTTACCCCTAGACAAGGTTAAAAAAAGTGTGGCCAACCTAATAGGTCCTGAACTGTCATCCAAACTTCAGTCTCTGTCCCATCGGCGCAATGTAGCATCCCTCTGCCTGTTCTACAAGTACTTTAACAGTGTATGTTTCGACGAGCTGCAAGCCGACAAGCAGTACAATCCCACCCCTTCACAGAAGAGATCCCTAGATGTAAGAGAGCCTTCTACTTCAGTAATTTCTTCCTCCGAACCGCCAGACTTTGGAACTCCCTGCCAGGTTCTTACTTTTTTTCTTTTTTTTTTACAAAGGCATCACCACATTATCAAGGCCCAGAGGCCACTCAAGGATAAGGGTTAAAGAGTGTACAGTAGAAATTGGTCAATATAGTAATCATTAGTAATGAAAATTTGGTAAATTTAATAACTTATATGGAACGGCTCATCAAGAACTTATTTACTTTAGAGTTGAACACAACCATATTGTAGTCAGCCGGAAAGCAGGAAAACGGAAGACAATTCCACAGGCGTGCAGTTCTAAGAAAGAAGCTTTGTTCATGGAATCTACGTTTAGGTTTAGGCACAGATAAAGAGTGGGGGAAATTATTGATAGTGTTTACAGCTAGACGAGTGTTTCTTGTGAAAGTTTGGCGAGGGGGGACCATAGATTGAAGCTCAGTTGAACACTTTCCATGAAAATAACGATACATCAGAGACAAACTCGCAACATCTCTTCTGTGAGATAGAGGTTGCAAGGAGGAGAAAAGGACATCTCCTACGAGGCTACGAAGTCTATTTTGAATACTATCAAGGCAGGACAAGTCCTTTCTAGCAGCTCCTGCCCAGATGTGGCAACAGTATTCCATCCTTGGACGTACCTGGCTCTTATATAGGTAGAGAATAGCATCAGCAGTGAGATATCTACTGGATCGATAGAAAGATCCCACCATTTTTCCAGCGGCCTTGGCAACAGATTTGATATACGTGTTCCATTTAAGATCAGGAGTAATGGTCAAGCCCAGAAGCTTGTCAAAACTTGAGGCCTCATGAAGACGAGAGCCATTCATTTCAATTGATGACAAATGTGAATTAGAATGTTGATGATGTGAAGAGAGAAGCTTGGTTTTAGATGCATTAAAAGTAACCAGCCACTCCTTTCCCCATTGTACTACGTGCTCAAGATCAGAGGAGAGAGAATTGGAGAGAACTTGGTCGTTTACTGTCTTAGATGTGGTACCATAAATGGTAGTGTCCTTCCCTAACTGTACTGACATGGAGAAATTCAAGTGTAACGTGAACCGACATCTTACTGTCCAACTCCCCACCTAGTACCCCTGTAGCCTGTGTCCCTAATAGTAGCTTACTACATCAAAGTGGCAATGTGCCTTGTTTGGGGTAAAAATGTAATTAAATATATATATATATATATATATATATATATATATATATATATATATATATATATATATTCTAAGAAATTTGTTGAGTTGAGCTAATTTTAGGGAAAAGCTTGTCAACTATAACGCAAAGGCAACATTTCGATTTCTGGTCGTTGAATACTCACTGATTGTTTACTATGTATGCCCGCTGACGTAGCATTTATAGAGATTTAATTTCCCACAATTTTTGTGTTAATTGCCGGTAACCTTGGGATAGAATGATAGCCTATGAAGTCAAGGATGACTTTGTGAGTGGGTTCGAATCTTCCGAATTTATCACAGCCCACATTGGTGATGGTGTAAACATGAGACAGTAGTGTCTGTAGGTATAAAAATATTTCATATTTATTTTAAAATATGATAATGATTATCCCTCTTTAAAAAATTAAAGTTGAGACCTCTTTCTCGAATTAAGAAAATCGACAACTTTAGTTCTAATGCAACATTTCGACTTCTAGTCGTTGAATACTCACAGGCTGTTTTCTATTAAAGCCCGTTGATTTTGCATGGCATTTATATATAGAAGTGTTTACGATAAATCGGAATCCGAAAAAGCGGAAATTTTCTGGGTATCGGAATCGGAAAAAAATTGAAAAATTTCTGATGCCAAAAACGATTCCTTCAATTATATTTTATTTGATTTTCTTTAAAATAAAATCTTTTATGACTGGCAGTCATAATATAATAATAAATATTTATTGATTTTTAAACCACCAGTAAAGCTAAAATCAAGAGATCACCTCAACATAAGTGTGGTTTTACGTTTGAGACTATATATGAACATTTAGCACGTGTTTCTACAGTAATCGGGAAAAAATAACAACTTTATAGTTAAACACGTAAAGATTTATAAAGAATCGGAATAGGTAATTCTATCGGAATCGGGAATTTAGTACGGAATCGTCAATTGTATCGGAATCGAAAAAAATATTGGGATCGCCCCATCATTAATATATATATATATATATATATATATATATATATATATATATATATATATATATATATATATATATATATGACAAATATTACACAGTCGCTACACTTAATATGCTAATGTTTCAGACAAGTGGTCGGTCCAGATCAAAAACCTTCTTCAGGCGATGTAATAAAGTCTGTGTTCCCGTGAAGAAGTCTGGTTCTTAACTTTATATATATTTATATATATACTAGCTGTACCCGGCCACGCGTTGCTGTGGTTCAGTTTGTTAAAATGGAACACATTCCTCAAGAAAAATTGCATTTTGTTCGTTTATTTACTTTTATTATTTTTTGCAATTTTTTTAATCAATAAAAGTTGTTATTTTTTCTCCCAAAAAAAGATTAATTTTTTACCATAAATTGTTAGGTGAAAGATGTTTTTCAGGAAAACTTGCACCTTTTTTTTAAAGAAATTTGTCAGTAAACGTTTCTCTTTGAAAACGGAATTTTTATTATAAAAAGAACAGATGAATGCTTTACATGAACACTGTAAATAGTTATGTGAACGTAGAGAAAAATTTTATTCTTTTTTTCAAGAGAATGTACAAATTATTTTTTTTTAACAGATGTTCAGAAAATAAACAGAAAAATACTTCCATCATTAATTATGCAAAAAAATAAATAAAATGTTGATTTAGTGTTTCAACATAATGCTTATAAATTACGATATAACTTGCTGAGTATGTGCTGTTTTATGGTTGTTGTAAAAATGGAACGGAAACTTTAATTTCGCTTCGTTGTAATCTTTCTTTATTTTTTATTGTGCCCCCCTCAAACGAATATAATCAAAACAGTAACATTCAACAACTGTACATATAAAACACAAAATATTTATTTAAAAAATTTTTTTAAAAAAGTTAATAACGAAAGGGAAATAATTCCATTTTTGGAACGAAAAAGTCAGTTTGGTATATCTTTTTATTATTTTTTACATAAGTCCAGCTTACCATACACATTGGAAATGTCGACATTTATAGGTTGTATGGTACGTTTACAACGAATAAACACTCCAATCTAGTAGATGTATCACGAAACTGCGAATAAAATATAAAAATCTCGTAATTTCTCATTTAAAAGTGGGTTGTTCATTTTCTTTATAGGTTATACTTCCAAAATAAACTAATAAAGTTGTTTTAAAAGTAATAGAAATATATTTTTTTATTTAAAAAAAAAACTAATGAATTTTACGAACTCAATATTTTTCAATTTTTAAGCTTTAAAAATCCATCAAAATTTTTCTATAGATTCTATTTTTACGATATTTTCAGGGTCAATGTAAAATTTTATGCTCTTTCCAATAAACTGAATATAATATTTTAGACAAACGTTTTTTTAATTCACGCCCCCCCCCATTTTCAAGTGTCTATCAAAAAGTAAATAATTAATTTACTCACCAAAGTTTTATATATCACAAATTGAATAATAATAATAATAATAATAATAATAATAATAATGGTCAATAAGTAATATATTAAAATTTAAAATAAAAAAGTAGTGTTTTTTAGAAATTTACCTGTAAAGTTCGAAGTTTAAAACCTGTTTTTTTTTAACCACGTTGTTTGTTTTTCTTTTGTTTTTGTTTTTTATGAAACCTTGGTCCTTGCTCCTTTAATTGAAAAAAAATTAGGGCTTGAATTACATTTTTCGAGGAGTTATAAGCTTGGAAAGACAGGGGATCGAATAATTCACGCCTCCCATTTTGAAATTTTTATTAAAAAGTAAATAATTTACTCACCAAAGTGTTATATATCACAAATTGAAGAGAAAAGGTCAATAAATAATATATTCAAATTTAAAACAAAAAAGTAGTGTTCTTTTAGAAATTTACCTGTAAAGTCTGAAGTTTAAAACCTTTTTTTAAAAAAAACACGTTGTTTGTTTTTTTATTTTTTTAATGAAACCTTGGTCCTTGCTCCCTTAATTGAAAAAAATTAGGGCTTGAGTTACATTTTTCGAGGAGTTATAAGCTTGGAAAAACGGGGTGGAATTATTCACTATTTTTCGCGAAATTTCTGACACACCTACCAATCTACCCATGTTAAGAACGGCTTTCGGAATAGACACCCCTAACTTTGCCAGCATACCCGAAAAGCTATAAAAGTTTATGAGTCGAATGTGAACGATGAGTTGGACGTAATGCAAAAATGTACGGAATTTAAAAGGGAACGAAATTCAAATTTCCGTTCCATTTTTACAACCGTAAAGCAGAGCATTCTATGCAAATTTTACCTAACTTACTGTATTAATGCTATTTTTTAAGCAAAAAAAAAATATTTAGGTTTTGCTATAAATTCCTAAACTCATTTCACCCTAAATAATTTAGGTAACTGAAATAGGAATCTAATTGAATCTTTAATTTCCTGAATAGTATGCGAGAATTCATTTTTCTTCGAGTTATATCGAATTCATTAATACGGACTTTAGAGGCTTTTTTCGTAATGTTACTGTAATAATTATGTTTTATTGTTACAAATTACGATGCTTAAAAAAAGCAAAAATAAATTCTTGCGTTTTTTATTTACTACTGAAAACCATAACTTTAGTAAAGGTATTTTTTGTTTAAACAAAATAAAACATTTTCACTAAGAGTTAAGTAAAAATAATTAGTTCATTATATTCTGCGATCATTATTTGATAAATACTGCAATTTTCATTAAAATTGATTAATTTCCTGATGTTTGGTGAATTTTTAAGTAAAGGGAGGGGTCAAAATGTTTATACATTTTGAGCGTCGGCATTCATTTTATCTGTACCTAACATTTTTCGATGAATATTTAATAGGAAAGCGACCACGTGCGATTAATTTATCAATAATCATGTGATTAAACCCATTGAAAATTTACCGATATTGTAAACACATGCTGTTTACATTAAGCATGTAGTGTTTTTTTAGTGATGCAGTGTTGGCAACTGAGATTTAAAAAAAACTCGCGAGATCAGGAGAAAGAAATGTCCAGAAAATCGCAAGATTTTTAACTTTTATCATCTGAAATTTTCAAAAATCGCTAATTCCACCCCAAAAAAAACTCCCGATTTTAACTTCTTACCATAAAAAAATTATAAATATAGTATATTCAATATATAAAATGTTCCGTGTTTTCTCACTATATTTTTCTGGAATTATATTAAAGCGGTTAGCTCCCGTATTTTATCAGCTAGTTTTACCTGTTTTTTCAGAGAGGGTATTTTTTTTTTTGCAGGAAACAAATCATAAACTCAAACTTTTTATAATAAAAGTTAAATTGAAATATACTGCAAATTAAACATCACAATAATGGTGCAGCATATTTTGAAATTAGAAAAATAAAAAAACAAAAAAACTTTGTTTTAGCATGTTAAAAGTATTTAGGTTGGTAGATAATTAAATTCTACTGTATTGATATATATTTTTTTTTGCTGTTGTTTCTTGCTTTTTACAATTTTAGACTAAATACTTCTAAATTTCGTATTTTAAACTAAACTTCGAAGGTTGGAATGCCCCCCCCACCTTAAATGTACTTGGAAAAATCGATTTTATAGCGAGATTTAAGAATGGTTAGCCGAAAAAAAGGTGAAAAACAAAACAAATAATCAATAAATAATTGTTACCAAAGGCAATAAATGCTACTCTTTTTTTACTTACATGAATGAATTTATTTTATGTTTTAAAGTATTTTCAAGCGCTTGCGGGTGTATGGGTGCGAAATATCTCCAGATTTTCTAGAATTTCCCGCTAGATTGCAAACGAAATCTCCAGATCTAGCAGGAAAACCGCTAAATTAGAAACACTGGCCACGTGACAGGAAGCTGTAATAAATAATTGTCCCTAAATAAAAAATGGCCTATCTGTACAAAGAAACCTACCTATTTATCATAGAAAAATTAAGTATAATGTTATAATTAAAAAGAAATATATAAAAACACACATGGATATAGTAAACATATTATACCAAAACGTGGAAGCCATCCGTCCAGTGGTTTTTTAGACAATTAATTGCGAACGAACCAAGAGTTACATTTATATATATATATATATATATATAGTAATTTATAAAATATATATGGCGATTAAGCTACACTGAATATTCTGCGTTTCATCCACTATAGGATTCGCCAGGCTTATGCGCGAATTCTGTGGTTGTTTCTTGTTTTTATATATGTTGAGGATTTTTAGATAGCCAATCAGCTTTCTAGTATCCACCGCGCCCCATTCCTATCAGCCAATGGACATGTATTTTATCGAACAAAGGATCTGTTTTAGAACCAGGTTAGTGGTTTAAGGTAGACGTTTTCCTTTTTTTATATATAAATATACCTATGTGTACACATACATGCACATATATATACATATATATATATATACATATATGTGTGATCGTTTATGTATATTCATGTTTATTTAATTTATTTATTTGTTTGTTTTCTATTGTTGTTGTTAGTTTTAAAGCTATTTTTTATATCGCTATCCTAGAGTAAGTTTTATTTTGTGAACACAGTTGTTTGCTATTTCTCGTCTACAGTTTAATAGTTTTTGGGGTTCTTTAAAGTACAGGATAGCAAATTTTTCATGGAGGCATAATTTACATGGGTCATCTAAATGTCTGCACGTGGTAGCTTGTCTTATTATTTTCCATTCGACTACCAGCGAATGTCCGCTTTCTTTGAGTTCCCAGTATTTATTCGCTCGTGTTGTTTTTATACGGTGTTTTATATATAAAAACAAGAAACAACCACAGAATTCGCGCATAAGCCTGACGAATTCTATAGTGGATGAAACGCAGAATATTCAGTGTAGCTTAATCGCCATATATATTTTATAAATTACTAACTAGCTCTACCTACGTATTGAGCACTTTTGAAGTAAATACTTAAAGTTTGCGCATAAATCTATACTTTCGTATATTAAATTTATGTGAGTAAATGAAGTAGTTATATATATATATATATATATATATATATATATATATATATATATATAGTCATCTATATACAGTACTGTTTCGCAGCTCATCAGTGCGGCTAGACAGGCAACTACCTCAAGCCAGGATTGAAACCTGGTCACCTGCACGACAGTCAAGGCTCCTACCCATTACACTAATCGGCGGCTGCTGTGCGAGTCGTGTATATATATATATAGTACTGTTTCTATTAAACTGTATATATATATATATATATATATATATATATATATATATATATATATATATATATATATATATAGTACTGTTTCGTTGTATCACAACTCATCAATGCGGCTAGTCTAGCACCTTTCCCTAGCCGAGGATTGAACCAATGATAAAATAAAATGGATAAGTCAGTTAAAATAGGTTACCAGAATGTTTACGATCTAGACAGGGTGTGTGGTCATTAGAGGGAGGTAGCCTTTCTATCTTATTCGATAAGTATCTTTATTCTGAAACGAATTATCGTGAAAAATAGGTGTGTACGTGTCTTTATATGTGTTCAGACAACTGCACGCCTGCATCCACTCACAATTTACACGACCCATGTATATCCTTCCCTAGTTATTGTAACCTTCACAAAAATCAGTTTTGGATACGAGCCAATAAAAGAACAAATTGACCATTTTACGTAAACTGATGCTGAACACCTGCCTGACCGATTGTATAGATTCAATTACAATTAGATTTACATGTTTTTCAATTTAGTTTATTTTTATTTTTATTTCAGTTACTTTTGCCAGTGTCCGTCGGTCTGTCACGTTTCAGTATTAAATAAGATTTTCATCGCAAAACGTAGAGTTTAAATGAACGTATATTTCGGTCGATGCGTCCAAGTATCTCTTTACGAGGTTTTATTAGTCGATACTCTTACACATTCAAATTTCAAGGAGCAGTTCTGACGCTCTGACTCCGAAAATGTTAAATACCTAGTCTTTAGTCTGTCACGATTAATTTTGAAATAGTGTTAATTACTGGATACATGCATTACATGTACGCATTCTATGTATATCTGTGTGTGTTTAATATCAATTAATTGTGATGTTTATATTTTTACAAATGAGACATCACTTATCAATATCAAAAGCCACTCGAGGATAAGAGTCAAAGAGATGGATACATTGCCAGTTTAATAACGGATCGAAGATTTTGAATAGAATGAACAAAATTTGTATTATTCGTATTATTTGGATTATTCGGACTACTGTTGTGATATTTTCGCAACGTTTAGGACGATGTAACCTCCGACCTATTCTAAGAATGTATTTGCGAATTAGTTAAGATTTCTACTTCGTCATAGCTAATCGACTGAGATCATGTTATCCCCGTGGATTAAATATAGGGTTTCGTTCGAAATTCCGTGCAAATTACTTAGTTTGACAGAAAGATTCCAAAGTTCAACAAGATACGCCTGAAGACGTTTGGGGGGTACTTTGGCTAAAATGCTGTGAAAATGCCAATCAGGATGAGAACACTAGTCCGAATAAAAGAGGGAGATGCTAAACCTTAGTAAGAGTGTGGAACTTGTCTGATGAAAGGTTCTTTTTTGGGCGATCTCTTAGGACGGACTGTAACAGAGCTTGGACGCGCGTATGAAAATACCGAGCCATGTACGAAATGACGTCGCGGTAAAGAAAAAGAAAAAACTATAAAAAAAAAAAAGACTAAAGAGCACATGCAAGACCAGGTTCGAGATGATAATATTCGAGAGGGCAAAGGACGGAGAAAAGGAGCACGATAACGTTTTATTCGAGAAAGGATCCGGAAAAGAAGCAGTTTGATTTTTTTTCCTATTCTTTGTCTCCTTAGCGACTGAGACTACAACGTGTTGGGTCTACGTGTGTAAACATGTGTAACGTTACAGAACGAATGGTTGGTGCACCAGCCCAGATGTGATAACAATACTCCATGTATTGGTGAATGGTGACGTTGTAAATATATAGAATGCTTGTAAGGGGGGAGAAGTTTACTAGCATCATAGAGAAGACCGATTTTATTTGAAGCAGAACCCTAGTATTTTCTATGCATTGTTCCAATTTATGTTATTCACCATGACAATCGGTAGTTGGAAAGGTTTCTTATAATTGTTAAAGATTGAAGAGTTGTATCATCCAATGTAACTATCAATTTATGTGTTCATTCCATTGGTGTTCATTTTCAAAGAATTCTCTTGGATAGCTGTGCATTCGTTTTTTCCCCATGTGAGAATAGAGCGCATCGTGATCAGCAAATATAACCACGTCGGATGTAATTGCACATATGAGGTCGTTTATGAAAATCAAAAATAATAAAAGTACAAACATCGACCTCTGGGATACACCCGCATTAATGCAATGTTGTTTAGACGTCGGACCATTATGGATGACTTGGATCTTTCCTTTTTTTTCTTGTCTAAGAAGCGTGTGTTTGTATTACATATTTATTCACTAATATCTTCCGAATTAATTTTTCTAAGAACTTTAAGCCGTACCTTGTTAAAGTTTTATATATATATATATATATATATATATATATATATATATATATATATATATATATATATCCACCGCAAGACAACATTGCAGCCAGCAAGAGCCACGAAAGCCAACGAACCGGAAGTCCAAGACTCAAGTTTCGCCCTCATCAGTTAGACACATCCGAACTCAGGATTCGAAACCTGAGACTCTTTCCAGGCAAGCACTCTACCAACTGAGCAAACGTGCCGCACACAAGAAAGTCTTATTAACTATCATAGATCAAGCACACGCAAGGAAATCCGACAGTGGAATGCCCCCACCTTCGTCTCGAACAAGGGATGTGATCATAGCAATCAGCCTTAACCCAAGTGGTTGCAATGTTGTCTTGCGGTGGAAATAGTTATATATTCTCTCACACATTCTGAAAGTACTTATTGTTCGTCGAAGTTTAGCATTTACGAGTTGGTTCAAAGATTTAAACAATAATTTGGCGGGCCAGTTTTTTTTATCCGAATTCTTAAACATAGTTAAGGCAAAGAAGAAAAAATTCGGAAAGGCAGTTGTTATAAAGTTCCAACAGGCCAGCATGAGAGAACATTTTGTCGTTATTATGGATCAGATAAAGCCTACATGCTTTGAAGTATAAAGGTTTTCTATAATATTCAGTAAATGGATAGGAAAAAGGGTGATAATGAAATATTTAAGTGTGACTTTTGTAAAGTCTTAGGTGGAGTTTCAGGAGTTCTTGATTTCTGATTCAGTGCGGTTCCTTGTCATCTGAGTATGATGACAAAATACCTACTCTTAACGAGGACTATAGTTTAATATATACATATATATATATATATATATATATATATATATATTTCTCCAAAACCTCTTCCCTTGATGGAGGGGAGACTAAAACTTGCTGCTATGGTTTCAAATAATCTGAAATAACAGCAAGGGGAGACTTAATTCCAAATATTTCTCATATGTTATATCTCCCCTCTTTTGGAAATAGGGTACAATTATGAATATCTCAACTATCAAATAATCCTTATACACTGTGACATTTTCTTGATGTATGAAAATCAAATTAAATTAAGTTTTTCAGTAAATTATATGTTATTTTCCAAAAATAAAATTTAAAAAACACAACTACGATAAATGAAATTGATTTGCTATGCCCAACTTATTGATTCTGGTTCATGTTTCATACAGAAATAACACACTTGTCGTACTGAACAAAAAAGAACACTTATAACCGAATAAATAAATAAATAAATAGGATAGTCATAAAATATACGGGGGTGTGCGTGATAACTAAATATTACGATAGAAAAATAAGGAAGTATTTCGATATGCCTAAATTATTGCGGGTTATATACATATATCATATTCCATATAAACAACACCTGCTTTTTAGGTATGAATCAACTGGACGTCGATTGTTCGTCATGGACGAGTGAACTTCTGGGGCATGTTCTAATTGGCCTTTGATAAAATATTAGTTAATTCTGTACAAAAGTAGGCTGTTTCAAATGCCAGATTCTTAAAAGGAAATGAAAAAATAAAATGAACGTAAGCTAAAATTCTAAATTTTACTAATCATAAGACCCGCTGGATTCATGAAAAAGAGTTATAAATATCTGTCAGTCGAATATACCCGATGAACCTAGAGCAAGTGAAATTCAAAGAATTGCATTTCTGGTTACGGTTAGAATCCTAAAAAGATGTCTCGGTTGGAGACTCTGAAATCCGAAGTGTATATCTGGCATCTATAGATTGTTCGTCATTGACGAATAGCTTCCAATAAAATATTAGTTGGTTCTGTATTTAAATAGACTGTTCCAAATGCCATGTTTTTAAAGGAAATAAATGTGTGATCGATATAAGTTGAACAAACAACTGATTGTCAGATTAATAAAACACCAGGCAAATATATAACAATTGCCCGGTCGTAAAATATGCATAAATATCATACTTTAATTAATACAGAAACTTAGATATGTGCATTATATGAGTATCATGTTTTTTTCTAAAGCGTTTACTTCTTGTAAGTAAAAAAAAAATACACAAGCTGGGATCGAAACCAAAACCCAATGACAGTGATTCATGCATTAGACCAGCGTAATACGATTTTTTGAAGGTGTTTTCAAACTACATATTCTTAGCATAAGTAATCTATAATGTGAACTGTTCACACATGTGCATACGTGAAACAGTTAGGATACATAAAACCCCAATGACTCCCATGTACCAATTTTTCAATATTGACCCCTTAGCAGCTTTGTTTCCGGATGAAAACAGATTTAAAAAATTTCCACATGTCTAAATGTCCAATATACCAAATTTCAAGTCCTTGAGTATATAGGTTGAGAAGTGTCCTCACACAGACACACATTCTCATTATATATATATATATATATATATATATATATATATATATATATATATAAGCATGACGAGCCGTGGCCATAACTAAAAGAACGCAAGCTAAAATTCTAAATTTTATTATTTAATCATAAGACTCGCTGATTTCATGAAAAAGAACTTTAAATATCTACCTGACGAATATACCCGGTGAACCAAGAAAAAGTGAAATCCAAAGAATTGCATTTCTAATTACACTTAAGATCCTAAAAAGGTATTTCGGTTAGAGACTCCGAAATCAAAGGCCAATAACGACCAAGATCTCTCAGTTTCTCTCCTCAAACCTTGGGTATGTGGTGCAATGAAGTCAAAAGTAGTTGGTTAATTTGAACGAATTAAAATCCAAACTTTTCTATTTTTACCATAAATGTTCTGATTCCCATTTGATCCGATTTGATATGAATGGTGTTCGTCTAAAAGAGGTTCCCTGTTTTGACAAACTTCCGCGTCTGACATTTACTCCTGGCCTAAAATGGAAAACTTACATCAAATCTGATGCCAAGGTCGCCGAAAAATGGCTGCGCTATTCTACCGCAACAGAAGGTATCTCACTTCCGATGCAATCTTCTATCGGTAAAAGAGCCAAAGACGTCCTAAAATGCTCGGAGCATCTTATTTTGCCTTGACAAAGTTCCAAACCGGCTTCAAAACCTTTTAGGTTTTCTTTTCCTTGCAATCTCTTTCCCACTGAAGAGACGTTTCGAGCTAATCTCTGCTCTATTGTTATTTTCATGGCAAGTGTTTGTCTGAACTGCAATCTACGGTCCATCTTGCCAAACTTTAAAAAAATACACTCTTTCCCATTCAACAACTATCAACAGTTTCCCCACACTATATCTGTGCCTAAAACTAAACGCAACCTCCATGAACAGAGTTTCTTCCCTATAACTGCCCGGCTGTGAAACTCTATTCCGATGGCCTATTTTCCATCTTACAATATTATTGTCTTCAAGTTCAATTTAAACAAGTTCTTGTTGAGCCGGCACCTTAAATAATCTACATCTATCCCATTTACACCATTAGCGATTAATACGCTGTTATGCTGGTTACCAACGTAAATTTATTAACTCTTATCATCGAGTGGCCTTCGAGCCTTGATAAGTGGCAACTCACATGTAAAAAAAAAGTGTATGCCTGGCATTTGATAGGAAACCCAATAAGAAACAACAGAAACTAGGGAAAAAAAAGAGATAAAAACTCAAGAATTAAAATCGGTTTTACACATTAGTCTGATTTTGAAATCAAACTATTTACCCGATGATGTTAACTTTGTGCCCGCATTGTTTACCCGACCTTAACTTGGAGACATTTGGTGAAGGAGTTGTTAAATATACGAAATAACTTTAATCAGTATATCTATATAATAATACTAGCGAGGGTAAAGAGAGTACTGGCATTTTGGGAATGCTTATTGACACCCAGATTTCAAAGACGAGTGAGGGTCGTTGCTAGCGAAAAATCAACATTAAATGACTGTTAAGATAATTCAAAATGATTTGCAACTTCTATCGAAAAAGACAGGATGTTATAGATTTATAGGAAGAGGGCTGGTTTGTACGAAGACTTGTAAGTTAGACTCCAGAAAATAGCACTTGCTATTACCATTGCAAAATCGTTCAGTATGTGAGCAAATAATAATAATAATAATAATAATAATAATAATAATAATAATAATAATAACTAGCGGGATCTGTGGAAATTCTACAGCAGCATTTTTCCTATGTAATATATTGTTGCTAGGCATGATGTGAGCGTTCTATTCAGCATTAATGAAGGCACAATCATATTATTCTAGTTCTTTATTACAACTGTACTGCCTCCTTACTAAAATAATAACTTTGATATATTTCCTGGGCTGATTATTTCATTACAAACACACCAGTCAATTAACTCACATTTCATCATTTTTAATAATTCTTGGATATGGTACTAATTTTGACAATAATTTTTCATCATTTAAACTCACCATATCGCACACCTTACTAAAATAATAACTTTTATATATTTTATAGGCTGATAATTTCATTACAAACACACTAACGAATTAACCTCCATTTCATCATTTTTTATAATTCTTGGGTACGTTACTAATTTCGACAATCATTTTTCATAATTTATACCCACATTATCGCCCCTCTTAATAAAATAATAGCTTTGAAATATTGTCTGGGCTTATTATTTTATTACAAACACACTAATGCATGAAATCACATTTAATCATTTTTCATAATTCTTGGATATGTTACTTATTTCGACAATCATTTTTTATAATTTTAACCCACATTTTCGACCTTCCCTCTTTACTAAATAATAACTTTGATATATTGTCTAGGCTGATTATTTCCTTACAAACACACCAATCAATTAAGTAATATTTCATCATTTTTTCGTAATTCTTGGATATGTTACTAATTTCGACAATAATTTTTCATAATTTAAGCCCTTCTTATCTTCTTCCCCTTTACTTATATAATAACTTTAATATATTGTCTAGGCTGATTATTTTATTATAAACACACCAATCAATTAAATCACATTTCGTCATTTTTCGTAATTATTGGATATCTTACTAATTTCTACAATAATTTTTTTATAATTTAAACCATCCTCGTCGCCCTATCTTATTAAAAATTACTTTGATATATTTTCTGGGCTGATTATTTCATAAAAAACATAACTATCAATTAACTCACACTTCATCATTTTTCATAATTCTTTGATATGTTACTCATTTCGACTATTATTTTTAATATTTTTAACCATATAATCAACCACCTACTACAAACATAATAACTTTGATATGTTAGCTGGGATGATTATTTCATTTCAAACACACTAATCAATTAACTCACATTTCCTCCTTTTTCATAATTCTTTGATATGTTACTTATGTCGACAATCATTTTTCATCATTTTAACCCACATCATCGCCCCACTTACTAAAATAATAACTTTGATATATTGTCTGGTCTGATTATTTCATTGCAAACACACTAATGCATTAAATAACATGTTGTCATTTTTCATAATTCTTGGATATGTTACTAATTTTGACAATTATTTTTCATAATTTAAACCATCCTTATCGCCCTCTTACATAATTACTTTGATATATTTCCTGGGCTGAGTATTTTATTATAAACACACAATCGATTAACTCACATTTAATCATTGTTCATAATCCTGGATATGTTACTAATTTCGACAATAATTTTTATAATTAAAACCCCACATAATGCTTCTCCCTCCTACTTATATAATATATTTGATATATTATCTGGGCTTATTATATCATTACAAACATACCAATCAAGTAACTCACATTTCATCATTTTTCATAATTCTTGGATATGCTACTAATGTCGACAATAATTTTCATAACTTTAACCCACTATGTCGCCCCTCCTTACTTAAATAATAGCTTCGATATATTACCTGGGCTAATTATTTCATTATAAACAAATCAATAAATTATGGGTATTCTCATAGTATATATGTTTCATCTATCTTATCCAATCCCGGGTGACGCCGCATATTCTGCTAATATATATCGTTCACCTATCTAATTTGATCCCGGGCGACGCTGGATATTTTGCTACAATATGTTTTCCACCTCTCTCATTCAATACAGATGCATTCTGATAGTATACATTTGCACATCTCATTCAATCCCTGGACTGACTTCATGTTCGCCACCCCACTGTTGAAAATGTACATTAAATAAAGTAATGTTTTAATCGTAAACTGTTTTAGCCATTTTCGGAACTGACTTTATATCCCCAACCCACTGCTAAAAATATACATGAAATAATGTAATGTCTAAATAGTAAACTGTTTCAGCCATTTCCGGGACCGACTTTATATCCCAAACCCACTGCTAAAAATATACATGAAATAATATAATTTCTAAATAGTAAACTGTTTCAGTCATTTTCAGGACTGACTTTATATCCCAAACCCACTGCTAAAAATATACATGAAATAAAGTAATGTTTAAATGGTAAGTGGTCGCAGCCATTTTCGGGACCGACTTTATATCCCCAACCCACTGCTAAAAATGTACATGAAATAATGTAATGTCTAAATAGTAAACTGTTTCAGCCATTTCAGGGACTGACTTTATATTCCCAAACCCACTGTTCAAAATATACATGAAATAATGTAATGTCTAAATAGTAAACTGTTTCGGCCATTTCTGGAACTGCCTTATAATCCCCACCCCACTGTTGAAAATATACATGAAATAAAGTAATGTATAAATCGTAAACTGTTTCAGACATTTCCGGGACCCACTTCTTATCTCCCATCCTACTGTTAAAAATATACATTAAATAAAGTAATGCCCAAAACGTAAATGGCTGCAGCCATTTCCGGAACCGACTTCAATGTTAAAAATATACATTAAATAAAGCAATGTGTAATTTGTAAATGGTTTCACCCATTTTCGGGACTGATTTAATATCCCGTCACCCACTGCTTAAAATATACTTGAAATAAAGTAATGTTTAAATCATAAACTGTTTCAGCAGCTTTTCGAAAGTAATACATAAAAACATTAACACGGTTAGAGATTAGGTAACCATTGCTTCAACATGAATTTCTGAGTGTACTATAAGTTTCAGCATTCCAGTGACTTAAATCCCCCTTTTTTGGTCTTGGTTAATGGAGGAGAAATCCTTCATTACTGATACAATTCTTATTTTTGTTATTGACCAGAGAGCCCCTTTTGGGGAGCTGGTTTCCCCCTAAATTTTTAACCGACCTCATGTCCAATTCCGACCTTGCGGGGAGGCAAGTAAACAAAAAAAAATAATCAGAACGGACATTTTTCAGGGCATTTTATAATTAATCAGAAGTAACACTTCTAGGGCATTTTGTAATTAAATCAGAAATAACTTTTTCCAGTTACTTTTTCAATATTAAAACTTTGTTACATTAAACATAATACTTATTCACAATGCCTCCCCACGGGACAGATTTAGACACTAGAGTCGTTTTTTTTAACGTGCAGAAAAAATTTTCTTAGTCATAAAGGATTTCTCTTCAACCGAGAGAGAAGAAATTGAAATGTAGCACCTGAAGAACAGATACTACACTTTGATCTTAGCCAAAAGGCCAAGAAAGACAAATCATTTTTATTAGCTTTGCTTCAACAGCGACACCAATGTTTTTTTTAGAATATTCCACTTTCCTTTTTTAGGGATGCACAGCATGATAACGGACGGAGCGATAAGCGTAATATTATAATGATAATAATAATAGGCCGATTATGTACTTATACAATATGTGGAAAGTATTAACAACACAATTGAGAGAACAAATCTACCACTCCCTGAATAATCATGGACTTCTTCCCTAAGAACAGAAAGGACGCCAGAAAGGAAAAAGAGAAACACAAAATCTGCTATACATTGACCAAAAGATCCTAAAGGAGGTAAAAAGAAAAAGAAAGAATCTCGCCATAGCGTGCATCGATTACAAAAAACGCACACGACAGAATCCCCGAAGCATAGATAATATAATGCTTTAAAAAGTGTAAAATACCATATGTATGTATGTATGTATGTATGTATGTATGTATGTATGTATGTATGTTTGCATGTCTGCCTAAAACTTTCGATACAGGCGACGGATTTTCACAAGATCAGTATCGTTTTGAAGTTCGACCTTTCAGACGACAAATATCGAAAAATTGGCTAAAAACATCTTCACCTGCAACTGGGCACTTTTCTACAGATGGGTCGGTTTTTTCGCCGATATTTTCCAAAGTTATCCTCTCCTTTCGATTGTCTAGCCTTAATTTAAACCTACGTCACTTCCGGTTTGCCGGTGTGTCGTAACAGCAAAGACGTCAGGTTTTCCCGTTCTTTTCCTACTTCACAGTACGGGTTCGAGCCTGTCTTCCTACTACCACTTTTTTTTTCTGCTCAACATACACCTCTAAATACCCGGGCAACACCGGGCTGAAATGCTAGTATTTAATAAGAAAGAAAAGTCTTGCCAAATCGTAGACTTTGCTGTTCCAGCTTACCACAGGATAAATATCAAAGAAAAGGAGAAACGGAACAAATTAACAGAGCTAGCCTGAGAACTGAAAGGAATATGGATGATAAAAAATTAAGATAATACCAATAATAGTAGGAGAACTAGGAACAATTCCGAAAAACCTGGAAAAAAGAATGGAAGAAATTGAAATCGGAGGAATGACTGGAAAGATATAACGAATAATAATAATAATAATAATAATAATAATAATAATAATAATAATAATAATAATAATAATAATAATAATAATAACAGCTGAACTACTTAGGAAACCCTTTGGATGCAGAGAATATTACAAACTGCTACAGAAACAAAACATGAAGAAGCGTTACATGGAACCAAAGACATTGAAGATACATATTTATAATTACTCTATCCACTCCCCAATCCCCTCCCATTTCCCAATCATCAGTATGATGCCAAATAACCGATAAGGATCAAGGAAGATGGAAAGACCGAGGAAAGAGCGCTGATAAAACTCTGTTGAACAAGTGCAAAAAGAAATGGAAACTTGGGGAGACTTATTGCCACTCAAATTCCAGTGTAGACCAATGGCTGCTGCTGGCGAAATATCGATGGTAATGATGCAAATTCATTTGTATCAGTTATCAGAATAGGTGGAGAGCACTGGAAAACTGGGGAGACTTTTTGTCAGTCAGCTTCCAGAGAGCAACACTGGCTGTTTTCAAGAAAAGATCCTTTATGACCTGTGTGAAAGCTCTTAATAATAATAATAACAATATTAATAACAATAATAATAAAACAAAAACAAAAACAAAAACAACAACAATAAACACAATAATAATAATAATAATAATAATAATAATAATAATAATAATAATAATAAACGAAGCAGACATGCCAGATTGGATGATCAAACGCAGAACCACACTGATGCAAAAAGATTCAGAAAAAAGAAACCATCCCTAGCCAGGCCTATGACATGTTTACTACTAAGGGAATAAATTTATCATTCCATTCTTAATTGTGAACTACTCCCCGAGAAACAGAAAGGATGCCAGAAAAGAAAAAAAGAAACACATGGCCTATAATACATAGATTAAATGATCCTGAATGAGGTAAAAGTAGTAAAAGAATATAGCCATGGCGTGGATCGACTACAAGAAAGCGTATGACAGGATTCCACAAGCGTTGATAGTAAAATGCCTGAGAATGTACAAAATATCAGGCTACATTATCAATTTCACTGAGAATGTAATCAGAACACGGAGACTTAGAACTGAAAGCTGAATGACAATACATAACTGAGATTAAAATTTAAAGATGGGTCTTCCAATGTGATTCCCTCTCACCATTACTGTTCATTATAGCCATGATCCCCCCTGAACAATATACTAAAAATGTGGAGCCAGGTACAAGTTCACGAATACAGACGAAAGAATGAACCACCTAATGTACATGGATGACCTGAAACTGCTTGCAAAAACCAATAAGGAACTAAACACGCTTATATGAACAACCAGAATCTTCAGCTAGGATATCTGAATGAAATTTAGTATTGAAAAGTGCGCACTGCTGATCATGAGAGGGGCAAAACTAAAAGCAATCGAAGGCATGGTACTAACCAACCAGACAGAGATGAGGACGTTAGGTGAAAATGATGCTACAGATATTTTAGAGTTCTAGAAGCAGACAATATCAAAGCAACAGAAAAGGAAGAGAAAACTGGAAAGGAATACTTCGGACAAACAAGAAAACTCCTTGAAACCAAACTATATAGTAACAACCTAATAAAAGGTATGAAAACGTGCATTGTCAATCATAAGATACTCTGGATCGTTTATAGGTTGGATCAAAGAAGCACTTGTTGTGTAGTAGGGGTACATATTGGAGATGACGTGGAGTTCATGTTGGGGCACATATATGACGGGACTCATGTAATACCGACATCTGGCATCAATTGAAATGGATGACTCTCGTCTTGGGGAGGCTCCATACTTTGACAAGCTTCTAGGTTTGACCTTTACTCCTGATCTGAAATGAATCACGTACATCAAATCTGTTGCCAAGGACGCTGGGAAAATGGTGGGATCCTTCTACCGCTCCAGAAGATATCTCACTACTAATGCAATTCTCTATCTGTATAAAAGCCAAGTACGTCCAAGGATGGAGTACTGCTGCCACATCTGGGCAGGGGCTGCTAAAACCAGCCTATCCTGCCTTAACAGAGTACAAAATAGACTTCGTGGTTTAGTGGGGGATGCCCTTTTCTCTTCCCTGCAGCCTCTCTCCCACAGAAGAGACGCTGCGAGCGTGTCTTTGTTTTATCGTTATTTCTATGGCAAGTGCTCATCTGAGCTCCAATCTATCGTCCCCCCCTCGCCAATCTTTCACGAGAAACACCCGTCTGGCTGAAACTACTGTCAATAATTTTCCCCACTCTTTATCTGTGCCTAAATCCAAACGTACATTCCATGAGCAGAGCTTCTTTCTCAGAAGTGCACTGTTAAGTTTTCTATAAATTCAAAACAATCAGAACCAAATAGATGCATTCTGTTCATTTTAGGTTTTACACCGCAAAACGCTTCATACGGCATTTTTCCTAGCCTCTTATTGAACGATCTATTTCTGATATATGCTGCTGCCATTAAAGCGTATGTTCATAAACTATGCGCTAATTTCGATTCGATAAGTAGGCATCTTGTCATCTCAAAAAGGGTTCGCCATGCCCTTTCAACTGTGCCATTTTGGAAGGGGGAGTACGGCGCCGATTTCTTGTGTTTAATACGGTGGTTAATTAATAGAAGTTCAAAGTCTTTAGTAGTAAATTCAGTCCCATTGTCTGAGCGAATACATTTTACTGAACCGTACGGGACAACATCAGCTAAATATTTCTTAGTGGCGAGGATAGTGTCGGATTTGTTTTTTAGAAAATAAACCACAATTAAACCGGACAAATCATCAATAAAGTTCAAAACGTACCTTAGATTGTTTCTCCCCATCGGGCTGATCGGACCTACTAAGTCACAATGCACAAGTGAGAGAATTTTCGTAGCTTTTTTGTCTGGTGTTCGGCTTATATCTTTTGTCATTTTCCCCTGTGCACACACATCACAATTTGGGAGGTCGTCTGAAGGTATTATTTGCATGCCTTCGACTACATTTGGTAATTTTTTAATATCAGCTGTATTGCAGTGTCCTAGAATTTTATGCCAGGTTTCCAAGTCGTGACAAGCAGTTTTTGAGGGAACCATACTTTTTAAATAATATAGTCGGCCATTTTCTTTAATGTCAAATACAGTTCCATTGGGGTATGTCAATTTTGATGTATTTTGACCGAATTGTATATTCGCGCCTTGTTTAATTGCAGCCTGCACGGAAAATATGTCTTGCTTAAATGTAGGTATGAACAGAGCATTTTTTAGAATACAGTTACAGATTTTGCCTTTATTTTTTAGGTATATTTTAGCATCACCTCTTTTCAAGACTATATCATTTATTTGACTACCGTCGGCAAGTTCGACAAAATGACTTTGGGGATTAAAGTTTGAATCAAAATTAATAAAATCAGATTCCTTGGTGATAACGTGCGCTGTAGCACCACAGTCTACAAGGAGATTTTTACCGTTTGTGGTATTGTCAAAGTTACATGTGAATAGAAATGTATGTTCTTCCTCAAAGTTCAACATTTTTTACGGAGTCTATTTTAGAGCGTTTATATCGACATTGGAAACCTTTGTGGTTGGGTCGTCCACAATTATAGCAGATAATTTTATTCTTTTTCTTGGGAAAATTACTTTTGGAGAATACGTTGCGGTGAGGTGCGTAATTTGGTGGTGTCTGCTTTCGAAAAGCATTTTTGAAATCCATAATATTGCTGGAGTTATTATTGTCCACGAGCATACGATTAGTCTCTTCGTAACTGCGCAATGCCACTTTAAATTCGCTGAAATTTATTGGTTTGTCTTTCTGAGTTATAACAATTGTAAATGGTTTAAAATCGGCTGGAAGTCCCTTGAGGGTCATTGATATCAACAAGCTATCGCTTATTATTTCACCTGAGAGTTTTAAGGCATTGGTGGTTGTTTCTGCCCTTATAACCTAGTCGGTAATCGTTTCATCCTCGGTACGTTTCAAAGACGTTAATTCTGTATATAGGGATATTATTTGCGGCTTCCCTTTTGATAAATAATGTTCTCTTAATATGTTCAATGCTTTCCTCCAATCATCCAATGCGTCTCTTATAATCAGAGACAGACTTCTATCGTCTAAACATTGAATCAGTTCTGCAAAAACAGTCTCGTTTTTTTCGAGAAATTCGGGGTCGTTTGAATTCTCTGTTGGGGATTGTATGACTGTAGTTTTCTGAATCCTTAGATATCCCAGAAATTTTACCTGTCACAATTCGAATTTAGATTCCGATCCGTCAAAGAAAAGACGGTGGTTGGGCGCATAACCTGTTAAGTTTTGAGACATTGTGTTGAACAAAGATGGCGGCGTAGTTCAGATCAGTAACCAAGATGGCGACCAAGAATTCAATGCGGTCCGTGCGTAGTTAACCCGTTAAATTCTGAGATATTGTGTTGAACAAAGATGGCAGCGTAGTTCAGATCAGTAACCAAGATGGCGGCGTAGTTCAGATGAGTAACCAAGATGACGGCCAAGAATTAAATGCGGTCCGTGACGTAGTAAATGGCGAACTGATTGAATTCAAAATTCCACAATTTTTTAAATAATTTTGGGACGTTTTCATTGGTTGTTTAGCACAGCCGTTGGTTATAAAAATGATTGGCGAATTCATTCGTCTCATACCCCGCATTACAAGTCAAAAACATTGTGGAACTCTCTTCCGTTCGCCTGTTTCCCACCTGACTACAATTTGGATGTCTTCAAATCAAACATAAACAAATTTCTGACAACCCGCTCCCTTAAGTAAGACACTCTATCAAATCTCCAATACTAATGATTACTACAATACTCTCATTGATTACTGTACACGCAATAACCCTTATCCCCGAGTGGCCTCCGGGCCTTGATAAGTGGTGACCCCCATGTAAAAAACAAAACATTTCGTCGATCTATCAGGTTGGCGACTCTCTTTTGAACCCTGTCCAGTTGTGAGAGACAAGCAGCAGATGCACCAGTCCAAATATGACAGCAGTACTCCACGCATGGGCGAATGGTGGCCTTATAGAGGTACAGAATACTTTCAGGCGTAAGTAATTTTCTGGCACGGTAGAGAGAGCCCACCTTCTTTGCAGCAGCTTTGACAATGTTCTCAATGTATATATTCCAGTTCATGTTCCCTGTAAACGTTAGGTCGAGGAATTTAAAGGTAGTACTTTCAGCCAGTGTATTCTTAGCCATTGCTATTGGTGGTAGAAACGGTTTCTTGTAGTCATTGAAGGAAACAAGCTTAGTGTTGGCAGCATTGAATGTGAGCATCCATTTTTGTCCCCATTCCACTACAGATTGGAGGTCATCCTCTAGTGATTCTGCCATTTCCTTAGACATGTGTCCATTTGTTTTCCCCTTCATGCCTGTTATAGAGAGTGGTGTCATTGGCAAATATACCCATCTCCAAAACGATTTTATCAGGAAGGTTATTTATGAATATCAGAAATAATAAAGGTCGAAGGATAGACCCCTGGAGTACTCCCGCATTTATATCATACTAGCATGGGTGCCCGGAGTTGCCCGGGTGTTTGGTGGTGTATGCTGAGCAAAAAACAAAACAGAAATAAAAAAAAAACGGTCAATTTGTTTAACTTTGACCCCTATTATGACCCCTTAATATTTATTGTTTTGGGCTCAAATTAAGTTATTAAGTTAGATCCATGTCTAAGGAACCTGTATCTAAAATTTCAAGTGTTTAGACACAAAATTGTCGGAGGAGTTTAGTAGAGTTCTTAAAGGTCAAATCGTTGAACTTTGAACCCTTAAAAGCTTAATTTCTGGTCGAAAACCGATCTCATAGATTTTCCCAAATTTCAGTACCCTGTATATTAAATTTCGAATCTGTAGACTAAAAATTGACAGAGTTATTGTGTAGGGAAATATACACAGACACATAGACACACAGACACATTCACTTTTATAGATATATAGAGTGTTTAGATGTACGATTGTCGAGGACAACTTGGATTTTTCTCTGAAGAAGGATTTAATTACAATTTAAATTAAGTATTAAATTAAATAACATGAAAAGGGTTGGTATGCCGTAAAACAAACTATTCAACGGTGAGAAAATTTTTGTTTTGCAAATATTAATATTACACGATTGCGTTTTTGTTTGCATTGAAACTGTTCATGGAGGATTATTATATGTTTTATATAAAGTATGCAGCTTTCCTCTTTTTGATCTTCATAACAAGTCATCTACTCTATCAATGAATACGCGACACAAAAGAAAGAAATAAACGTACAAGCATACAATATTTCAAGAAGAAGTGTAAGAGGAGGAGGACGAAGACGAAGAGTATGGAAGAAGAAGAAGAAGAAGAAGAAGAAGAAGAAGAAGAAGAAGAAGAAGAAGAAGAAGAAGAAGAAATGTCGAGGAAAAAAGAGAAGAAGAAAAAGAGGTGAGGTTAAAAAGAAGAAGGAGGAGTACGGATGAGGAAGAGGAGGAAAATAAGAAAAAGATGAAAAAAAATAAGAAATGCAGAGGAGAACGATTAGAAGGTAGAGGTTAGAGGGGAAGAGGAGAAATGTTTTAAAAGTAGAGGAAGAAGAAAATAACAACAGGACTTGGCGTTTTGGCTGGGAGCAAAGTATAGTATCTGTTCTGATACATCGTCTATTCTGTCGTGTCTTTCTTTTGTGTCAGTGAAGAAAAAATCTTTCTAAACTGTAGCAATTTATATTTTTGTTCTAATTTAGAATGTCTCTTTTAAGGGGAGCTGGATTTTCCATACATTAAAACCTTGTGTTTAACTCCGCCCTTGTGGGGAATTAAGTAAATAGGAACAACAAGACGAGAACAAAAAATGCCGCGTTTCTGCCTTCATCTTTATTAAGTTGTATTTCATCAATTCGTTAAAAAAATGGCGGCGGGGAGGAATATTAGCAAAACTCTTTAAAAGTATAACTCGGTCAAAAAACACATTTTCAACATAAATATTATCTTGGAATGAAAAACATGTGCGGGGAAGATCTGTTCGAGGTTAGAAGAGAAAATAAGTGATGAAATGATTATTGATAAAAGCAAGAATATATATTTATGTTAATTGCAAAGGGAAGAAGAGGAAAAAAATTATAGGGGTATATGGATCAGGGAGTGGTTTATTGGTAGAGAAAGAGTATGGGTGAAGGTGATCTATTGACAAAAAGAGTAGAGAATATGCAGATAGTATAGGAAGATGGAGAGAGATAGAGGGGTGGAAAAAGCATGATCTAGTTAGTGTTCATAAGAGAGAGGATGGGTGAAAGAGTGAATGAGGAGGAGAATGATCAAGTGAGAAAGAAAGGGTGCGATGCTAACTAGATGATAACTAGAGAGAGAGAGAAAGAAAGAGAGAGAGAAGAAAAACAACAAGATAAATAAAGAAAAGTAGAAACTTAATAAAAGGATAGTCAAGTAAGAGTGGACGACGAATAGAAGCAGCATAGTCCGTATTTTTCGGTCTCAACCAGTTTCTATAACCCCAACCAAAAATACGCTTGGACACGAAGGAACGAATCTGTAAGGCGATGGTGAGGACCATTCGTTTCTATACCTGTGAGAGGTGGGATATGAAAATGGCGGATCTGTACAAACTAGAAATCTTCTATAACGACCGTCTTCGCAGCATTTTGCATTGTCGCTGTGAAGCTCGTGTTTCTCGTTTTTACTCTGCGTTCGCCCTTCTTCAATGACGTCTACAGTGATTTGGATATACAGCTCGTCGACCAGAGAGAGAGCTCATTCGCAAGGTCCTCACTCCGCACTCTCTGTCTGGCTAGCACAAACGTGTCGGTGAGCAGCTGAAGACCTGAGCGACAACAATTAAGGACGATCTGGCAATAATATTGGGCCACAAATACAAGGTGGAACGATAAATTTATCGCTCTAAAGAAAACAAAATTACAGCTTTATTTTAAACCTTTTATCGAAAAAAATCAATTCAGGTAACTTGATTATATAGTGGAGCTGACATCTATTCAATGTAGCCGCCTTCAGCTTCAATCACCGCCTCGATACGCTCAAGAACTGGGAGCATGACTTTTCCATAAGCGTCGGCGGGAGCTCGGCGAATACTCGGCGGATAGCGACGATCAGGCTGGCTTTGGTGTTGTGGGGTGTTCATGTTGGTAATGTTTTCAACGTATGACCAAATGAAGTAGTCCAGCGGTGCAGGTCGTAGAAGGAGGGGGACAGTGCGAAAAGGGTACAAAGTGGTAGCGCTCCTTCTGAAGACAAGCCTGTGTCTCTTTGAACTTGTGGGCCGGCGTCAACTCCTGCTGCAATAACCAAGGTCTGCCAACGGCCATCTGATTGCACCAGGGGATCACCACACTCTTCAGCACATCCATGTACACTTTGGTGTTGACTTTCTTGCCGACTTCGAAGATGTAAAGTGGCATGATGTGGCCTTCACTTGAAATCACATTAAAGACCATAATCTTTGCCGAGAACTTCGTTATACTGTGTCCTCAAGCGTATTACCGTCCACGTTTGCATTTTGAGGTTGCTGGCAATGATCCTATTGTCATAACTTGGATCAGTATAGAGCATTTGCACGGCGGCACATCTCCGATCTCGCTCGGTAGACATTTTGTCACTTTCAGCCATAATAGAAGGCTCCTATCGCTCTTGGGATTTGTACACAAGTGATCAACTAGTAGACGGTCTGCAACAGAAAAAGAAAATCGGTTTTCATCAAACGGAAATGGAAGCATATCATCTTTTTTAGGAAAATAATTTTATAGTTCCACCCTGTTGTTGGTTTCTGGCAATGGGATCGGAAGTGGTTAGCCATTTCCTGCGACTGGGCACATGATCGACGAAACTGAATTGTGATAGTTCGAGATGTAGTTTATGCTCAGGAGGAAGCCAGCTCAATCCAACTAGGATGATAGCCGCTACAATGGCAAGTAAGTAAGAGGGTTTTGACTAGTGTGTGAGATATATAGTAAGAACAGCATATAAAGAATGGATTTTAGTATGGCTTATTAAGAAAAAAGAGACAGACCATTGATTAATACGCCGTTAGCGAGAACAAGAAATGATAGGTATCAGTAAACTTGATAGATATATATAGAAATAAATAATAGGGAAAGAGAGAGTGGATAATAGAGATGCATAGAGATAATATAGGGAGAGAGAGAGAGAGAGAGAGAGAGAGAGAGAGAGAGAGAGAAAGGGAATAGTACAGAGAAAGAAAGACAGGAATCTAGCTTTTCTATTATTTTATTTTTCGTTGAAAGTTTTGCAGTTATCTTATGGGTTTTGTTTATTCTTGCTACTAATGAGAGGAGATATGAAATGCCGGTGAGACGCGATACAAATCTATCGTTCGTAATTTGGCTGCTTATTATTTGTCGAGAGTTTCTCGGTCGAATTCATTCCAAAATCATCCTCAAATATCTGTATTCTCAAGAGAAAGGGAGCTTGGTGATGACAGTTCCAAGCACCCAGACAAAACAAGCATTATTACACAGACACACGCACACGCAAATACGCACACACATATCAAAGGCAGATATGCGTTCCTGGAAACATTAACAGTTAGAGATTTTATTTTATTTGTAATATTAGGTTGGTGTAAAAATAATGCCGTTTTTTTATCATATATATATATATATATATAAATATATATATATATATATATATATATGTGTGTGTGTGTGCGTGTGTGTGTGAAGAAAACATTATATATACATATATATATATATATATATATATATAAAGGAGATTAGAACAATAGTCTAAAGAGCTGAGTGTATTTCAATGTAACAGTGAAATTACTAGTTTAATTAAAATACAGGAAGGAGAAAGTGCTCGTTGTAATTTAGATATATAATAAGCTCGATAAGTAAATATCCTAGAGCTAATTCAATATTAAGTAATGTGATTGATAATTTAAAATTTAAAAATCAAATTATAATTAAATTAAAAATCCGTTTCATAAGAAGGAAAATTCAAATCTTACTTACTTGCCATTGTAGCGGCTATCATCCTAGTTGGATTGAGCTGGCTTCCTCCTGAGCATAAACTACATCTCGAACTATCACAATTCAGTTTCGTCGATCATGTGCCCAGTCGCAGAAAATGGTTAACCACTTCCGATAGATTTCAAAAAGCGAAAAATTAAAAAATACATCTGCCTTACTTTTAATGCTAGGTTTATTTATGGTGTCTTTAAACTTAAATAAAAACCCTTCAAAATTTGCTGACGAGGAGACCTTGCTTATTAAAAAACTATATGTAATTATTGTATGTAACTTGATGTCTACCACAATAAAAAGCATTGTTTTCCGAAACGATCGTACAGATAATTGATTTTGTTGTTGTTCCTTCTTATGAAACGGATTTTTAATTTAATTATAATTTGATTTTTAAATTTTAAATTATCAATCACATTACTTAATATATATATATATATATATATATATATATATATATATACGTGA
The DNA here is from genome assembly GCF_053919585.1 of Euprymna scolopes. Lineage (NCBI taxonomy): Eukaryota > Metazoa > Mollusca > Cephalopoda > Sepiida > Sepiolidae > Euprymna > Euprymna scolopes. The sequence continues at coordinate 52,153,266 of NC_136489.1, read as the reverse complement.
AGAAAGCGACATTATATATATATATATATATGTGAAGAAAACGACATTATTTTTGCATATATATATGTGTGTGTGTGTGTGTGTGTGTGTGTGTGTGTGTGTGTGTGTGTGTGAACGGTGCCAGTGAGGTATGTTCCTTGCGAATGAAGTCAAAGGTGGCTTCGTTTTGGAGTTCAAATCCTTCGACCAGCGTTTATCGTCATCTCCTGCACTGCTGATTGCGTAAGCATGAAACACTAATATCTAATAGTTATTTATTATATATATAAATATATATATTCAGGTTTTTACTAATTACCATTTTTGTTAAATATTTATATATATATATATATATATATATATATATATACACTTGTAGGGAGCGCCCGGCTTTACCCGGGCGTAAAATACGATATTTTAATTTATCCAGATTTCGTATATATTATTACAGAGTCGTGATTTCAAAAGTGAAGAAAAGTATTTGAGTGGCATCAGCTTGAATTGAAGCCAAAACTGTAGCATTTAAAACTGGCGACCTTACCACTGTACCAACCTGACACACGCATAGACCGCTTAAAAATTAAAAATTAACTAAGATGACTGTACGAAATGTATAAAGATTTTCCCAATTTTTAAAGATTAAAAACTACATTAACCAGCTAAACTCCCATAAAAGAACGGTTCGTAAAAAATTCAGCGCCGCTCTGCGACTTTTAGTTTCGGAGGAGATAGAGTTTGAAAATATGGAGACAGGCAGACAGACATATAGCCTTTTTTTACATACTGGTAACCACTTATCAAGGCCCGGAAGCCACTCAGGGATAAGGGTTATTGCAAGTACATTACGTTAGTGTGGAGATTTGATGAAGTGTTTACTTAATAGGGCGGTTCATTAGGAATTTGTTAACGTTGGACTTGAAGACATTCAAGTTGTAGTCAGGTGGGAAGCAGGCAGACGGAACAGAGTTCCACAGGCGTGCAGTTCTAAAAAAAGAAGCTTTGTTCATGGAATCCACGTTTTGATTTAGGCACAGATACAGAGTGGGGGAAATTTTTCACAGTGGATTCGGCTAGATGGGTGTTTTTCGTGAAAGATTGGCGAAGGGGGACCAGAGATTGGAGTTCAGACGAGCACCTGCCATGGAAATAACGATAAAACAAGGATAGGCTCGCAACGTCTCTTCTGTGGGAGAAAGGTTGCAGGGTAGAGAAAAGGGCATCCCCCACTAAACCACGAAGTCTATTTTGTACTCTGTCAAGGCAGGATAGGCTATTTTTAGCAGCTCCTGCCCAGATATGGCAGCAGTATTCCATCCTTGGACGTACTTGGCTTTTATATAGATAGAGAATTGCATCAGTAGTGAGATATCTTCTGGAGCAGTAGAAGGAACCCATCATCTTTCCAGCGACCTTGGCAACAGACAGCCTATTAGTATATCAGACTAACGGGGGGACGCCCGGCTTTGCCTGGTCGTATAGTACCCTTAAATATTATATTTTCATTTTTTCAGATTTCGTATTTATTATTATAGAGTCGTGATTTCCAAATTTTACAAAAAAGAAGTATTTAAATGCCATTAGCTAGGATCGAAACCGAAAGCCAAACTGTAACATTTAAAACTGGGAACGTTATCACAGTACCAACGTGACACGCACATAAACCGAATAAAAATTAAAAAATAAAAATAAACTAAGATGAATCTACAAAATGTATAAGAATTTATTTTTCAATTTTGAGCTATTTTTGACTCCTTAAAAATTATTTTAACCAGCTTTAGACCCATAAAAGAACGGTCCATAAAAAATCCAATCACTTAGGGCCCCGTAGCGCCACTCTGCGATTTTTAGTTTTCGAAAGAGATAGAGTTTGCAAATATGAAGACAGACAGACAGACATATGGCTGTATGTCTATAATATAAAGCTGAATGTGTGTGTGTGTCTATGTGTGTGTCTTTGTGTGCGTGTGTGTCTTTGTGTGCGTGTGTGTGTGTGTGTGTGTGTGTGTGTGTGTGTGTGTGTGTGTGTGTGTGTGTGGTGATGAATAGGCTCATATATGGTAGACTATTTAAAAAAAAATGATTACATATAATGATAGAAGATGTATCGAGACACAGGAATGGGTATGTTTGATCTGGCAGAACGGTGGTTCATTAAAATTGTGGGGTCTGCGTTCGCGCCTGGTCCACAAAGTGTGGAAATAAAGAAATTAGAAATTTAAAAAAAAACGTTTACAAGTGTTTTTGATATAGATATACATAAGAATACTTTGATAAGTATGTTTTAACTTAAATAGGGATGGTATAATAAAATTGTAGAGTCTGCGTTCGCGCCTGGTCCACAAAGTGTGGAAATAAAGAAATTAGAAATTTAAAAAAAAACGTTTACAAGTGTTTTTGATATAGATATACATAAGAATACTTTGATAAGTATGTTTTAACTTAAATAGGGATGGTATAATAAAATTGTAGAGTCTGTGTTCGCGCCTGGCCTCCACAGAATGGAAATAGGCACAAAATTTAATAAAGACTTTTCATATCTACCTGCGTAAGTATACTTTGATAATTATGTTTCAGTTTGAAGAAATATGGTACAATAAAATTATGGGGTGTTCGTTCGCACCCGACCTCCATAGAATGGAAATATGTCACAAAGTTTAACAAGGTTTTTTAATATAGATCTACGGAATATTGTGATAAGTGTTTCAGTGTGAACAGGTATGGTTTAATAAATTCTGGGGTTTATTTATTTTAGTTTTACTTTCATGATATTTTGCTTTGGTTTTGATACCCCCAAATTCAACCCAAATTTACAACCCTTGCTTTTCATAACCTATCATACTTTCATAAATCAGAGTCCATTTTCTGTAGGCTGTTTTTGAACCCAGTCAACGACGGGTACTTTTGCTAGTATATATATATATATATATATATATATATATATATATATATATATATATATATATAAGTGTTGGGACAATTAATCGGAATCGGAATCAAAAATCGGAATTATTATGAATCGAAAAAATTGTGCTTATTCTCCGATGCTTAAAACGAGTGTTTTGCTAATTTTTTTAACTATAAGTTTTCGTTGATGATAGTAATGATAAAATTATAATTGTTTATTGATCTTAGACTACTAGTAAAACTAAAATGATTAGATTAACCCGTCACAAGAATGTATGCTCACATACGATATTATATTAATAAAAAATAAACATTAATTCTATAACTAAATATTTAGAGCTTTTAAAGAATCGGGTCGGTAATTGTCTCGGAATCGAAATTTATCAGAATCGGTAAAATATTAGAATTATTAACATACTATAGCAGGCCGCCCGGTCATAAAATAAGCTTAAATATGATATTCTGTTTAATGCAGATTTCAAATTTATTATTATATCATATTGAACCCAGTATATAGTAATGACTTAAAATGTTTTTAAACAATGACTTTTGCGCCACCACCGAGAATCGAAACCAACACATTTAGCTTACGATTTACTTTTTCCTTTGACATTAATGGCTGAGCTATGAGACATGCTTGCTGGAAGGTCAAAAACTAAAACATGAGCCAATAGCTATTGCGTTACGCATGCATATTCGTAATGCCGTCGTTCAATCTTCACCGGGTAAATTCCATTTTTTCTAATTTCCACACTTTGCAGTGATTTCCCCAGGCTAAAACCCAAGTATAAAGTTTCACGTGGGTTCGAATACCTTATATATTAAGTTTAATATCTGCAGACCAAAACCTGACAGAGGAGTTTGGTAGGCAATTTTTAAACAAATATATATATATATACATACATATATACACACATACATACATATAGAAAGATGTTTATATTTACTATAACCTTTTTTACGCATATATTACACAAATGAAAATCATGTAGAATAACTGCATGAATATAATTATACGTAATCGTTAACTAAAGATATTCATCCCATAAGAAAACCGAAAAAAAAACTGAGTGGGAATTAAGTAAAATGAATGTTTAAAAGAATATGCAAATTAACTAGATTTTTTGCAAATGTATGCAATTTTATGACCCATATATAAGAAAATTGTATTTTCTCTTTAAATAACTAGAATAAAGGGTTTTTAATATTAATACACAATAAAAAAAAACATTTTTATATACCCACAGACAATACTGTTTCAACCTTTCAGGAATCATCACTGCAGGGAGTCACGAATACTGCCGGTCGGGAGAATCGAACCCGGCCACGAAAGTACCACTAACTAGATTAGCAAGGAACAAACCGCTCAGATAACGTTATCCGCGGCAAAAACATTGTTGAAATTAACATTTATATAAAGCGTAAATGTCATTCAGGAAAGCCGAGAGTTTATGGAGTGGTGTGTACAATTGGTTGGTTCGTTTGTTATAGAGATTTATATATAATATCACTATCACTTGTTTTTGTCTTCCTTTCTATACATCGACAACTCTCCATTCTTTCTATGTGGGTTCGTGTTTGCATATATATATATATATATATATATATATATATATATATATATATATATATATATATATATATATATATATATATATATATAAGATTACGTTCTGTTTTTGTTTTGTTTTTTTGTGTTGGGGGGGGGGGCGCCATCTTAATTACATTACGCGTTATTATTTGTTTTTATTAATCTATCAACGCTGTCAAAAACTCAAATAAACTGTTGAAAAAGTCGTTTTCCGCAAAACAACTTATGTATCGCTATTAAAGTAAAAGCAAATTCTTTAATCGAAATCATGTTTTACAATCAATTCTGCCAAACTCCTAACTGATAACCCAGCACACCTAAATCCACGCTCATATAAACGTGTTTATTGTTGAGTCCTAGTGGATAGTCTCGCAAACTATGGGATTAGTATAACAGAATAAAACGATTGTATCCAATTATATCCTTACAGCGTTGAAAAAGATGAAAACACAACATTCGTTCAAAGATGTATGTAAAATATTCTTTGATTGGGTTGATATTAATTTATGATAGTGTTACACAAGAGAAACACTTGAAACTGAACGCATATAAGGATTTTTATATAAATCCTTCAACTTGCTTTAGTTTTTAGCTATAAATAAACAGAAATCTCCCGGCCATAAATCACGTAGTTTTACTGACTTTCGCTTTTAGGATACCTCCCACCTTTAATTCACTCAAACCCTTCCACCTGAACACAATTCTATTGTGGTATAAAAATGGTTAAAGAAAGAAGATTGGAATATGTGTTTGAACATAGATATTCTCAATGTAATACGTGTAGATTAAATGGACGCATCTTAAGAATATTCGTTCTTAGTCAAAGTAGCGAAATAAATGATATTAACAATGGCTTGTTTCTTTGCTTTGGTATATGATGTACCGCATGACACGAGTAAATGCACGAAATGACATGACTTACATCCGTTCAGTTTTAAGTGTTCCTCTTTTGTGATTTGTTGTTTTTTGTTTTGTTTTTTTTCATAAAAACACATCAAGTACATTCATAATCTTAGACGCAACATTTGATAAACTTCATCTAACTCAGGGGTTCTCAACCGGGGGTCCACATGGACCCTACGGGTACATGGAATATTTCTGTGGGTCCACAGGTAAAGAATTATTATCAGTCTAATTTAGATTATTATTATTATTATTATTATTATTATTATTATTATTATTATTATTATTATTATTATTATTATTATTATTATTATAGTTGTGGTAGAATACTTTATTTGCATTAAATTATTTTTCATTCAAAAATAAATCTTAATTATATAATATTTCTCTGATTATTAAAACCTCCAAATTTATATTAGTGAAAAATAGAAGATTGTCTAATGACCAATAGTCATGAAGGAGTCCATCAAGATAAAAAGAAGGGAAAAGGGGTCCATGAGTAAAAAAAGGTTGAGAACCACTGATCTAACTGAATGCTACATTTGTGCACGATTTACTTTCAAATATTTTTTACAGGGGGGGGACCAATTATCAAGGCCCGAAGGCTACTTAAGGATAAGGGTTAATGGGTGAACGGTAGTCATCAGGACAACACTGTAATAATCGTTAGTAGTGGAAATTTGGTATAATTTGAGTATTTAAGGGAACGGCTCAGTAAGAACTTGTTAAGACTTAAAAACGACCATATTGGTAGTTTAGTAATAAAAGTAAATAAATGTGCTATTAGATCGTAACTAATCATCTATCTATATTTTCTGTTTTCGTTAAAGTCTGATAAAATCCATCTAATTCCTTGTATTCATATCATCTATGACGTAATCATCAAGGTATTAATAAGATGCGAGTGAGGTAATTATATATGTAAACATATTCATCTAAATATATTTTGGTTATATAATTATATATATGTGTGTGTGTGTGTGTGTGTGTGTGTGTGTGTGTGTGTGTGTGTGTGTGTGTGTGTGTGTGTGCGTGTGTGTGCGTGTGTGTGTGAAGCATATTTAAAAAGCCAATTTTTCTTGTTATAAACAGAGATGGCATTAATGTCTGTTCTAATTGTAGTTCACGCTGGCACGTGTATTTATTAATAGATTCATATGATTGCATTTTAAAGACACCGGTGCTGAAGAGATGTTTCTTCAAAAATGGCGAATAACTACGAACAACGAGCAGAAGACTATCTCATTCAATGACGTACGTCGAATAACGACTGAAATATTTGGATTTATTTTCCTTTTTTTTTTCTTTTTTTTAAATATCCTCAGCACCGAAATTGGCTTTTTAAATGCCCTTTATGTTTCCCTACGTGTGGTGTCTTAAAATTGTAATAATATTCTATATATGGAAGTGACATATAGCAATAAAAAAAGCTCAATATCCCTGGAACATTGCCGTTACATACAAACAAGAGGAAATAAATAAAAATCTGGATCGACATTTTTTTACCTAACACAAGCATTTATTACTGTTATTCTCCCGTCTCGACATCACTTAAAATGTTTCTCGTCGCCACATGTCCATCAAACCTGATAGTGGTTCTCCTTCTTCCGACCGCACGCTGGCCTTAACCAGCCCATTCTCGCCTTCATTTTACACGTCTGTCTCTTATGGAGTCGACTTTCTTTCTCTCCGGACCATGTGGCGCCCTTTTTTCTCTTTTTCTTCAAACGCAAGCCCGAGAACACTTACCAATTTGTATACGCGTTCAAACGCTGCTCCTGCTGCTAATACAATCGCTTGCCATCCATCATTCGTGTCTAAACGCAACATTATATATATAAATATATATATATATATATATATATATATATATATATATATATATATATATATATATATATATATATATATATATATTAAAAAGGATACCAAGGTTGCATTTAGACACCCTTGCTATACTTAAGATATTGAGATTTTTTTTATTGCTATATACTATTTTCATCCGAGAAACGCTAAGTTTTCTTGTAAAGTTTGCATTCAAAATTTTTTTTAACTGTACCAATGGCACAAATAGCAGTTTTTTTTACCATTTCTCATACACTTTTGTAAAGGAGAAAGTTGTATTTAAAATGAGTGCCACATTTGTTCACAATACCGCTATTTGGTTTTTACTTATCTAATTTACGTGAGGGTTGGCTATTAAACTATTGGGGCCAAGGGTTAAATTTGAAATTTGTGCAAAACATATCGACCATGATTGATAAGGATAATAAACTTTTTTCGGAGGGGAGGTAGACTCAAATAATGGAAAATACTTGTGTTTGGCTAAATAAAAGTGATGATAACAAACGCATATATTTTAAACAGTAAAAAAACATTTAAAACATTCAAAAACACCTAGAAATTATCCCAATTTATTTTTTTTTTCTGATTCAAATATGAATACGCTGATAGCGAACACTTTAAACATTTGCTATTTCTGCAACTTACGGACCATGCAGGAAGAATAACTTTATTATTCAAAACGCCATTCTTAATATAGGAGGGAGGACTTTTTTAATTATTCTGTACTTTAACATGACAATTTAATAAACAAAAATTACGGTAAAAATTGAATTTAACTTGGAAATCCTATCTAGGAATAAAAAGCACGGTTCATAACTATATAAGTACTAAATATATAAAAACGCGAAAATGTAATCACCCTAAAAAAGGAGAATCTGTATTTTTAAAGAGTAGGAGTGGAGCCCTTCTAATTATTAGATGTTTGGAATATTTTAATTATTTTTTTAAAGCAGAGACAAACGCACAAGTGATTATCTAAAAAATATTCCCCAACAAAAATATTCTCAACTAAATGAACCCACCTAATATTTCTCCAAACTATTAAAAAAGAAAATTGAAAACTCCACTCAATTAAAATGTACTTAACATATTAAAAAACGCATTAAAAAATTATCCAATTTAGAGACACTATATTTGATACGGTTTCTTTTACAATTTATTTATTTTTTTTTTTTTTGCGTAAATAAATTCAGGCAACCAAGTAAAAAGTTAATGAATTATTTTAAAATTATCTGCACATAATAAATTTACCTTTTTCAATTTTGAGCTATAAAAAAATCAAATACAGTCTAGAAAGATTCGTAATTTTTGCTTTGTTTTACATAAATTGTATTCATGTAGTTAATATAAATCCAGTCTTTAAATAAACACTTCCCCGAAAGACTTCAAACAGCCTCCCCACAGAATGATTAAATGCTAGCAAAAGTAAAATTAATCTTTTGTTTTCCTTTTTATTTAGTTACAAACACACTAAGATACGGTGCTTTTTTAAAATACGAGGATACATTGTATCTATTGTACGCCCTAAGATACGACGACATTTTTTAGATACGATTTTATAAAAACGTTAGAAAACGAAAAGCCAAAACAAACGTACTAAAGAAAAGACACACACCCTTCCAATACAAAACGCAAAGCAAGAAAAAAGTATGTGTTTGTATGCATTTGTGTATATATGTGTGTGCACCGTAATCTAAGCTATGCTGTCTCAGCCCTTTTTCACTGCCGCCAAGCTCACTTTTGTTAGCCGCTCATCCTTGTCTGCATCGTAAGTTGGTTACAATTTTATTCGTTATTTTTTATTCATCCTTTCTGTTGCATTGAACTTAAATATCAAGCATTTAGTAAATTCATTAAACGTATTTACTTGTATATAATCTTGCCTCTTTTTTAGTCACCATATCGTGTGTGCGTGCATGGTACTTTACTTCTCTTCCTCCCTCCTCCTTGCATATATCCCGTACGCTAGCACTCACCCCGACGTTGAGTACAACTATAGCTTTTATTGTTTTATTAGCATTTATTATTACATATCAATTTCATGTCAATATTGTTGTATTTATCTTCTTTAGTAATTGTTGAGTACAATTTGAGCATAATTTGAGTTTGTTTGGGGTAAATTCCTTACCTTTGGAACAGATGACTTCCGTTTCTTTTAATTCAAATGCGAATAATTATAATAAGAAACAATTTTTTCGAGATACGTCAGCGGTCATGGAACCAATTAATTACATATCTCAAGGTATTACTGTGTGTTTTGAATAGATTAATCAAAATTTAACATAATCCAGCGTAATTTTAAAAATCATCATTTTATCAACAAATCTCTCGAGACAGTTGTTGCAACTTTTAAATACTTCCATTTTTAAACGTAAATTAGCTTTATTTGTCGCGTGCAAGCGACTCTATAAGTCACTCTGTCGAACCGTTGGTCGATCTGTCGGTCGGTCGGTCGGTCGGTCGGTCTGTCCGTAACACTTTTGTGCTTGGCCTTTTAGGTTAAGAAAAAAGGTAAGTTGTTAATAGATGCTGTTCTTAGCTTTTTAAGCTTTTCTTGGCCTTTGGGCCAGGATCAAAGTGTAGTACCTGTTCTGGCAGATACTGCAAGCAAAGACCATATGTGGGGGCGATCCCACAGATAAGCCTTGGTCAATGTAGGGGCAACCCTTTATACCAATTGTCACTATCCAGCTCCCCTACTCCCCGGGGAGTTGGTCCCCATTTCCCCTTCACTCCTCACATTAAAAATCGGCCTTCTGCCTAATTTGCTCGGTGGAGGAGCAAATAAATACCACTTTTCTTGGCATTTTGGCCAAGATCAAAGTGTAGTATCTGTTCTTACTACATGCAGTACTTATTGTTATATAAAGTGCGGAATCACTTTTCTGTATTAATTTAATATAAAATGATCACCCAATTTACAACCAGTCAGTCTCAAAGCCATTCAAGTCATTCTCCAGATCATTCAAGTTGTTTTTGCAGGATTCCAGTTATTTTTTAAGCATTCAAGTCATTCTTAAGGTCATTCAATTCATCCTTAAGTTCATTAAAGTCATTCTAAGTCATTTACTTTTTATTTATTTAAATCGTTTCAGCCCGTTTTTCGACCATTTTAATTTATCTTTAAGAATTTCATGTCAATTCTACATTCACGCATTCATTCATTAATTGAGAGCACGCGACTAATGGTTATCGGCCTTGTTTATTTAAACGCTGCCAGTAAAACTAATATAATAAATTAAATTCAAACTACATTCAATAAATCAATTTAAATAATATTCTTTAGCAGAAGAATTAAAAGAATTCTTATAGTATAAATCGTAAATAACAGAGTTAATTATTAAAATATATTTTCTTTAATGTAATATGTAAATTAGATAACTTATTAAATAAATGATGATCGATTAGAAGTGTATATAAGCCTGTTTTTGGTTTGTATTAATTTGTGAAACAGTCTACTCTTTGTATATATTAATACAATTGTGAACAAAGAGATAGGACTACAACTTTATTATAATATTCAATAAGATTCGTATATATATATATATATATATATATATATATGTATATATATATATATATATATATATACTAACACGCACCCACATATAGGGAGGTGTTAAAAGGCTATCACAATAGAAAGAATGGAGAGCTGTCGATGTATAGAAAGGAAGACAAAAACAAGTGATAGTGATATTATATAAATCTCTATAACAAACGAACCAACCAATTGTACACACAACTCCATAAACTCTCGGCTTTCCTGAATGACATTTACGCTTTATATAAATGTTAATTTCAACAATAGTTTTGCCGCGGATAACGTTAGCTGAGCGGTTTGTTCCTCGCTAATCTAGTTAGGGGTACTTTCGTGGCCGGGTTCGATTCTTCCGACCGGCAGTATTCGTGACTCCCTGCAGTGATGATTCCTGAAAGGTTGAAACACTATTGTCTGTGGGTATATATTTTTGTGTATTAATATTAAAAACCCTTTCTTCTAGTTATTTAAAAAAAAGTATATATATATAGTAAACGATGAGGAACAAAATTTACATAGAAGTTTATTACATCATCAGGTCAATGAGGAGGAAAGAGAAGAAAAAGTGAAGAAAAATGACTTAGGCATTTTTAATCTAAAGTTTATGGACTCGGATCTAAATCCAGTTTACTCTTTTTTTTTTTTTTTTTTTTTTTTTTTTTTTTTTTTGCAGACGCATCCTTAATATATACCAAAAATGAAGTTATTTTCCATTGTAAGCATACGAGAAAATTCAAATACACCCACTTCCTAACCCCTACAGATACATCACCACCATCTTCTCTTTTATCTTAATACTCTATTCGTCTTTCCGTCTTCTTTTATGTATCTTTGCTATCTTCTAATCGTTTTTCCCTTCATTATTTGTACCCAATGTTAATTTATTATTTGGCATTTTAGTCTATTTGGATTCTAATATATGCACACTACGTGTTTCAGCTGTCCTTTCATTCTATCCGACATGGGTATTAGATACTTTTTATACAATACTCTCATATTTATTTTTATAATCTTTTATATTTCAAGATTTTTCCGGAATAATTGATTTAAACCAACAAAGTACCAGTACAATATTAGAAAATATACTTACTATGTTTGTAATGTGAAATGTATAATTTTGTTCTATTTTCGGAAAAAAAGACATTGGTGTTCAAAGTGTGTATGGCGTTTATGACATATAGTGAGTGAGATTTTTAGACATATCATCGCTAGAAATTGTAAAAAGTGTAATGCAATTTCTATTCTTTTTGGAATGAATGTAACCGATAGAATTCAAAAAAGTGTTTATTTGCTTTTTATTTATTTATTGATCAATTTTTTTTTATCTATTTTCTATATTCTTTTCTGTTGTGTAAGTAAGTTAACCTGCATCTAAATTTAAGTTCTGCTATTTTAATATAAGTTTAGTGATTAACTTAGATAAATTGTAGAAGCCGTTACGCTGTTTAATTGTGTTGGAGTTTTGCGCTGAATCAAGATGTCTTCGTTGAGATTTATTTAAAATAAATTTATGACTTTAGCTTATTTACAAATAAATGAAAGGCCATGCTGCAATGAATGGGAGAATAATGCATGCAGGACATTTTTATTTTTCATATCTCTCTTATGTTTATTAAAACCTTTTCCAGTCTGCGTTGAGTTTCACCAATGTATATGCACTTTGAATGCTAACGGCTTTTTCGTTCAGAAACAACATCTATTTTAAATTACAAATATAAGTATATATGTATTAAAATATTTCATTTAAAGATTTTAATAGAATGATTGATTTGAAGAAATAAAATAGCAGTATATTTTATTTCTTCAAATTGATCATTCCGAGTAAGTCTTGAAATAAAAACGAAACGTTGATAAACATTTAATTTTGGGTTCTTTCTGTTTTCTCTCTCCATCCTGCTCGAATATTATTTTCATCATCATCATCATCATCATCATCATCATCATCATCATCATCACATATACATATATATATATATATATAGAGAGAGAGAGAGAAAGAGAGAGAGAGGAGGGAGTGGGGTATTTTCCGTTCAATACATTCTTTTCAGTTTCTAATCATTTATTTAAATATATTGAAATCAGTTGCGTTTGATGTTGATACCGATTGAGACGAAAGCACATGTGTTCAAAATTTAAAAATTTTAAAAAGCCAACGTACCGTTTCAAAAATTTACGTGAACTATTTGGAATGTTTTGCCAAGTAATGAACACCGCCGCTTCAAGATAACATTTCTTATATTTCCAATATCTTCCATTTTGATTCATTTCGCTACATTTTGTGACCAAGAGTGGAGGACTGCTCGAAATATCAAAATAAACTATAATTGAAAACAACAATATATATATATATATATATATATATATATATATATATATTAGGACGAATAATCGGAATCGGAATCGGGAATTGGAAAAATCGAGCCTTTTTGGCTATTGGAATCGATATCGGAAAAATCTGTACCTATTTTCCAATGCTAAAACGATTCTTTTAATTATATTTGTTATTTTATTTTGTTTTTGTTTTTTAAATTATCCACTGTAATAATGAAAATATTTATTAATATAAACTTCTAGTAAAACTAAAATCTATAAATCACCCCCTCACGAGTATGTTTTTACATTTGAGAAAATATATGCACATTTAAAATGTGTTTGTACGACAATAGGCACAAAATAACCATTTCATAATTGAATATTTATAAAACATCGGGATTAGATTGGCAATTGTATCGGAATCGGAAATTCAGTGCGGAATTGGTAATTGTATCGGAATCGTAAAAAATATTGGAATCGTCCCATCACTAATATATCTGTGTGTGGGGGGGGGTGCTTATCTCTAGGCTTTATGCAGTGTTTTTGCTCGTTATGTTTTGACGTTTTGTTTCCTTATTCTTTTCTTTTCAAACAAATTTTATTGCTCTTCTTTTCATATTGTTTCTTATTTCTTTCTTTCCAATGGGATTTTCCTTTCGTCTTCTTTCTTGATAGATTTTTTATGTTAACTATTATGTCATTATTCGGTTAATTTATTATCATTCAAACACTAACGTGTTTGAATATATGGTTAAGTGTAAGTTTTGTTTATTTAAAACTGCTTTAAAGCTTCACTGCTCATTCATATTGTGACCAAATTTCAAACAATTTTTACAGTTCTTAGGTCCCCTTCTCAGCTATATTTTGAAAAATAATTTCAATTTTCGTCCAATAAAACAAAAGTTATAACAAAATTATCGTGTGCAAAAAATTCTCAGAATCTGTAAGGAACGCATAGACGTTTTTTTTTTTTTCGTTGTTTTTTTTTGGGGGGGGGCTGTTGGTTACCATAGCAACCAAATCTGTTACGCTACCTGAAATCGGCTGGTAATGGCGGAGATGATGGCGTAACAAGATATAAAACAAAACTGTCGCTAATAATTCACCGCTGTCCCGATCTGTTGCTCAGCTATACTGTCGCTAATAATTCACAGATATCAATAATGATCGAAGCGATCTGCAAATCGTAGCATAATATGACTGTTTACATAAAGAAAATAAATAAATATATATATATATATATATATATATATATATATATATATATATATATATACATGTGTGGGTGTGTTGTGTGTGTATGTGTAATAGGTTAATGTTGTTTGAATCATTGTTTACTCTGTATATAAAGGTAAAATGCAGAGGCGTAACGGATGAATATAAATAAGAGTAGAATGTTGATCATGAATTTACTTTCAGCAGCCTTATAACTTTCGTTTCTCTTTAATCCCCACATTCCAAGAGCGATGTTTCTTGCAAAGAGAGGGAGAATTACTATTTTCTGGATCAGAACATCCATCGTTGGTTAATTTTTGATTTTCAAGGAGTATCCTAATTTTCAGCTCCGTACATCGGCTTCATACCTTGTCTGGAGCGATTTCCATAAAAAAATGAATACGCAATAAAACTTATGTGAGCGGAAGAAGTTTTCTACTTCTTATTAATATAATTCAATTTCGTTTTTCTCTTTTTTGATAATAAATACGATTGTAGTTTAACATGTTTTTAATCTATATTAATAAAAGAGTATATGTATGTATATGTGTGCGTCTGTGCGAATATATCTATCCGATAAACATTTAAACTACTGGCTACATAACATTGAAATTAATAGAAAAGACCTATTTAAAAAAAATCAGTCTTCGTTGGTAAATTATTTTGCGAGGCATTTTATTTACTTGCAACCACTGTATCATTATGCTTTCACGAATTTGTGTGTGTGTGTGTGTGTGTGTGTGTGTGTGTGTGTGTGTGTGTGTGTGTGTGTGTGTGTGTGTGTGTGTGTGTGTGTGTGTGTGTAAATTCGTAAAATCGGCTTGGGAGAGATGCTAGTCTAGCAGCACTGATGAGTTATGATACAATGAAACAGGACTGTATGTCGATGACTACAAATATATATATCTATATATATAAAAATGTAAAGTTGGTTCGTTCTAAAAGAATAAAACCATATTTCTACGTTACCAATTTATTTGAAATTTTCAGACAACCCATTTTTAGAGTCGAGGTATGTTTTTATATTATTAAAATAAATTTTCCTAATTAAAATTAAAATATTAAATAAAATAAATATATTTTTTAACCGTTACTGCGAATCTGCTCTGTTGATAAAACTGAACTTCCGGTTCGATTCATTTCACAGCCACGAATTGACGAAAGGTTTCATTTTCTGTTAACTCGATAAGTAAAAAAACAAAACAAAAAAAACATATTTCATTTGTTTATCTTCCAAATTTTTTAATTTACACATCTTTTCTTTATTATATAAGGCCAAAAAAAAAAGTTTGTTGCTTGCTTTTGAGTTTTTTTGTTGTTGTTGTTGTTGTTTTTCTATATAAGATTACTTATGCAGAGAGTGATCCGTGCTGAAATAATGTTATTATTTAAAAAGTCATTCTTAACATGGGGAGGTAAGGATGTTTTGTACCTATTCTGTACTTTAACCTTACAATTGAATAAATAAAAAAAAACATATCGTAAAACGTTATTTAAACGTGGAAATATGATTTAAAAAATAGCGCGGATCGCTCTCTGCATTAGCACCATTTTTATTTATTGCGGACTCTTATTCTCATCTTTATTAGTTGTTGTTTCACGAATTTTCGGCCAACTATTCCTCTGGCCTTCATGAAAAGAAGTCCTTTTATAAATGTTCAGTAACTTTTTCCTTTTTCCTTCACTGCTCATTCATATTGTGACCAAATTTCAAACAATTTTTACAGTTCTTAGGTCCCCTTCTCAGCTATATTTTGAAAAATAATTTCAATTTTCGTCCAATAAAACAAAAGTTATAACAAAATTATCGTGTGCAAAAATCCTTTTTCCTTAAAGAGTAAAACTTTTCTTATTCATGAAAGGAGTTAAGCCTACGTAAATAAATAAATGTTTGTACACGTGACAAATTATCAATAAATGGTTTAGTTACTTTTTTTAAAAAATGTTTGTAAAAGTGCGAAAGGCGACGTTGTTCTGCTGTACAACCATTACTCCCATGCTTAATTTCTATACTTATAGGTTTTTGGAATTTTTTTTCACTGGATTATTATTGATTGGACACTAATTAAACAGATTATTAAAAAAAAATGTAAAAAAGAAATCATTATTTTGACATTTGAAAGTGGTGCTCACTTTTTACTTACAACGTTCTGATAAATCAGTCACCCATTTTGTAAGCAATAAAAACGCGGTATATCAAAACCATAGAAAGTAAAAATAATGAGCCTCTACCGCATTTGTAAGTCAGAAATATATTTGTTTCTCAAAGAAAAAAATATAGAGAGAACAGGACTTTTTTTGTTGTTTTCATGAAAATAAAGTTTCGAGATTTTTAATTATTTTTTTTTTACTTATTTAGTCAGTTTGTGTTTTTTTGTTTTTTTTTAAATTGTTTTTGTGAAAGGTCAGTTTTTTTTCAAAACTTTTGTTTTGTTTCTTTTTAATTTTTTTTAAGTATTATAAATTTCACTAACATGCTGGAGAAATGTTTAATAATTTGGTATTTTTTTAGATTAGGTCCACCTCCACAATTTTCCTTTCAATGACGACATTTATAGGTTTCCGAGTATGCTGAACACGCAAATTGCATTGAAATTTTGCGGAAATAAATAGTTGTATTATGCATTGTATTCTTCGGCGGCCATCTTTTTACGTGCACACGCGCCATAAACAAATACACACACGTAAAAAAGATGGCCGTCAAAGATTACAATGCATAATACAACTTTTTATATCTTGATAACTACTTATTTTTGCAAAATTTCGATGCGATTTTCGTATTCAGCATAGTCGAAAACCATTTCAATTCGTCATTTAAAAGAAAATTGAGGAGGTGGACCTAATCTAAAAATTTACCAATAATTTTGAATCCCGTACGCCGTACGCCTCCCGATACATTGCTTCGTCAATATGCGACCATTTTATATCTCCCGAAGACACTTCCGTATTTAGAAAAATAAATAAATAAATAAATAAAAAGTGACCGATTTACCAGAACGTGGTAACTAAAAAGTGAGTACCCCTTTCAAATGTTGAAATGATTTTTTTTTTTCAATTTTTTTTCATAATCTGGTTAGTGTTCAATCAATAATAAACCAGTGAAAAAATTTCAAAAAACCTATCAGTATAGAAACTCCACCACGTAAGTAAATAAATAAAAAAATGTTACGTGCGCATGCGTTAGCCTTGACTAGGGGGGTACTAAGGGAACGACCATTAAATAATTCTGCGGGTCGCCATGGAACTCAACGCCCAAGGAGTACCAAAATAGTTTTCATGATCTGAAGAAATTTTTTTTTCGAAAAGTGGGTGATCACTTTTCCATCTAAATTTAACTTAAAATGAGCACCCACTTTCTGGCCACCTGAGGAAGGGGCATTTATTTTCGTGTTTATTGGCTTAAAGGTTTTTTTAACAAGGCAGTTTGGTACGCGAATGCATATTTAACAGTTTTCGTTTATGCTCACGCATAGCATAAACAAAGGCTACGTCTGTGAAATGGAAAATAGTCCCAGAGTTCAGGGGCTAATACCATGCAAAAGAAATCAAACAAAAAGACTTTTTAGCCAAGAAACACACAGAAAGAAAAAAAAATAGCATCCATTTTTTTTTCTATCGAATTCATTTGCTGTTTTTATTGAAAACTATTTTCCCCCGGATTTTTTATATAATTTTCCATTAAGGGCTGTGCGTCTCACGTTCATAAATAACAAAATTTCTTTTGTAGATTTTGGTGTGCTAAAAACGAATCTGCAAACCGTTTCCGTCGCAAAAAAATAGTTTTTATGATATGAAGAAATTACTTTTTCGAAAAAGTGGCGATCACTTTTCCATGTAAATTTAACTTAAATTGAGCACCCACTTTCTAGCCACCTGAGAGAGGGGGGATTTTTTCCCATGTTTATTGGCTAAACAGCTTTCGTTTATGCTTACGCATAGCGTAAACGAAGGCTACGGCTGTTAAATGGAAAATAGTCCCAGAGTTCAGGGGTTATTACCATGCAAAAGAAATCAAACAAAAAACTTTTTAGCCAAGAAACAGAAAAATGCCCCTCTCTCAGGTGGCCAGAAAGTGGGTGCTCATTCTAAGTTAAATTTACATTGAAAAGTGATCATCCACTTTTCGAAAAAGTAATTTCATGAAAACTTTTTTTTGCTACGTAAACGGTTTGCAGATTCGTTTTTAGCACACCGAAATCTACAATAAATATTTCGTTATATATGAACGTGAAACGGGCCTTAAAGTAAAATAATACCGGATTTTTTTTTAGCAGATTTGCCGTTTAGTTGTACAAATATCCTCAAACCAGGTAATCACTAAAAGGGACTTTTAAAAGTCGTCACCTGTATCGAGCAAAAGTTTAAAACCACCGATTATATGCCAGCCTACATCATGGTAACATATATTGAGTGAGTTCCTAACAGTATTTTGTATAGTTTTTTAGTTTAAACTCATTTTCCCAAAATTTCCCCAAACTTAACGTGTTCGATACAGTCTGCCACCATTTGTATTTTTCAGATATACCGATAAACATTGAATGTTTTTGAATCGATTATACATTACATAAAAACACTAAAATCTTATCCAGTTAGGTAGAACACTTACTTTTCTTGCCTTTGATAACATTTATTTGTTATATATTTATTTTTTGACAACTTCTTTTTATCTGTGTTTGGTAATATAAACCCTTTTCATTTAATGTAACGTTTAGTCGGCTCGAAAAACAGTGTTTATTGGTGTATTTGAAAGCTACAAATGGTGGTGGGCACTGCTGATTACTTTAAGTTAGAGAAAGTGAGTTAAAACTAAAAAATATATACAAAATACTGTCAGAAACCTACCGATTATGCCAGCCTATGTCATGGTAACATATGTTCGGTGAGTTTCAGGCACTGTTTTGTATAGTTTTTAGTTTTCAACTTACTTTCCCAAACTTAACGTATTCAACAGAATCCGCGACCATTTCTGTTTTTTGAGCCAATTAAACATTTTACATTACATAAAAACACTAAACAAGTATCCAGTTAGGTAGAAACGTAAATTACCTTACCTTTCCTTTCATTTATTTGTTTTTGGACGACTTTTTTTAATCTGTGTATAGTAACCCCCTCCCCTCTCCATCAACCAAATATTAATTACTAACTCACATTTTTTAAAACAACAACAAAAAAAAAAGCATTTAGCGTTTCAACATTTTTGCTACGTTCGGCTTCATCTACTGATTGTTGGTCAAGTCCAAAACATGAATGATTGACAGAAACTCTCGAGGATCCAGATCAAATTCTGCAAGAGTACCATTTTTTTCAGTTTCGCCTTCTTTTTCACTTTTTGCAGTGGATTGCTGTACTAATATAAGAAACATGCATTTTCTCCTTTATCAAATTTTTCCATTACACCAAATTGAGCCACTGCAACGCGTGTCAGGGTACAGCTAGTATATATATATATATATATTTATATATATAAAGCCCCCCCCCTGTTTGGGTTGAGCACTTAAATATATTTTCACTCGACGCGTATTTAAGCAGTTAAGCGAAGCCCACCAATTATTTGTTTGTAAACAAATGATGGTTTGAGCACTGATGACGGGCGTGTGTGGACTTAATACATACTTGAAGAGAAATATTTATGTCACTGATTCGTGGTCCGATGGTCAGAGCTGTCGACTGTCAACACGAAGATCGTAGGCTCGATCCACGGCTGGGGAAAGGTGTATGTCTAGCCGCACTGATGAGTTGTGATACAACGAAACAATGGATTTATACACACACACGCATATATATATATATATATATATATATATATATATATATATATATATATATATATATATATATATATCGCGAAGACCTATGTAAATAAACAAACAGATCGAGCACTGTAAAAGCGTCGGTCTAATATTTACATTGGGAGAAATTTGGTGATTTCGTTTGCAGACACCGATCCTATATGGAACTACCGACTATCAACTAGATCGTTGTAAGTTCGATCCCTGGTTTGGGATGGGTACTTTCTATAATATCACTTTAGAGTTGTGATGTATCGAAGCACTAAGCAGCCTTCTGTAAAAGATTTATATATATATATATATATATATATATATATATATATATGTGTGTGTGTGTGTGTGTGTGTGTGTGTGTGTGTTCGCATGTACATGATTTGGGCCCGAATCAATGTTTATATTCCAACAGCAGGCCTGTGTGTAACGCACACGAAGCCTGCTGCTTTCTCTGTACATTTACAAATGTTAACCTCTCGTTCTGTTTACAAACCATTTGAGAATCGGGTTTAATGTTTGTCTATGAAACCATGTGATTACTGAAACTGATCCATTTCCTTCATCTTAACGGCATCAAAAACTCTTTACTTTCGACCGAAATCACCTCATCCCAACGTTAGCAAATATTGTTCTTATTGCGCAAAAAAAAAGATTAAAAGCGTCGGAAATTACAATTTCAGTCGAATTCTCTAACAGGTGGGATTCACCGACGTAAATGGAGAACGTTATTAACTACGTCCACGTCTTTCTAGAAGAAGCTATGTCTGTCTGCAGATTTGTAAAACGAGTTTAAGTGTAGAACTCATAGATTAAATAAAATACGGGTTGGCCTCAAGGATCGATTATTCTTGATATTTATAAACCACCTTCCTGATAAAATTGGGTCTTAGTTGTTAATGACATTATAATTAATAGATATGAGAAAAAAAATTAATGTATATATATATATATATATATATATATATATATACATACATACATACATATATATATATATATATATATATATATATATATATATATATATATATATATATACAAGGCAATGGCAGAAACCCTAGAAAACAACCTTCTGTTTGTAGTGGACTAGACTCATAAATGGATGCTAACATTTAATGCTACTTAGACTAAGCTTCTTTCCTTTAACAACTACAAAAAAACTTATCAACCACGGATTGCCATGACGAAAAACATTCTACCTGAAAGCTCTTGGTTCAAACTTCTCAGCTTAACATTCATACGCAACATGGATTGGAACAAATACATTGAGGACATTGCAAAAGCTGCTGCAAAGGAGGTGTGTTCTCTTTACCGTGCCAGAAAATCACTTAAATTTAACAGTATCTTGTATCATTTCAAAGTCACCACTTGCCCGTGGAACATCATCAGGGCTGCTGTATCCATCACTAGTATCTCTCTCTCTCTCTCTCTCTCTCTCTCTCTCTCTCTCTCTCTCTCTCTCTCTCTCTCTCTCTCTCTTAAGCACGGTTCAAAGCAGAATGTCCAATCTAATTAGTTCCTGCATGATCAACCAAGCTTCAACCCCTGGCTTATCGCCGTGTCTGTTTTTCAGGTACTTTAGTGAAATATTCTCTGATGAACTCGTAACAATGGTTTTCCTTCAGTATACATACCCCGACTAACCCGACACGCAGAAAAATCTCACTTCTTAACTAATGAGATCTATAGATTTTTTCTTATAGTTTCTTCCCTCATATAGATTCTGGAAATCCCTCGTGTTTCCTGCTTTCCTGCGGAAGTTTAAATATAATGTGAATAAACATCTCGCTGCTAAACTTCCTATGTAGTCCCATGTAGACATAATCCTAAATAGTAGCTCCTTTATATACTTGTTTGGGGTTAATAAGAGTAGAAAAATCCTACTAAAGCCTGATTGTCATAGTTGGTGAATTTTTAAAATGCAATCTGGATATGAGGACATTTTAAAAGAACGATATGCAATAAAATTCTGTTTTAAATTTGGCAAAAATGCCACCGAAACGTATAGAATGCTTCAGGCTGCTTTTAGACCATCTTGTATGAATCGAGCATCAGTTTTTTAGTGGCATAAGAGATTCAAGGAATACAGGAAATCTGTCAGGGATGATGAGAGGTGTGGGAGGAGTAAGGAAGAGTTGAATGGCCAAATAAAGAATTTCATGGATAAGGACCGTCGTGTGCCTATAGAGACCTATGTAGGTCATCGGATTTTTATCTGTTTGCTAAAAGTTTCATTAATGCGCATGCGTGAATGGTTCTCTTTATCATAAATAATACCAGATCAGGATCTTAAATAATCCCGGATCAAAAGTTCGATTGGATATTGCGTAACTTTTACTTTAAAAATCATCATCTGGTATTAATTTTCTACAGCGACAGAAAAAAAGCTAAAATAAGAAAGAATGCCGGGTCATGAAAAGTATGGTGGGTGGTAAACCAGTGTTTAAATGAGTGAAGGCGATTGGGCGCCGACAGGGAACGGTTATCAATGCAGCCTTGACATGTCATGGCGTCGAGACTGCCTAACAGTCAGAAAGGCATTCAAGTCATCTATCATTCACAATAGACTGCACTTCATGGCTAAGGATTCTTACATCATGACATCATATTATACAAAATAAATAAATAATAACAACGAGGATATTATGAGGAATGCGCCCTTTCAATAATTACGATTAGCGACGAAAATGTTATTTTAAATGAGAAATCTATTTCAAATTTAAGCTGCACAGATCAATGAAAATGCTATTTCAAATTTAAATGTTGCAGACAAATAAAAATGATATTTCAAACTTAAATGTTACAGACAAATGAAAATGTCATTTTAATTTTAAATGTTACAGAAAAATGAAACTACTATTTCAAATTTAAACCGAACAGATCAATGAAAATGCTATTTAAATCTTAAATGTTATTTCAAACATAATCCTACAGACAAATAAAAATACTATTTCAAACTAAAATGTTACAGACAAATGAAAATGCTATTTCAAATTGAAATGTAACTGACAAATGAAAATTTCAAATTTAAGCCAGAGCAATGAAAATGTATTTCAGACTTAAATGTTACAGACAAATAAAAATGTTATTTCGACCATAATGTTACAGACAAATAAAAATGTTATTTCAACCATAATGTTATAGACAAATAAAAATGATATTTCAACCATAATGTTACAGACAAATAAAAATGTTATTTCAACCATAATGTTACAGACAAATGAAAATGTTATTTCAACCATAATGTTACGGACAAATAAAAATGTTATTTCAACCATAATGTTACAGACAAATAAAAATGTTATTTCAACCATAATGTTATAGACAAATAAAAATGTTATTTCAACCATAATGTTACAGACAAATAAAAATTTTATTTCAACCATAATGTTACAGACAAATAAAAATGTTATTTCAACCATAATGTTACAGACAAATAAAAATTTTATTTCAACCATAATGTTACAGACAAATAAAAATTTTATTTCAACCATAATGTTACAGACTAATGAAAATGCTATTTCTAATTTTTTAGATGGTGATTGGTTATTTGTATTATTATTCATCGGACTACTGTTCTCATCTTAAGTGTGATTTTCACAACGTTTCGGTCGATATAACCTTCGACCTTCTTCAGGTGTATCTTGTCGAACTCGGGAATG
Organism: Euprymna scolopes; assembly: GCF_053919585.1. Lineage (NCBI taxonomy): Eukaryota > Metazoa > Mollusca > Cephalopoda > Sepiida > Sepiolidae > Euprymna > Euprymna scolopes. The sequence goes on along the minus strand of NC_136489.1, from coordinate 52,129,533 downwards.
TTTCTGTCGAACTCGGGAATTTGGACGTAATTTCGAGCGGAACCCTTTATTTACTTCACGAGGGTAACGTGCTCTTGTTGCGTCAGCCATGACTGGATAGAGGTCCTAAGTAATTCGCAATTGTATTTTTCGGGAAAAAAATACATTTGCGAAAACTAATAAGGCTACCCGGTGCTGCCCAGGAAAATGTGTAACATAATTTCTAATAAAACTCCTCAAGCCACTTTCTTAATCATCCAGTCCATTACTGTCTCGCGTACACAGACAACTCATTTTTATAGATTCCTTGAAGAATGGGTCGGCATTAGGGAATTAATTCCTTGATTAAAATATTAGAATTAATTTCCTTAAGTTACTACATAATCTGGCTAGAAAATCGGTTCCTTTTACTCAATCTGTACTAGTTTAAGATCAAAGAAAAAGCATTCTTTCTAAACTATACATATTATTCATCCAGATTAACGCCAATCAAGAAAATACTAACTTTGGGCGTGTTTATTTTATCTTTTTTATGATTTTAACCAGAAATACAAACATGCACGCATACACACAAACATTTATCCTTTATATTATATATAACATTAGTTTCAATTTTATAAAGTAGTAAAATTACTACATTACGGAAATTGCAATAAAAATCTGACATGAATTTGGACTATATTTTTTTCCTAGTGAATTCCAAAATCATGATAATTACCCCATGAAAATGTGTCCATATTCTGTGTCAGACCATGTTGAAAAATAATTCGTGGACGTGTTTTGTGTAGTTTCTAACTTTTATCTTGACACACATAAACAGACAGCTTTCATTTTTCTAATGGTGACCTGATAAAGCGACTTTAAAAAGATCGTAGATTAAACATGTATGCACTTATAGTAAAAAAAAATGCGTGTATAAAAAAAATTATATATTATAATAGATAAACATTACGATATGGTAAAGGCATACGTAATTCATTTGTACATGCCTCCGTCGGGTGTTTTATATTTTACACATTTTGCAACATTGTTTAATTGTTCATTACCATTATTGTTAGGACTGTAAGCGTATATTCCTAGCCTCAGTTTTTCTATACTAGACAGTTCGTGTCTATACAATTTTGTTTAGAATTTCCCTTATTAGTCCTCGCGCGAAAGCGCAGGACACAAAATGTTTTAAATAATAATAATAATAATAATAATAGAATAACAATAACAAACTCTTTCGCTAGCGAGGACTACTATTGAGCGTAACCAGTTATACACTCCTTTTGAAATGTTCATCTCTATTTTTTTCGTTATCTACTGAATATTTTTGATGAAACCTATATGAAATATGTTCCTTATTAAATTGCAAATATTTTCTATTCTGAAAGAAGTTTTAAAAAAATTAATCTAAAAAAGTTATTTTAAAGTTTTTGTAAAAAAAATCAGATTTTCTTATTATTCAGACATGTATGACAAAGAGAGAGTTGCAAAAAAGAGTTGTGGAGTGAGGAGAATTAAAAACTGAAACAGAGAGAATATTCAGACCTGTAATAATACAAAGAGGGGGTTGCAAAAATGAGTTGTGGTGTGAGGAGAAATACAATCTGAAATAGAGAGTAGGAGAGTTTTTATAAATACATACAAAATCACATTCATCTTTTTTTAATCTAAATTAATAAATTAAATTAAATATAATCTTAAAAAGATAGGATACAAGTTAGAAAAGCATTTTATCCAATGCATGAAAATTGTTAAACAAAATGTTTTTACTATAGGCTTTAAAAAAAAGGTACAAGATTCAATTTGAAATTTATTTATCTTCAAAGTGCACTTTTATAAATTTTACCAAGTAAAGTATTAAATTTGCATACCTTACTTTGTAAAATTTATAAAAGTACACTTTGAAGATAAATAAATTTCAAATTGAATCTTGTACCTTTATTTTTAAAGCCTATAGTAAAAACATTTTGTTTAACAATTTTCATGCCTTGGATAAAATGCTTTTCTAACTTGTATTAAATAAGAACAAAAATAAAGAAAAATGTTTATAACGTGTGAACTCGTGACGGAAAAAAATACTGCACACCAAAAATAACGTAAATTGTTCAAGTAGTTTTATTTCTTAATAACAAAACTAAATTTTATGGCTAAACTAATAACGAAGATATCGCGACATCATCTTAAAAACAAGATGAAAACAAGGGAGTGAACTCCAAATAATTCAAACTTGCGAGATTTTAGAAAGACATCTTTAAAATGGAGACAATGTAAAATCTCAAATTCCGTTAAAAATTATTTTCTTTATGAGAATAAAATAAAACTACTTGATATTTTCCCATCATTTTGGGAATATAATTTGTTTTCGTTACGGATAGGTACATCATACAAATTATTGTTTTTATCTTTTAATTTCGGGGGATTCTGGACAAGCACTGCATCGTCTTTGTGCCTAAAAGGCCAACCTCGCTTCATTTTTGGTACGTCTTGTGTGAAAACGATTCTATAGCCATCGTAAGGAGGATATATACAGTCAGTGGAGGGAAATGTGTTCTCTGACAAAACAGATGTGACAGCCAACGACACTTTGATAATAGCCAAGGCAAGACAAGTAAGAGTGCATCTTAAGAAAGACCAACCCATAAGTAAATAAACCTGGCAATCGTTTGTTTATAATGTACTTGAATGTAAAGAATATTCTTTTCTACTCTTGTCTCCGGAGACAATGATAGATACTCTCTAAAAGGCGGCATGTGCGATGAGCCTAAGAGTAAACGATTTATGCAAGTAAACAATAAAAAAAACTATAAATTTTGCATTACATAATATATATGCGTGTGTGTGTGTGTGTGTGTGTGTGTGTGTGTGTGTGTGTGTGTGTGTGTGTGTGTGTGTGTGTGTGTTCCAATTTTCAGGGAAACTACTGAGCCGAACTGGCTAATATTTTGTATGGACTTTCTGTTTGTTTTGTTTGTTTTATTGGGATTTTTTTACGTGCAGCAAATTATTATCTCACCTGTTCGATGCATAGCAAGGTATTATATAGGGATTAGTCACCACAATACTACATTTACTCTAGAAGTTTTTTCGGAAACTACTGTGTCGATTGGATTGAAAATTTGCATTGAGCTGGGTAATCATAAGGTGCAGCAAATTAAGCATTATAGGGATTAATAGGGATTTACAGGTATTTGTCACCACAACTTTTGTATAAATCTTTGTCATGGCAAGGTGTAGCGAAAAAAGTATTATAGTATCCATTTGAGACAAAGTTAAGTATTAATAAGGATTAGCATTTAATGCAAAAATTAGCATAAATTTAACCACATTAAACTATAAATTTGTCGTAAAGCACTCGTTCTAAATCAATTGGTAATAACATATGTCTGAAGTAAACATTTTTAGTTTTATTACTTTTGGACAGGGATTACTTTCTTTTGCGAGTAAAGGAGAACAGTATCCGTTTTGTTTACATGAAATCATCCTTTTAGACTTTCTCCCCTCCTTAGGGGAAGTTAGTATTGTTCGGAATCAAAGAATCTAACGAACTGAATTTTCATGCCATATTTAGTGTAAGTTTGAAGTATATATATATATATATATATATATATATATATATATATATATATATATATATATATATATTCGGTTGAACACGTTAGGGAGCGAAATACCAAATTACCGCTAGCGTAAAAAGCAATGCCTTTTGTGCAAACAAATAGAGCTTAGGCGTTTGGACGATGTTTAAACATCGCAATTTTGCAAATCCCTTTCTAAGCCAAGCGCTGACTGTCCTCTCGGTGGTTGAGTTTCAATCCTAGCTTGAGGTAGTTGCTGGTCTAGCCGCGCTAATGAGCTGTAATATAGCGAAATAGTACTGTATTTGGATGATTATATGTATGTATACATTTTATTGTATTCGGACACGTCATCAAATAATAAATAGAAAAAAGATATAAACGTACACTTTTCGTATTGACTTTTTATACTTACATTTATATATATATATATATATATATATATATATATATATACGCGCATATATATATATATATATATATATATATATATATATATATATATATATATATATATATATATATATATTGTAGAGAATAGGAACGACCATTAAGACGGGACACACAAAAGAGTGACACCGTCGTCTGATTAGTAGTATATATAGAGCACGCACGCACGCACCGGGGGAAGACGACTCGGAAACCTTACATGGCGCTACGAACAGGATTTATTTTTCAACATAATTTCTTTTGCACGATTTTTGGAGTATAATGGCGTCAGGGCAACACGAGGACGGCCAATACAGGCAGTTTATTCAACAAATAATAAATCTGCAAAGAGAAAACAATGAGCTTCGCGGAGGGAGTGCCTCGAGTCGGTCTAACACCAAGAAACCAGACCGGCCACGTATCGAACATGGATTCACCGACGCGGACTGGGCGCTTTTCATCGACTCGTGGGCCCGATACAAACAAATGTGCGGCCTTACCGACCCCGTGGAAATCCGCAATGAACTAAGGACAGCCTGCTCAAATGAGGTAAATAAACTTTTATTTGACTTAGTTGGGCCTGAAACCCTCAATTCTGTCACAGAGGAACAACTCTTAAGGCATATACAGTTCATTGCGGTGAAAGGTCTACACCCGGAGGTGCATAGACATAAATTTCATAACATCAGACAACAGACGGGGGAGGGACCCACACAGTTCTTGGCAAAGATTCGGTCTCAGGCACGGTTTTGCAATTTCACGGTTCTGTGCCCCAACGAGAACTGCCGGCAAGCCGTAAACTATTCGGAGGACATGGTAGCTGGCCAACTCGTAGCCGGTCTGGCAAATGCGGAGTACCAGTGTAAATTGCTGGCCGAAGCAAATATTCTAACCACTGTGGAGCAGAAGCTTCACAGGCTTGTTAGTTTAGAAACTACAGAGACGTCTGCTCCTCAGTTGCAACGAGGCTCAGAGGGGCACTCGACTTTTGGCCTACTAACAACCGAGAAAAAACCATCTCGGAAGGAGCAGCCGCTCAAAACCCCTCAGAATAGTCCTTGTGAAGGGTGTGGGAGGACCTCACACCCCAGTAGATTAAAAGGGCGGAAGAACTGCCCGGCGAGGGGGCTAAAATGTTTTAATTGTCACAGGCCACTTACAAAGAGTGTGCCGGAAACAGGAGAGGTCGACGGCGGAGTCAACAAACGATGCTACACGTCAATCGAGTATTTTCGGCAGCAGAATGGAGGGGGCACCGGCATGTTACAATCAAAAAGGTAGAATAGCAGCAGTGCCACACCTTGCATGGAGCAGTGGTGGGTTCAGGAGGTCCCCCTGAGCCACCACCCTCATTAATGGTCGATGTGTCCCTGATACCAGAGTCCCAGGCTAAATTCGGGTGCGCTTTGGATAAGGGAGTAAGCCGTCGAAAACACCGCATCCAGGCCATTGCAGATACCGGTGCCCAGACGTGTTCGAGTGGCCCAGAAATATTGAAAATATTAGGGTGCACCAGCAGGATCCTGATACCTACCACCCACAGGATACGGGGAATCACTGACGAACCCCTAGATATCAAGGGGGTGGTCCTGACTCAGATTAAGCTCGGTCAGAAGGAAACGCGACAAGTGGTCTACGTTTCAGAAAACACGTCAGGATTCTACTTGTCAGAATCGGCCCTCAAAGACCTAGGAGTAATCAATCGCGACTTCCCGCATCGAGTATCAAAGGCCGATTTATCGGCTTCAGAAAGTGGGACAGCACCGTGTGGATGTCCGAAAAGAGAATCCGTCCCGGACAAGCCAGCGAAGATCCCGTTTACCCCCACTGGAGATAATAGGGAACGGTTAGAGAAGTGGTTACGTGAACACTTTAAGTCCAGCGCATTTAACACCTGCCCCCATCAACCGTTACAAGTCATGTTAGGGAGGCCGCTGGATATAACTTTTACCCCGGGGGCGAAACCATCGGCCATACACACACCCATTCCAGTCCCTCATCACTGGAAGAAAAGGGTAAAGGATGATTTGGATCGAGATGTTGCGTTGGGTATTATCGAACCGGTACCAGCAGGCACACCTACGATCTGGTGTTCGAGGATGGTAGTCGCTCCAAAGAAAGACGGGTCACCAAGAAGGACGGTAGACCTACAAAAATTGAATGCAGCAACGATGAGAGAGACTCATCACACACCGTCCCCTTTTAATCAGGTGTCCTTGGTGCCTGCCCAAACCAAAAAGACTGTCTTGGACGCATGGAATGGGTACCATAGTCTGCCACTATCCCCAAAAGCCCGGGACGCGACCACGTTCATAACGGAATGGGGTCGTTATCGGTATCTCAGGGCTCCCCAGGGTTTTCACGCATCCGGGGACGGGTACACGCGCCGGTTCGATGACAGCACAGTTGACATGCCTCGAAAGACCCGGTGTATAGACGACACACTCCTATGGGACAGGTCCTTAGAATTGGCTTTCTGGCATACTGTGAACTATATTACCCATTGTGGTAAAAGTGGGATAGTCTTTAACCCTGACAAATTTCAATTTGCTGACGATGAAGTTGAATTTGCCGGCTTTGTGATAACTTCGGACGGCGTGAAGCCAACTAAAAAAATGACGGAGGCTATTCTCAATTTCCCGACCCCAACGAGCATTACTGGTATCAGGTCCTGGTTTGGTTTAGTTAACCAGGTGTCGTATACATTTGCACAGGCCGATATAATGGCCCCTTTTCGAGAGTTGCTGCGGACAAAGAACCGTAAATTTTACTGGGATGACACATTGAATAGACTTTTCGAAGAGTCGAAGAGGAATATCGTTCAGAAAATCGAAGAAGGGGTGAAACCCTTCGATATGAACAGAGCGACCTGCCTTTCAACCGACTTCAGTAAGGTTGGCATTGGGTATTTTTTGTTCCAGAAGCATTGCCCAACGGAATTAGGTCCCAACTGTGGTAAGGACCACTGGAAGATGATTTTGGCCGGGTCTCGCTTCACGAAAGATGCAGAATCTCGTTATTCCCCTATAGAGGGGGAGGCTCTAGCGCTGATTTATGGCTTGGAGTCTTGTAGGATGTTCATCCTGGGATCCCCAGACCTATTGGTCACCGTGGACCACCAGCCCCTAGTGAAAATTTTCTCGGATCAGATCCTTGAGAATATAAAAAATCCCCGCCTGTTCTCATTCAAGGAGCGGTCGCTGATGTACAGGTTCCAGATTAGGCATGTTCCTGGGAAACAACGCAGCACCGGACTGCACATCCCGATACCCGGCGCCGTCAAGACACAGCAGACTAAAGGGCACTGACACTTCCCAGCAAATTGAAGGGAGTATACAAGCATCCATCATAGCTGCATACGCACATGACCCCAAGTTCCGAGCGATCACCTGGGATAGGATAGTCGCAGCTGCAGCCACCGATGAGGAGTGCCGAACGTTGGCGTCATACATTCAAGACGGGTTCCCAAGGTCACGCCACGAACTACCACCAGAAATCCGGCAATTCTGGCCGATGGCAGACCAACTATATTGTCTGGAAGGGGTACCCATAAAAGGGGACAAAATTTTGATACCAAAACGGCTTAGAGCCGAGGTGTTAGAGGCATTACACTCCGCCCATCAAGGGGCGAATGGTATGTTGGCTAACGCCAGACAACGGTTATTTTGGCCTGGTTTAGACTCCAGCATCCGACAAACAAGGGTGCAATGTCGGAATTGCAATTCGATCGCCCCATCCCAGCCTAGGGAACCACTAATGCCACCCATAAACCCGGAATTCCCATTTCAAAAGACAGTCACTGACTTGCTAGATATGCACGGGAAAAGTTACATGGTATACGCGGACCGATATACCGGTTGGATTGAGGTCGCACCACTACCATCAGGAAGGGCTGCAGCGGTGTGTAACGCCCTGAGGGTTTGGTTTTGCACGTATGGTGCGCCGGAGGAAATATCATCCGATGGAGGGCCACCATTCGATTCACTAGAATACAAATCGTTCCTAGAAGACTGGGGCGTAAAAAGGCGCATATCATCTGCACATTACCCCCAGAGTAATGGCCGAGCTGAACTGGCCGTAAAAACGGCCAAAAGAATGCTGATGGACTGCGTTGATGGCTACGGACACCTACATCATGATCGGGCAGCACGGGCGATGATGACTCATAGGAATGCGCCCAGTCAGGACCTTGGATTGTCGCCGGCGGAAATACTATATGGTCGAACAGTAAGGGGCCATCTCCCCGCACTTCGCAAAAAATACTGCATCCACAAGCGTTGGACGGAGACCAGAGATTTGAGAGAGAGGGCGATGGCGAAAAGGCACGTATTTAACAAAGAACAGTACGATATACACAGCCGCCCCCTCCAACAGCTCCGAGTCGGCGAGTCTGTGCAGGTGCAGAATCAGGAGGGACCAAATCCACGAGGATGGGCGAAAACTGGGAGAGTCGTCGATACAATGGGTAACAGGCAGTACAGGATACGGTTGGATGGTAGCGGCAGGATCACATTACGCAATCGCCGTTTCCTCAGGAAAATCAAACCGGTCATGGATACGCCGGAGTATCCACCCACTCAACAACCCCATCAACCACCTCCCCAAACACCAAGAAGGGAGGACAGCAAACCACCGTGCAACATGCATGAGATGATGGAGGTGGAAGAAGCTGATTGTGACACATCAGAAAGATATGGAGGTGGACCAAGATCCGATCAACCACAAGCCAATGCAGACGAGTCCGGTCCCACGACGCAGCATGAGGGTAACACGAGCACCAAGGCCACTTTCCCCTTAAATGCAAGGACTAACTCACTACTACACGGAATTCTCCAGTCACATGACCACAAAACGACGGTAGTGTGGTCACATGGTGGGGGGAGGGCATGTAGAGAATAGGAACGACCATTAAGACGGGACACACAAAAGAATGACACCGTCGTCTGATTAGTAGTATATATAGAGCACGCACGCACGCACCGGGGGAAGAACGACGACTACGACGATAGTCGACTCGGAAACCTTACATATATATATATATATATATATATATATATATATATATATATATATATATATAATCATGAATAAGAATTCTTAGAACAAACGACTATAATATGCAGCTCAGATCCAAGAAACTGAAATCCCTACGTAATCACAAAACAAATCCTCCCCCCCCCACCCTAACATTAACATCTTCATTTACTCCGATCTGTATAGGAAAACAGACTTCGATTTCGAAGAGCCCACTTTACGGTGAAATAAATTACTAAATAAGACTTAAATTGTGTTTTGGGTGATTTAATTTTAACTTTACATTAGTACTATATATCTATATTAAGCTTTCTTTTATATATATATATATATATATATATATATATATATATATATATATATATATATATATATATATATATATATATATTGAAAACAGGAGTTTAAAAAGTCAATACATGCAAATTTATAGAAAATTATGCAAGCATTTATTTGTTTAAACATCAAGGTTTCTCGTCGATCAAAGTCACTTTCTCAAGATAGAAAGTTTGTTTATTTCCTTTTTTTTACTCTCTCTTTTTCTGTGGTATTGTGTCACTCGAAAATTGAAACCCATGTGCTGTTCAATCATGAAATTTTAAATGTTCAGGAGAACAGTTGATTTCCTGTGAATTGAATTATCACGAGGAAGACATTATGATCGCCGAAAATTTTTCACCTTTAAATAATGAATATTTTATTTTAAAAAAAATCTGCTTCGTATTGGCTTCTTAAACTTACGTCTTCAATTTAAATTTACACAACGCTTAAAAAATCTTCATAATCCCTCTCTCTTTCTCTCTCTCTCTCTCTCTCTCTCTCTCTCTCTCCTTCTCTCTTTCTATTTTTTACACAGTGGTCACCACTTATCAAGGCCAGGAAGACACTCAGGGATAAGGGTTATTGCAAGTACATTACGTTAGTGTGGAGATTTGATGAAGTGTTTACTTAAGGGGGCGGTTCATTAGGAATTTGTTAACGTTGGACTTGAACACATCCAAGTTGTAATCAGGTGGGAAGCAGGCAGACGGAACAGAGTTCCACAGGCGTGCAGTTCTAAGAAAGAAGCTTTGTTCATGGAATCTACGTTTTGATTTAGGCACAGATAAAGAGTGGGGAAAATTTTTCACAGTGGATTCAGCTAGACGGGTGTTTTTCGTGAAAGATTGGCGAGGGGGGACCAGAGATTGGAGTTCAGGCGATCACCTGCCATGGAAATAACAATAAAACAAGGATATGCTCACAACGTCTCTTCTGTGGGAGAGAGGTTTCAAGGTAGAGAAAAGGGCATCCCCCACTAAGCCACGAAGTCTATTTTGTACTCTGTCAAGGCAGGATAGGCTGTTCTTAGCAGCTCCTGCCCAGATATGGCAGCAGTACTCCATCCTTGGACGTACTTGGCTTTTATATAGATAGAGAATTGCATCAGTAGTGAGATACCTTCTGGAGCAGAATCCCACTATCTTTCCAGCGACCTTGGCAACAGACTTGCTGTACGTGTTCCATTTCAGATTAGGAGTAAAGGTCAAACCCAGAAGCTTGTCAAAAGACGGGGCCTCTCCCAGACGAGAGTCATCCATCACAATTGATGCCAGATGAGGATCAGAGCGTTGATGATGTAAGGATAGGAGTTTGGTTTTAGATGCATTAAAGGTAACCAGCCACGTCTTCCCCCACTGAACCATGCGCTCGAGATCAGAGGAGAGAGAATCAGAGAGAACTTTGTCATTTACAGCCTTTGATGTGTTGCCGTAGATGGTCTTGTCATCAGCATAGATGTCAACGAATGATTTAAGTATGTGTTTAGGGAGGTCATTGATGTAGATCAGAAAGAGAGTTGGGTCCAGGATTGAACCCTGAGGGACTCCAGCATTAATGCTGCAGGCCTCTGATTTTTGTCCATCGACCACTACTCACACTTTCCTTTTCTCTCTCTCTCTCTCTCTCTCTCTCTCTCTCTCTCTCTCTCTCTCTCTCTCTCTCTCATTCGAATAATAATAATAATAATAATAATAATAATAATAATAATAATAATAATAATAACGTATTTCATCAAATTCCGTCCGTGTTTATTTACAATACCACATTAGCTGATATTTGGGCTTGACGATAAATGCCCTGAAAAAGTCATTTCTGATTTAGTTTTAAAATATGCAAACGAAGAAATAATTTGATGTGATTTTAAATGGTACCTCTTTTTCTTATCGTAAATTGAACTAATTAATTAGAAAAAAATATAAAATGGTGAGATACACCAGTGTTTGAACACGGGATTATTCGATCTGTATTCGAATTCTCTACCACTAAGCTATATTATCATATCTCAATTTTGCTGTTCTTAAGAAGAAATGATTTGTTGAGATTTTATTATCTCCCTTGGCCAGTGTAAAGTAAAATATTACCCTGAAAAAATTATTTATTTTTTTTCTAGGATCGGATTTTTTTCGATTTAAGATACTTACCGGATGAATTTCTGTATAAAACATATCGAAGAACACTGCTAGACATATATATTACTTTTGTATGAAATTTGCAAAAGATAGACTCAGCCGTTTTGGACCCTATGAGGAAGGAACTCATACACACACACACAAAGTTATTTTTATATAATAGTAGATATATATGCATATATATATTGTTTTTTAATATAATTATTCACTGACATATATATACTTGTTTTTTTTTAATATTAATATATATATATATATTGTTTTTTTTTAATATAATTATGCACTGACATATATAACTTACTACAATCACAGTTTCCATAATTAACTTGAAGGATGTTAAGTGGTTACGCCATCTATATTTAAACTGCCAATCTGTGGATTCTTCATATGTTTTAGTATTATTCCCTGTAATAACTTTACATATATACAATATCAGAGGTTAAACAATTTTCATGAAGTGGGCATTCATCTGTATTTCTAAAGTTACAATTTTTCTTCTAATAATTCTATTTAATTAATTCATATATATATATATATATATATATATATATATATTGTGTGTGTGTGTGTGAGTGTGTGTGATATAATAATTTTCCAAGTTCCAAATATCAAGTTTTCTCAGCTGGTCGTTTATTACTTTTCAAACGGTAGCCATTACAAAATTGTTTCACATTTCGACTAACAAGAAGTTAAAATGAAGAAAAAAAATATCATATCATATAAGATTGCCATGAACAGACATAAAAAGGAAATAATAAATTAAATATAAGGAAATAAATTAGATTAATAGAAATACAGTTCCAGCATCTAATTCAAAAGAAAAAAAAGGTAAGGTTGAATAAAAGACGGAAGAGCCAAATCTGGTTTAATCTACCTTTTAGTGAATATATAAAAAACAATATTCCTAAATAATTTTACCAAAATATTAACAAAAATCCCCTTCGGCAAGCAAATATGGGAAAATTATTAACAAAAACACAGTACAATTATAATTTTCTACGTCAAATAACTTAACTAAAACAGTAATAATCTCTAACAATGCAGAACTAAATAAAATCGTGAAAACAGAAATAATGAAATACAGGAATTGTAGCAAGTTTCGGCTTCTACATCTACCCCATTTTTGGATTGGTTTGTGGAAAAAAACAAAAATGTTTATCTAAATAAAAGAAAGGTTCTTTTATGTATGTCAGTTGTAATTTAGAAAATTCTAAATAGTTAGGATTTTGTAATATGTCCCTCTGCGACAGCTGCTTGTAAAATCCGTGTTTCATCCTTGTGACTATGTTCCAATTTGTTTCGTAAAATTGTATATAATTTCTTTAAATTTGAACTATTCCAGTGAAATTTGAAGTCGTTAAGTTGCTCGTTGCAAAACATTGATGATGAATTGTGTTGTATACGAGTTTACTTCGGGGGAGGTTGTGAAAAAATAAATATTTCGGGTGTGTTCTTCTGTGAAGAGTGTTTTGGATGGCTAGTCGGCAATAACGCGTTTTTGTTGGACTCGACTGTTTAATAAAACAGTTATTTATTCTTTCTGTGAAAAAAATTGTTGCTTTTCTCTGAAAAGTAATTCTTTTTGTCAGATAATTTTGAGTGGAGAATGTTTCTTGTAGCAGAGAATATTTGCGTCACCTGGGTAAATTGAGACGATTTGACCCATGCTGCTGCTGCTGCTGCTACTGCTACTGCTGCTGTTGTTGTTGTTGTTGTTGTTGTTGTTGTTGTTGTTGTTGTTGTTGTTGTTGAAGAAGAAGAAGAAGAAGAAGAAGAAGAAGAAGAAGAAGAAATATCCGCGATGCGCATATAAAGCAAGGAGTTGGTAAGAAAAAAAAGTAGCATGAAAAACAGTGAAAGTCCAAGCCAGGTATTACAATTTTTCATATACTAAGAATTGTTAACTCTTTTTGTAGGCTGGTGTTTTTATATGTAGCCGTTCTGAAAGAAAATGTATTTCTTTTTGTTTTGTTTTGTTCGTTTCGAAAAAACGTATCCCGTTGAAACGGGGTTTTTTTTTCGTGAAAATGTGGGAAGTATTTCTAGTGAAATGTATTTCCGCTAAAATGTATTTTTTTTTTTTTAATGTCCCACGTGTCTTTGAAAATGTTTCTGCTTTTTCGTTTTAAGTCCAGCGATGATATTTTGTTTTTCTTTTCGGCGAAAAAAAAGATGTCCGGTGATAGAACATACACCGACACACCCACAATAACACATAAACACACTGAATACCTTTTCCTTTCTTTCTCCTTTGACAAGCCTCCTTCGTCCCAACGACTACTAGCTATAAACACGTGCGCGCATGAACACTGAACTCTCATACTAACCCGTTTTCTCGTGTACACGCTACTAACGAAGATGACAAATGAATTTGTTTATTAAATGCTAAAATGAGACTTCCTTTCTTTGTCTTCACTATTATGTAAAATGGTGACCCCGTCGTGATGTTCAACGGTTTTGTTTGTTATTTTCGTTATGCTTAGCTTCTTAAGAACAACAAACTTTCAGTATCGCTAACATTTCACGTTGCTGCATGATTCTTTCCTTTCAAAAACTCAGTTTCAACGCATACTTGTCACGAAAAAAAAGTATGCACTTTTCACAGAAAAAAGAATCTTCAAATGTCGCTTACTCATCATTATATAAAAATGATGAAAAAAACAAAATGAAGATTTTATCTTTACTTCATTAACGCTCTCATCCCCATCTGGCATCAATTGAAATGAATGGCTCTCGTCTTGGGGAGGTCTCATGTTTTGACAAACTTCTGGGCTTGAACTTTACTCCTGATCTTAAATGGAACATACATTAAATCCGTTGCTAAGGCCGCTGGAAAAATGGTGGGATCCTTCTATCGATCCAGTAGATATCTCACTGGTGATGCTATTCTCTATCTATATAAGAGCCAGGTACACCCAAGGATCGAGTACTGTTGTCACATTTGGGTAGGAGCTGCTAGAAAGGAGTTATCCTGCCTTCATAGAGTTCAAAATTGACTTCGTAGCTTCGTAGGGGATGTCCTTTTCTCTTCCCTACAACCTCTTTCTCACAGAAGACACGTTGCGAGTTTGTCTCTGCTTTATCTTTATTTTCACGGCAAGTGCTCGACTGAGCTCTAATCTATGGTCCCCTTCGCCAAACTTTCACAAGAAACACCCGTCTAGCAGAAAACACTATCAATAATTTCCCCCACCCTTTATCTGTGCCTAAACCTAAACGTAGATTCCATGAACAAAGCTTCTTTCTTAGAACTGCACGCCTATGGAATTGTCTTCCGTTTTCCTGCTTTCCAGCTGACTAAAATATGGTTGTCTTCAAGTTTTTGATGAGCCGTTCCATATAAGTTAGCAAATTTACCGAATTTCCTTTACTAACGATTACTATATTATCCAATTTTTACTGTACACTCTTTAACCCTTATCCTCGAGTGGCCTATTGGCCTTGATAAGTGGTGATGCCTATGTAAAAAAAAAAGTATTAGCAATAATGGGATAAATAGGAATAATAAAAAGTAAAATAGGAAAAACTAGGTGATTGGGTAAGAGAACTTCGAAAAATAAAACTGAATATAAATTAAAATTGTCTATAGTTGGGAGGGTAGGTAAATATTAACCGTGTAAAACAAAAATATGTAATCTTTTGATTCTTGAACCACATATTAACAGCGAAGGATAATTTACTAAATAAACGTTAAGACGTAATTCAAGGATGCTCGATACTAGGAACAGATACTTGTTGTTTCAGCTTAAACCGGATTAAATACAATAATTTAAATGAATTAGTGACAGAGAAGAGGCTAATCAGGATCGGATTATAAAATAAATTCAATCCATAACAACTAAATAAAATATAAATAAATTATGGGAACCAAATATTTTAATTCTAAACGTAAATACATTATGTTAAGTACAAAGTAATCTAGAGATATAAAATAGTAAAACCGTATAACAAAGTAATAAGATTCAACAAAGATAATAGAATTAATAACATTATAAGTATCATAAACATATAGAACCCTGATCACTTTAATTTTTCAATGGTAGGAGACTCCATAAAATGGTAAATGCTGGTATGCTATAGATAGGATTTTAAAAAGTTACATTCATTTAATATAACCATACGGCAAGCTGAACATCTCAACCGGAAAACCATAAATGTATTGTACATGTAGAATTTTAGGTCAAATTAATACAAGGAAACTGAAATTTAGAATGTACTTTATAAGTTGTGAAATAATAATAGTTGGTTTTATCAATTGATACAAATTAAAAATAGCTGAAAGGGAGCCAAACACTCATAGTCTTTAATCGTAAATTGATTCACTATAAGAACAAAATATCTTAAGAAAATGTCAATTTGTAAAACAGATATTAATATAAGAATAATTATTAATATAGAATAAGTATGTTTGATCGAATCTGAATATAATTTCTACCAGAATTTACAATTATGGAATTAAATGGAACTAGAATGAATACTCATCAACCAATGACAAAACGTTATGACTAACCTCACTAATAGTAAGGTAATTTAAACTAGGTCTATGACAAGAAAATATTCTTTTCGTTATTTTGACTCTCGAGCATATATCAGTTGATATCTTATATGCTTTTATATAGAGTGATGTTGTTCTCGGTTGATTAACTGTGTTTAACTGTGTCGGATATATACTCGAGAGTCAAACCAATGATAATAATATACATTTGCCATAGCCTTAATCATAAATCAGTATAAATTAAGAGAAAATAACACAGACACATAAGAATTGCTATTGATGGCAAAATGGAACTTATAGAAAATCAAGAAGGAGGGGGCGCTATGAGAGGAGTGCATAGGAGGAATGACAAATGGCATGAAGAAATAAATTAAAATATAGTAGTATTAACAAAGGTGGATAAATTTATTAGGTTAACTTACAAAATTAAATTCATTAAATTTAGAAAATGTAAGAATATTTAACTTTAAAGAGGTCCAGTTTGTGTAAACGGGTTTATTAAGGATGTTAGTCAATAAGTATTAATAATATAACACAAAGTAAATAGAAAATATCTGTTGAAATAATTTTCATGACGTGCTGGAAGCAATTAAAATTTCAATAATTCGACTAATATTTGAACAAGGAGATATGCATAGCTAAATACTAATTCAATATAATTAGAAGAAAAAATGGATAAGAAATTATAAATGTGCATTGGATTTGAAACAGCAAAGAACATACAAAATGTAAAATTAAGTAGAATAGGTTAGCAAAATAGGATTACATAAGTAAAGACTACATGAATTCAGATTGAGTTTACAAGAATTACCTCCCTTTGAATGCAAATAAGATTAAGATAGAAAGAAAGAACAACTTTACTTCTAATAATTAAAATTTAAAACCTTAGCACACACAACGTAAATAAAGTTAATATAAGGAATTATAATTTAAATACATATAAGAAATCATATTATCATATTATATCTAGTGATGATGCTAACAAAATTGTGGAATTAATTTAAATTCAACTATTAACCAAGCCTCCAAAGAATGTAAAATAAAAAGGGGAAAAAACAACACGAAGTTTCGAATTTATGTTATATAACTTAAGAATACTCAAACTATGAAATAAATTATAAGCTTAATAATTAGTATAACTTAAAATGGGTTAAAAAAAAAAACTTTAAATAAATTGAAAATAAAACATATAGCAATAATAATTCACAAAAAATACGAAAAATCATTTATATAAGTTAAAATAAATACAACAAAATAAATCCAAAATAAGAAGGAACGGCAGGGCGTGTCATTTGCATGATGCATGGAAGTAGTCCATAGTGGTGTTTTTTGTAACTTTTTTTAAGGTAAACATCTGATGAGTACGTGATTAAATATGCAACAATAATACAATTTTGGAGACTTTTTAGGAAAGTAATAAATAACCAACTGAGAAAACTTGATATTTGGAACTTGTAAAATTATTATATTACACTATATATGCTCTGGCATTCATGGGGTTTTGATTTTTTTTTTTCAAAATTTTCCCAATTTATATATAAAAAAATTCATTATAAAAAGCTATTCACGAGAAAGGTGTTTTTAATCCATTACGGTTGGTATAAATCAAATACGTTTCAAATAAATGATTAATATATATATGAGAGAGAGGGAGAAAGAGAGAGAGAGAGAGAGAGCAGATTATCACTAGATGGATAAAATTAATTCTATTTACAGGTTCGCGAGTGTTAAAGGACTTGAAAAAATCAATTGTAAAAGTGATATTTTCCTGTAGTTTTAAGGTTCAGTTTCAGTGTGGGCGACCGAAGAATACAATTGCGAATTATTTAGGACCTCTATCCAGTCATGGCTGATGGAACAAGAGCATGCTAACCCCGTGAAGTAAATAAAAGGACTCGTTCCAAATTCCATCCAAATTACTGAGCTCGACAGAAACATTCCTGAGTTCGACAAGATGCACCTGAAGAAGGTCGGATGATACAACCGAAACGTCGTGAAAATCACACTCAATAGGAGAACAATATTCAGATGAATCCAAATTATACGAATATATCTGATATATATATCTATCTATATATATATATATATATATATATATATATATATATATATATATATATATATATATATATATATATATATATATATATACATAGCTCTGTGAACCGCCCTACTGCTCTTACTTGCATCTTATCTATCAAAAACATTGCTGTCATGGAAATCAGCTTGTATTTAATAAAATCAAAATTTCTTTCCACAGTCCAGCCATATTAAGTACAAATAAACTTCACTCTTTGCTTAACTTGTAGACATTGTTTCAAATATGAAACTATGCTTCGTTATGTTATGGTTTCGATTACTTTTTACTTTTAAAATCATGACTATATATCGTCATACCAATTGCTTTGGTTTCTCAAGCTATACAGATAGCAACAGTGTGTATAGTTTCTTTATATCGCATTTCGCTTCATAGATTCTCAGTCTCATGGGTATCAGCACGCCTCCTGTCTTGATCTATTCTCTACAATAAATGCTTTAATAAATATGGCTTTCCTGGTAACTGAAAAGGTGTCTCTATCTAGAATCAGTATTTATTAATTCTGGTGAAAGAACTGACCCACTGAATTATTGCCTCATATATATATCTATAATATAAAGCTGAACGTCTGTGTGTCTCGTCACGAATGTGACGTGGCCTTCGGGCCAGGATCGAAGTGTAGTTCTGGAGTGACAAGGATGGGCAACGACCCCCACAATCCCCCCTTTTGAGTTGGCCATGTGCCTAAGTTTTTTGTTCATCGTTGATTTTGACTGTATTTTTAACATGAATAAAAGATTTAATATCTCAAAATGTAGTATCTGTTCCGGCAGATACTGCAAGCAAAGACCCTATGTGGTGGCGACCTCACAGATAAGACCTTGGTCAATGTACGAGCAACCCTTCATATCAATTGTCACTATCTAACTCCCCTACTCCCCGGGGAGCTGGTCCCCATTTCCCCTTCACTCCTCATTTTAAAAATCGTCCTTGTGCCAAATTTGCTCGGTGGCGGAGCAAATAAATACCGTGTCTGGTCACGAATAGGCTCCTATATGGTTGACTATTTTAAAAAACTGATTACATATAATGATAGAAGATGTATCGAGACACAGGAATGGGTATGTTTGATCTGGCAGAACAGTGGTTCATTACAATTGTGGGGTCTGCGTTCGCGCTTGGTCCACAAAGTATGAAAATAAAAAATGTAAAAATTAAAAAAAAAAACGTTTACAAGTGTTTTTGATATAGATGTACATAAGAATACTTTGATAAGTATGTTTTAACTTAAATAGGTATCGTATAATAAAATTGTGGGGTCTGCGTTCGCGCCTGGTCTCCATAAAATGGAAATAGGCACAAACTTTAATAAACACTTTTCATATCTATCTGCGTAAGTATACTTTGATAATTATGTTTCAGTTAGAAGAAATATGACATAATAATATTATGGGGTGTTCGTTCGCGTCTGACGAAAATGGAAATATGTTACAAAGTTTAACAAGTGTTTTTAATATGTGAACAGTGTGAGCAGGTATCGTATGATAAATTCTGGGGTTTATTTATTTTATTTTTACTTTCATCATATTTTGCTTTGGTTTTTATACCCCCAAATTCGAAGCTATCTCTTTACAACCCTTCCTTTTCATAACCTATCATACTTTTATAAAT
>NC_136489.1:52029874-52104874 GCF_053919585.1 Euprymna scolopes | reverse complement strand
CAGGGATAAGGGTTGTTGCAAGTACAGTACGTTAGTGTGGAGATTTGATGAATTGTTTACTTAAGGGGGCAGTTCATTAGGAATTTGTTAACATTGGACTTGAAGACATCCAAGTTGTAGTCCGGTGGGAAGCAGGCAGACGGAACAGAGTTCCACAGGCATGCAGTTCTAATAAAGAAGCTTTGTTCATAGAAACCGCGTTTTGATTGAGGCACAGATATAGAGTGGGGGAAATCTTTCACAGTGGATTCAGCTAGATGGATGTTTTTCGTGAAAGATTGGCGAGGTGGGACCAGAGATTGGAGTTCAGACGAGCACCTGCCATGGAAAAAACGATAAAACAAAGACACGCTCGCAACGTCTCTTCTGTGGGAGAGAGGTTGCAGGGTAGAGAAAAGGGCATTCCCCACTAAGCCACGAAGTCTATTTTGTACTCTGTCAAGGCAGGATAGGCTGTTTTTAGCAGCTCCTGCCCAAATATGGCAACAGTATTCCATCCTTGGACGTACTTGGCTTTTATATAGATAGAGAATTGCATCAGTACTGAGATATCTTCTGGAGCGGTAGAAGGATCCGACCATCTTTTCAGCGACCTTGGAAACAGACTTGACGTACGTGTTCCATTTCAGATCAGGAGTAAAGTTCAAACCCAGAAGCTTGTCAAAACACGGGGCCTCACCCAGACGAGAGCCATCCATCACAATTGATGCCAGATGGGGATCAGAGCGTTGATGATGTAAGGATAGGAGTTTGGTTTTGGATGCATTAAAGGTAACCAGCCACATCTTCCCCCACTGAACCATGCGCTCGAGATAAGAGGAGAGACAATCAGAGAGAACTTTGTCATTTACAGCCTTTGATGTGTTGCCGTAGATGGTCGTGCCATCAGCATAGATGGCAACGAATGATTTAAGTATGTGCGATAGATCTTGCAGAGCGGAAGCCATATTGTGTGTCACTAAGAAGGTTATTCCTGCTGAGGTGGTTGACTATTTCTCTATTTAATATGGATTTCATCAACTTACTCATAATACACAGGAGACTTATTGGTCTGTACTGAGAGGGAGATGACTTATCACCTGAATTCTTAAATACAGGGCAAACTGATGAGGTCTTCCAGGGAGTCGGAAAGCACTTCTCCTTAAGGCAGCGCTTGAATAGTTTTGTAAGTATGGGAGCAAGTTCTGGTTGAAACTTTTTTAACACTATAATTGGGATGCCATCAGGGCCAGTTGCTTTACTGGAATCAAGGTTCTTGATTAGCTTGGCGACCTCATGCCCAGATATTTGTATGTTACCTAGCTTGTTCTGTGTTATAGGAGGAAATATGGGAAGTTGATGGCCTTCGTCGCATAGGGTAGAATTAGCTGCAAAGTTCTTTGCAAATAGTTTGGCCTTGTCTGACGCTGACGAGATGACCTCTGGTCCATTGATAATGGTTGGGATAGAACGCACACTTCTGTTCAGGATCCTATTTGTTATTTGCCAAAACTGGTAGGAACCAAGCCGCTGATCAGCTACTTTGGATTTAACAGACAGGGCATATAGCTCCCTTGCATTTTTTATTACTCTTTTACAGTGGTTGCTGGCAGTCCTGAAAGCAGCTTTAGTCTCAGTGCATCTATTACGTTGGTAGTTATGGAAAAAGTGATTTCTGTGCGCGATAGCAGCAGCACATTCAGGGGAGAACCATGGCTGGCTGTTAGGTTTTTGTTGGAATTTTTTTGATGGTATGAATCGGTCTATGCCTACAATTAACCATTCGGTCAGATCTGATACTATAGAGGACACATCCTTTTTAAACATGGAGTGCAGAGGTAAATCAGATATGAATGTATGGCAGCTATCCCAGTCAGCCATAGAGTAACGGTATACAGTACGGTGGAGGGGTACGTCTGGGGACTTATGTCTCACCCGATACTCTTTAATCCTTATCGTTCAGAGGTCCTGGGCTTTAAAAAAAATGACTCTATAGTAAAAAAAGAAAAGAAAAAAGAAGAACCATAAAACAGAAACCACTTGAAATGTTTTATGGCTGCGTTTTTTATTTATTTATTTATTTTTTTGTTTTTTAATTATGGTTGCCTTGTTTGGAAAAGAAATTATTTCATATATGTTATAAAAATTGTTTGATATATGTATTTAGATTACTCGTCCGAGGATAGGTAAAATTATTTTAAATATGTGTTGTATATTATCCGTCCTCGCGAAGGTAAAATTATTTCATATACGTATTGTGAATTACCTATCCTAGGGAAGGTACAATTATTTTAAATATGTGTTGTATATTCGCGAAGGTAAAATTATTTCATATACGTATTGTGAATTACCTATCCTAGGGAAGGTACAATTATTTTATACATATGTAATACCTGTCCTAGGGTAGGTGAAATATTCTTTTGCTCGAAATAGCATATGGCACATAGACATTAAAAATTCCACTACCCTAAGAATAACAAATATGTTCTAAATAAACTTCAATTTTCTCATTGTTTATACCGTTCCAAGCAACGCCGGGTAGCCCTGCTAGTCCTAAATAATTAATATCTACCCAATTTCCACCATCACCTATCATCATAGTGCCGTCTCACCCGACACTCTTTAATCCTTATCGTTCAGCAGCCCCCGGGATTTAATAAAAAAATTACTCATAGTAAAAATAAATAAATAAATAAATAAATAATAATAATAATAATAATAATAATAATAATAATAATAATAATAATAATAATAATAATAATAAAACTAGCTATAAAACAGAAGGTTTTGATAGTCAATTAGACATAATGCGGAAAATGACCATATTGAACATATAGCTGGAAAGAAAGAAAGAAAGAGATATAGCGTGTGTGTGAGTGAGTGATAGAGAGAAGGAAAGAGAGAGAGAAAGAGAGAGAGAGGTGTTTTAGCGATGTAGGTTTCGAATTCCTCGTCACCGGTGTTGTGGATCCATTACATAAATTCGATTGTAGAAAATGTCTAAAAATTTAAGGCTTAAGCTTAACGCGTTTTAAGATGAAACTGAAATTCAAGATGCTTTGCATAATTGGTGCCTAATTACTATGGATCAAATTTAATGTTAATCTGAAATAAGAATTTTTACCCATATTATTACCCCTATTATCCTTTAACAAATACCCAAGAAACTGAAAATTTTGGGAATAATTATTAATTGATATCTAACATTTATTATTAACATTTTTTTAATAGAAGATACCTTAATTTTCACGAAGGGTTTCAATCTTCTCTTTTTCCTTTTGCATAAGACAAAGTTAAATATAGTTTACATTATTCACATTTACGGTTAGTAAACCTGTTTCAAAACTCGTTTAATTATTCATGAAGGAATGTTATAAATGGAAATTTATAAACATATAGGGAGAGTGGGGAGGCTTGGCGACCCATGTGTCTAATTAAAACCCAATTATGAAATAATTCTTAGCTTCGTTTCTAGAAAGCTCTTCTGTAAGGAGGACTAAGTGGCCCTCTGTTGATTACTTTCCTTGAGACATGGCTGAGAGGAAACACTAACTCCTTTTGGGGTATTTTGTTTTCAATTTTTCAGTTTTACATTCGAGCCCATAGTAGCTTTGATGACATCGTCAGTGTTTTGTTTATTTTGCATCTGTAAAAAGTGTCTATTTAGCATACCTTTCAGTATATTTCTTGAAACATTTCAGTCATTGTTAATTTTTATTGAGTTTTGTGTTTAGATTATCCTTGTGGGGAGAGTTGGCCACAGGCTGGCCTACTCTCCACATAGCTCATATTGGTTTTATATGTTCATATTACTGGGTTCTGAATGAATTTCTGGTAGTTTTCAAGCATTCATGGTGTCTATGCAGTGTAATCGTTAACTCAAACACATCTTAGCTCAAGCACCTCTTAACATAAATTACTTTGTTGCTTAAATTTATCATAGCTATCTGTTCATTTTACTGTACAGATTATTCAAAACTCATCTGGCTTGTTCTTTACTAATAAAATCTTTCTTTCTACAGAATACAGCATGATGGGAAAGAAGAAATTGGTAATACTTTGTTCTGTTTACAGATCATCTTTGGAGAATCAATATTCCACAATGTCTCGCAAATACCGTCGAAAAACAAACAATGAGCTGATTCCAGAGGATGCCTTAGAGGAAGCTGTGACCAGATTTCTGAATGGAGAATCTGCAAAAGCTGTATCAAAAGACACAGGAGTTCACAGAACAACTCTCCGTTGAACTGATGCCCTCATGAGAGAAAACAACGATGCCAACATCGCAATAGTCTATTCAAAAGCACAGATCTTTTCCAGTGCAGAGGACAAAGAATTGGCAAACTATCTATAAAAAAATTGACAACGCGTGCAGAAAAAGAACTGTCATATGAAATGACTGTGGTTTATAGTAAAAAAAAAAGTTCATGTGTCATGGGAGGCATGCAAACAGGCTGGAAACGAATGGCGTATTTGATTTCTCAAACGACACCCTCAACGATTAATTCGGAAACCTGAGGCCACTTCTCTTGTTTGTGCAACAGCCTTCAACAAACACAACATCAATCAATTTTTTTACTTGTTAGAAAAGAAACACAAATGTCTAAAGGGCGACAAATTTTCAACCTGGATGAGATGGGCTTCACGACTGCGCAGAAGTTACCCAAGATCATTGCTTCAAAAGGAGTAAAGCAGGTTAGTCAAACGACCAATAAATAAAGAGAGGATTGTTACTGTATGTGGGATAATGTCAGCTACAGGTGTTACCTTGTCACCAGTGTTCACATCTCTTAAAAAGAAGTTTCAACAGCATACGATAAACAATGCTTGGGCTTTGTCACAGACAGTCGGTAGATGACATCAGAGAAGATTTTGTCAGTAATTGAGCATTTTGTAAAACATGTACAAACTTCTAAGAAAACCTTGTTGTCTTGCTGCTAAATAATCATGAAAGTCACCTCTCATTGCAAACATTGACATACACAAAAGAAAACCATGTGCCCATCATCACCCTTGTTCATTATACCAGCAACAAAACATACCATCTGGATCGCACTCTCTATAGGCCAGTGACATTTTTCTTTAATGACAGGGCCACTTCAGGGATGATAAGTAACCCTGGAAAGACCATCACCATCTACAACATCGCTGACTATGCTTGAACTCTAGGAGCAATCCCAATCAAACATCACTCCTGGTTTCAAAGCACCTGGCATCTGGTCGCTGGACAAGCACATCATTCGTGATTATTTCTGTCCAATCTGATGTCACAAATCGTCCTCTTCTTGCAAAAACTCTTTCTTCCTCCTCCAAACAAGGTGTCTCAACTACCCCACAACCATTCTCTACATATTTATATAAAAATTATTCTCAACTTTCTTTTTTACATATTTATATAAAAATTGTTCTCAGCTTTCTTTTTTACATATTTATATAAAAATTGTTCCATACTTTGAAAAATGTCTGTTGGTTATATGTGTAAATTTTCAGTTTGATACAACCAATTACCTCAACACTAATGAAAGAAATATAAAAAAGGATGATTTTGCGACCAACTCTCTCCCCTCTCTATACATACTGGATTTTACATTCACGGGCAACATTAATATATTGAGGACAATACTAAAACTGCGGCAAAAGTTGTGAGCTCTTTCTATCGTTCTAGAAAATTATCACACCTGAGAATATCCTATATCTCTGTAAAGCCACCATTTGCTCATGCATTAAATATTGTTGTCATTTCTGTGCTGGTATATCTACTACTAGCCTCTCCTTCTTTACAAGGTCCAACAGTAGCCTAAATTTTAATAGGTTCCGTACGATCAACTAAGCTCCAACCTCTGTCCCCTCGCCGCAACGTTACATCCCTGTGTCCGTTTTACAAGTATTTTAATGAAATGTTCTCTGATGAAATCATAGCACCTGTGCCCCCCCGACATAAATACTCTCGACTAACCCGACACCCATCTCTTCGCTGTTGAAGTCTCTTGATGCAGAAAAAAAAAACTTATACTCGAATAGTTTTTTCCCTCGGACTGTTAGACTTTGGAATTCCCTCCATGTTTCTTGCTTCCGTGACTGTACAAACATGAAGATGGTTTAATGTAGTGTAAGCAGATATCTCTTTGCCCAGTCCCTACAGTCGCCTGTGGATATGATTCCAAATAGCAGCCCCCTTATGTCCAAATGGCAATACGGTTTGATTGAAGTGAAAAACAGTTTACATTAAAGATAGGGAAAAGGTATGCTTATGCAGCAAAATGAAAAGTTCTTAATCCCAAACACACATGCATGAAATGTCTAGTGGCTCGTCAAAAAATGATTTATAAAGCACATGATTTGAAATATTGAACGACAAAAAGGAAATGTCCCAAAGAATTTGTGAAGTGGAATAAATTATTTTTTTCGTCTTTGAGAAGTTGTCAACAGGAAGGAATGTTGTTTTGCTGTTTTGAAAACTTGAAACCAACATTTTTAGTACATTATTATCAAATGCAGATGCAAATATAATGGTATATTGTAATACAAGCCAAACGATTCAATCATTATGTAACCGTTCTGGATAAGAACCGAACGAATTCTGTGCGTTCAGAAAATTTGGTTCTTTCGGTTAACCAAAATCTCTCAAAACCTATTTTCTCCCACGAAGCCCTTCAACGTTTCAAGAAAGATTGTATACTTACCAACAGAATAAAAATATGTGGCAGTACTTTTTTTAACCTAGTCTGGTCCCGCCATTAAAATGACGCGCCGAATCTGCATTTTAAGCCGTGACGTCACGGAAAGGAGCGCATATATAGACATAAAGATCGGGAGTAGAAGAGAGAAAAATTGAAGAGGCGAGAAGAAAAAGAGACAAAGAAAAAGACGTGTGGTAAAAGTTAAGAGTGAAGTTAAGCTCGGCAAGCATGCGACATCTCCTTCTCTTATTCCTTCGAGTGAAAAATTATCTATGTCTATTGTCGTGTATTGAGAACCAACAGTGTCTGATGCTGTGTATTGGGAGCCAGCTATGTCTGGTGCTGTGTATTGAGAGCCAGCTATGTCTGATGCCGTGTATTGTGAGCCAGTTATGTCTGGTGCCGTGTATTGAAAGCCAACTATGTCTGGTGCCGTGTATTGACAGCCGGCCGACGTGGCGACCAGAAAGAGAGAAGACATTGGTGATAAAAACGTGTCGGCGACTAGCGTTGTAAACAAGAAAAATAACTTTTTCTTGTACCTGGAAAGTTTGCGTCGAAGTTCTAATTTCTTTTGCGACTATCTCTCATCCAACGCTTAGGTCCGTTAGAGAGAATAACAACGTTACATTATAATTGGCATTATTTTAATACAATGTTCTGGGATCCCCAGGTTGTGTTCATCTTGATTCCGCAGTTCGTTGATGGAATACGCTACCCAATTTTCTGTGCTGAAGTGGGAATCAAAATCTACATCTCCTCTTCTCGCTAACACTGCATTCTTTTACGGTAATAATAAGCTTATTGAAGAAACGTATTCCTAACAGGGAAAGCGTTTTGTAACTATTCTGTATGTTAGCCTAACAATTTAATCAACAAAACATAGCGCAAAAATGAGGCTTTACTTGAAAATCATATCTAAAAACAAATAGCATGATCGTATTCTGCATAAGCACCGAGGTATTAAATTGCAATGTAATTTTCAATCGAGTGGAGGTTTTTTTAAAAAGGCAAATTTTGGCCGCATAAACGTACGGTTACTATTCGTACACCGGAGAGTAAACACTTCCCTTCACTCTCAAAAGACAATGGATACCCCCTGTAAGGTAGTTGCGTGTGTAATTATAAGGCAAGTGTGACACAATCTCCAACCACACTTATCCTGAATCGGCAGGGGTTGTGTCCAGAGGCAAGAAATTCAGGAAGATTGGAAAAAATGGTCACACATTTTTAGTACTGGCCAGGCTCAACATTGCTTAACTTTGGTGATTAACCGGTGTGTCAACGTTATTATGCCGTATATCCACCGGAGAGTAAAATGTCAAAAATTATATTTGGCTTTTAAAAATCAATTTGTTCATACATGTACACGCATAAAGCAATCCTCATCTCTACTATGGAGACAAGAAGCAGTTATTCAAAAGCCCAATCGCATTCTGATTGTTAGTAGCAGTCACGAATAAGACTTATTTCGCTATACACTGACTAATCAATTTGCAGGACGCATTAATTCCATATCTCCCTTTCTTGAAACTCTTTGGAAACCACGATTAATAAGCAGAGAAAACGGTAGATGCCAAGAAGAAAAACATTTTCTCTCTCTCTCTCTCTCTCTCTCTCTCTCTCTCTCTCTCTCGCTCTCTCTCTCTCCGGTCCCTGTCCATTAGATGCTCAAACATTGCCGATCTTTGTCCTAAGTTAATTTCTAACCTTTCTTCACTTTTCCCAGTAAATAATTTCGTTGTTGTATTAAAAAAGGTTTTCGTTTTCTTTTTCTTCCGTATGACGTTTTTCGTATAATTGTGACCTTGACACGTGGTCCTTGCACGACCTTAACCCCTGATCGCGGCCCAGTTATGATCTGCACCCTGGTCGGTACAGTTATGATATGTCGACTGGGCAACCAGGTCTGCCAACCGTTAGTACGTCGCGTCACCCAGTGAGTTCTTCGTTAAGGCGTTGGGGATTCTTCTCGGATGCTCGGTCCTCAAGGCATGTTCTCCGTGGATCGTCTAGTTATTCTGGGTGTTCGTTGACGGATATGGTGTTACAAATGGCAAATAAAGAAATATACACATATAGGGATCAACGCACATCAGCAACAAAACTCCGGAGGTTGATCAATATAATATATATTTCGGAAATTCATAAAAGAAGTATTTACAGCATATACATATAGTTGACAATTAATTCAAGCAAGCAGTTAGTTCTACAACTAAGCTTCTGTTGTTGAAATACCTGGTCGGTATCGCGGACTTTGCGTAATTCTCGTTAAGTGATCGACACGTTATAAGCGTTGAGTTATCAGGCAACAAGCGAGGGGAAGAGAGAGGAGAGGTGATTCTGCCGAGACGGAACAACTCGACTTAGCTCTCTTTGACTTTGATTCCCAATCTCAGACCCGGTCTCTGACTTAGTCTCTGATTTTTCATTTCTTTTATAATACAATTATGGAATGATGACGACACCCATGTTCGTCATCGACCAATCAAATTGCTTGATTATAATTCGACGGGACCTTTTCTCATTGGTTGATTATACTTCGACAGGGCCCTTTTTCATTGGTCCATTTCAAAAATTGGGTTGACTCCTCCTTTAATTAACGCCCAACTTACACGTTGTATTATTTAACTCCTCCCTGGCTTATTAATGGAATTTTTCCATATCCAGGAAAATTATTTTTCCTTTGACGATTTTATTTGTTTTAAAATTATCTATTGATCTCATTTTTCGCTTTGATAATTCAAAGGAATTTTAGTTTATCTTTGAATTAAGTTCTGATTGTCGGCCATTCCATTATATCAGACATTTTGATTACGTCAAAAGACCAAGAATGCATTTGTCGCTTTGAACTTATCGGACAACACATTTTCCCATCCGAGCAAAAATATTTCATAACTTCAATTTTCGTTCGACCTGATTCACCAAATGACAATTCTCGATACGTCATAAAAATATGTATTATTGTTTTGAAATTTCGGACAATTCATTTTTTCCTATTCTTTGTTCTAAAACACAATGCCGAGTCACTGCGTGTGTTTCTCTCAGATCAAAAACAACCCGACTTTTTCAACTGTCAAACTCACAGATCAAACTTGGCTCATAGTTTTGCCAATTGCGGGTGTGCAATCCCCAATTCTCTGGTTCTTGTACAATTATGATTTCGGCTATTTCAGATCAAACGCCTGTGTATTTTGGCTAAAATATTTTATGCATTCTTTTTCGCTTTTGAAGTTTAGAATGTGATTTAACTTTTCGCTACAAAGGTACATTTGCCGCCGCCAT
This sequence comes from Euprymna scolopes, assembly GCF_053919585.1. Taxonomy (NCBI): domain Eukaryota; kingdom Metazoa; phylum Mollusca; class Cephalopoda; order Sepiida; family Sepiolidae; genus Euprymna; species Euprymna scolopes. Next base: position 52,094,930 of record NC_136489.1, on the reverse strand, counting down.
CTCAACAACAGACTTAGCTCAGAATTTATTGACAAAAAAAAATTAATAATAATTTTTATTCCTTCAAAACCCGATCATCGTCCGGGAACAAAAAATTACTTTTAACCAAAAGAAACGTCACATCAACCCTACAGGTCTGATGTGGCCTTTCTTTAGTGTTACATAATACTATGACGGCCGTTTCAAAAGTAAAGCCTTCTATGTTTAACTAAAAAAGTTTCTTTATTACACATGGTATTTCTTTATGATTTTGCGTTATAGTTTTACTTCAGTTGCAGTTTCCATATGTCCGGTTAGCGTTTGTAGGTCATGTCTGTTTGTATCTGCATTGTAAGGGTGCTCATTTAATATTTCAATCGTTTTCATTATTTTGATCCGTTGTATCTGTTAAGCTATTCCTCAGATTCCAATCTCTCCTGTTCTTTTTAGAAGATTTTAGTGATTGTTCCTAATGCTCCAGACATTATTGATGTTATCTTGACTTTCATAATCTTCATATCCCTTGCAGCCCTCTGGCCAGTTCCGTGTATTTGCTCTGATTCTACAGTTTCCATGATATTCACTCTGTCGTCTGCTGGAACGGCGAAATCTACGATCTGACAGGACTTTTCCATTTTTATTATTATGATAGCTGGTCTTCTTGCTTGGATGGGTTTATCTGTTTGTACGTTCATGTCCCATAGGATGTCGTGATTTTCGTTTTCAACTACGGATGCCGGTTTGTGCTGGTATTATGTGATATTAGAGCTGAAAGAAATGTGGAAGATGAAGAAAACCAACATAATACCTATAATAGTAGAAGCACTAGGAACAATTCTGAAAAACTTTGAAAAAAGAATGGGAGAAATTGGAATTAGAGAAATGGATGGAAAGATACAACGAATAACAATAATTAAAACAGCTAAAATATTGAGGAACCTCTTGAATGTGCGGGTCAGATAAACTGTTGCAGAAGCAAAACACGCAGAAACGTTACATGTAACTAAGAACATTGAAACTGCATACCTATAAGTTCTTTATCCCCTCCTCCATGCACTCCAAGTGCCTCATCATTGCCCTCCAAAGGGTAATGCCAAATAGTCGAGAAGAGTCAAGTAGAATGGAAAGACCGAATGGTTAATTGTAGGCATAGACCGAGTCATACCATCGAAAACATTCCAACAAGAACCTAACAGCCATCACGCACAGAAACCACTTTTTCCATAACTACCAACGTAATAAATGTACTGAGACTAAAGCTGCTTTCAGCACTGCCACCAACCACTGTAAAAGAGTAATAAAAAATGCAAGAGTCTGTTAAATCCAAAGTAGCTGATCAGCGGCTTGGTTCCCACCAGTTTTAGCAAATAACAAATAGGACCCTGAACAGAAGTGTGCGTTCTATCCCAACCATTATCAATGGACCAGAGGTCATCTCGTCAGCATTAGACAAGGCCAGACTATTTGCTAAGAACTTTGCAGCTAATTCTACCCTATGCGACGAAGGCCATCAACGCCCCATATTTCCTCCTATAACACAGAACAAGCTAGGTAGCATACAAATATCCGTGCATGAGGTCGCCAAGCTAATCAAGAACCTAGATTCCAGTAAAGCAACTGGCCCTGATGGCATCCCAATTATAGTGTTAAAAAAGCTTCAACCAGAACTTGCTCCCATACTTACGAAACTATTTAAGCGCTGCCTTAAGGATCAACCACCTCAGCAGGAATAACCTTCCTAGTGACACACAATATGGTTTCCGCTCTGCAAGATCTACCGCAGATGTGCTGACGGTTATATCCCAAAGGATTAGTGAATCTCTTGAGAAAGGTTTCCATTCCAGGGCAATTGCTCTTGACATATCGAAGGCCTTCGATAAGGCATAGCATAAGGGCCTACTTCACAAGATTTCCAGCTACAGTATAACTGGAAATGTTTTCTCAATCATTAAATCATTTCTCTCTAATAGGTTCATAAGAGTAGTGGTAGATGGGCAGAAATCAGAGGCCAACAGTATTAATGCTGGAGTCCCTCAGGGGTCTATCCTGCGCCCAACTCTCTTCCTGATATACATCAACGATCTCCCAAAACACATACTTAAATGATTCGTGTCATCTATGCTGATGACACGATCATCTATGGCAACACGTCAAAGGCAGTAAATGACAAAGTTCTCTCTAATTCTCTCTCCTCTGATCTTTAGCGCATGGTACAATGGGGGAAGAGGTGGCTGGTCACTTTTAATGCATCCAAATCCCAGCTTCTATCTTTACATCATAAACGCTCTGAACCCCATCTGGTATCATTTGGGATGGATGGCTCTCGTCTTGGGGAGGCTCCATATTTTGACAAGCTTCTGGACAAGTGAGAAGAGTACTGGGACCTTGGAGAGGCTTATTGCCACTCAAATTTCAGTGAAGACTAATGGCCACTGCCAGTAAGAAATCACTGGTAAGCAACTGTTGCGATAACGCAAATTTATTTCTAAACGTTATCGAAAGAGATGGGAAGTAGTGGAATATGAGGAGACTTGTTGTCAGCTTCCAGGGGACACCACAAGTTGTTTTATGAGAGAGAATTTTAATAACATGTGTGATGAAAGCTGACTTGTGAGCTAATAATAATAATAATATTAATAATAATAATAATAATAATAATAATATTAATAATAATAATATTATTAATAATAATAATAATAATAATAATAATAATAATAATAATAATAATAATAACAATAGCAGGCCGCCAACCGTTTCATGGTTGAAAACCACGCTTCGATATTATATTTTAATTACTGCAGATTTCATATTATTTATATTAAACAATATTCTCTGCGTATGCAATAAAATCGCTACTATGGATTAGAAGAGATGACGTTTTATATTATATTTCTATTACATACGCAGTAACAAGTTTCAAGTACCATACATATTTCAAGTACTATACATATTTCAAGTACTATACATATTTCAAGTACCAAACATATTTCAAGTACTATACATGTTTCAAGTACTATACATGTTTCAAGTAATATACATGTTTCAAGTACTATACATGCTTCAAGTACCATACATATTTCAATTATCATACATATTTCAAGTACTATACATGTTTCAAGTACCATACATATTTCAAGTACTATACATGTTTCAAGTACCATACATATTTCAAGTACTATACATATTTCAAGTACTATACATGTTTCAAGTACCATACATATTTCAAGTACCATACATATTTCAAGTACTATACGTATTTCAAGTACTATACATATTTCAAGTACTATACATATTTCAAGTACTATACATATTTCAAGTACTATACATATTTCAAGTACCAAACATATTTCAAGTACTATACATGTTTCACGTACTATACATGCTTCAAGTACCATACATATTTCAATTATCATACATATTTCAAGTACTATACATGTTTCAAGTACCATACATGTTTCAAGTACCATACATATTTCAAGTACTATACATATTTCAAGCACTATACATATTCCAAGTTCTATACATGTTTCAAGTTCTATACATGTTTCAAGTACTATACATGTTTCAAGTCCAATACATATTTCAAGTACTATACATATTTCAAGTACTATACATATTTCAAGCACTATACATATTCCAAGTACTATACATGTTTCAAGTACCATACATATTCCAAGTACCATAGATATTTCAAGTACTATACATGTTTCAAGTACAATACATATTTCAAGTACCATACATAATTCAAGTACTATACATGTTTCAAGTACCATACATATTTCAAGTACCATACATATTTAAAGTACCATACATATTTCAAGTACCATACATATTTAAAGTACCATACATATTTCAAGTACCATACATATTGCAAGTACTATACATATTTCAAGTACCATACATGTTTCAAGTACCATACATATTTCAAGTACTATACATATTTCAAGAACTATACATGTTTCAAGTACCATACATATTTCACGTACTATACATGTTTCAAGAACCATACATATTTCAAGTACCATACATTTTTCAAGTACCATACATATTTCAAGTACCATACATGTTTCAAGTACCATACATATTTCAAGTACTATACATATTTCAAGTACTATACATATTTCAAGTACCATACATGTTTCAAGTACCATACATATTTCAAGTACTATACATATTTCAAGTACTATACATATTTCAAGCACTATACATATTCCAAGTACTATACATGTTTCAAGTTCTATACATGTTTCAAGTCCCATACATATTTTAAGTACTATACATATTTCAAGTACTATACATATTTCAAGTACTATACATATTTCAAGTACTATACATATTTCAAGTACTATACATATTTCAAGCACTATACATATTCCAAGTTCTTTACATGTTTCAAGTTCTATACATGTTTCAAGTACTATACATGTTTCAAGTCCAATACATATTTCAAGTACTATACATATTTCGAGTACTATACATATTTCAAGCACTATACATATTCCAAGTACTATACATGTTTCAAGTACTATACATGTTTCAAGTACCATACATATTTCAAGTACTATACATATTTCAAGTACTATAAATATTTCAAGTACTATACATATTTCAAGTACTATACATATTTCAAGTACCATACATATTTCAAGTACCATACATATTTCAAGTACTATACATATTTCAAGCACTATACATATTCCAAGTACTATACATGTTTCAAGTTCTATACATTTTTCAAGTACTATACATGTTTCAAGTCCCATACATATTTCAAGTACTATACATATTTCAAGTACCATACATATTTCAAGTACCATACATATTTCAAGTACCATACATATTTCAAGTACTATACATATTTCAAGTACCATACATGTTTCAAGTACCATACATATTTTAAGTACTATACATATTTCAAGTACTATACATATTTCAAGTACCATACATGTGTCAAGTACCATACATATTTCAAGTACTATACATATTTCAAGTACTATACATATTTCAAGCACTATACATATTCCAAGTACTATATATGTTTCAAGTTCTATACATGTTTCAAGTACTGTACATGTTTCAAGTCCCATACATATTTCAAGTACTATACATATTTCAAGTACTATACATATTTCAAGCACTATACATATTCCAAGTACTATACATGTTTCAAGTTCTATACATGTTTTAAGTACTATACATATTTCAAGTACTATACATATTCCAAGTACTATACATGTTTCAAGTTCTATACATGTTTCAAGTACCATACATGTTTCACGTACCATACATGCTTCAAGTACCAAACATATTTCAAGTACCATACATATTTCAACTACCATACATATTTCAAGTACCATACATATTTCAAGTACCATACATATTTCAAGTACTATACATGTTTCAAGTACCATACATATTTCAAGTACCATACATATTTCAAGTACTATACATGTTTCAAGTACCATACATGCTTCAAGTACCATACATGCTTCAAGTACCAAACATATTTCAAGTACCATTTATATTTCAACTACCATACATATTTCAAGTACCAAACATATTGCAAGTACCATACATATTTCAAGTACCATACATATTACAAGTACTATACATATTTACAAGTACCCAACATATTTCAAGTACCATACATATTTCAAGTACCATACATATTACAAGTACCATACATATTTCAAGTACCATACGTATTTCAATTACAATACATATTACAAGTACCATACATATTTCAAGTACCATACATATTTCAAGTACCAAACATATTGCAAGTACCATACATATTTCAAGTACTATACATATTTACAAGTACCCAACATATTTCAAGTACCATACATATTTCAAGTACCATACATATTACAAGTACCATACATATTTCAAGTACCATACATATTACAAGTACTATACATATTTCAAGTACCATACATATTTTACGTATCATACATATTTAAAGTACTATATATATTTCAAGTGCCATACAGATTTCAAGTACCATACATATTTCAAGTACCAAACATATTTCAATACCAAACATATTTCAAGTACCATACATATTTCAAGTACTATACATATTTCAAGCACTATACATATTCCAAGTACTATACATGTTTCAAGTTCTATACATGTTTCAAGTACTATACATGTTTCAAGTCCCATATATATTTCAAGTACTATACATATTTAAAGTACCATACATATTTCAAGTACCATACATATTTCAAGTACCATACATATTTCAAGTACTATACATATTTCAAGTACCATACATGTTTCAAGTACCATACATATTTCAAGTACTATACATATTTAAAGTACCATACATATTTCAAGTACCATACATATTTCAAGTACTATAAATATTTCAAGTACCATACATGTTTCAAGTACCATACATATTTCAAGTACTATAGATATTTCGAGTACTATACATATTTCAAGTACTATACATATTTCAAGTACCATACATGTTTCAAGTACCATACATATTTCAAGTACTATACATATTTCAAGTACTATACATATTTCAAGTACTATACATATTCCAAGTACTATACATGTTTCAAGTTCTATACATGTTTCAAGTACTATACATGTTTCAAGTCCCATACATATTTTACGTATCATACATATTTCAAGTACTATACATATTTCAAGCACTATACATATTACAAGTACCATACATATTTCAAGTACCATACATATTTTACGTATCATACATATTTAAAGTACTATATATATTTCAAGTGCCATACAGATTTCAAGTACCATATATATTACAAGTACCATACATATTTCAAGTACCATACATATTACAAGTACCATACATATTTCAAGTACCATACATATTTTACGTATCATACATATTTAAAGTACTATATATATTTCAAGTGCCATACAGATTTCAAGTACCATACATATTTCAAGTACCAAACATATTTCAATACCAAACATATTTCAAGTACCATACATATTTCAAGTACTATACATATTTCAAGTACTATACATATTTCAAGTACCATACATGTTTCAAGTACCATACATATTTCAAGTACTATACATATTTCAAGTACTATACATATTTCAAGTACCATACATATTTCAAGTACCATACATATTTCAAGTACTATACATATTTCAAGTACTATACATATTTCAAGTACCATACATATTTCAATTATCATACATATTTCAAGTACCATACATATTTCAAATATGATACATATTTCAATTATCATACATATTTCAAGTACCATACATATTTCAACTACCATACATATTTCAAGTACTATACATATTTCAAGTACCATACATATTTCAAGTACTATACATATTTCAAGTACCATACATATTTCAAGTACCATGCATATTTCAAGTACCATACATATTTCAAGTACTATACATATTTCAAGTACCATACATATTTCAATACCAAACATATTTCAAGTACCATACATATTTCAAGTACTATACATATTTCAAGTACCATACATATTTCAAGTACTATACATATTTAAAGTACCATACATATTTCACATATCATACATATTTCAAGTACCATACATATTTCAAATATGATACATATTTCAATTATCATACATATTTCAAGTACTATACATATTTCAAGTACTATACATGTTTCAAGTACCATACATATTTCAAGTACTATACATATTACAAGTACCATACATATTTCAAGTACTATACATATTTCAAGTACCATACATATTTCAATTATCATACATATGTCAAGTACCATACATATTTCAAGTACCATGCATATTTCAAGTACTATACGTATTTCAAGTACTATGCATATTTCAAGTACTATACATATTTCAAGTACCATACATATTTCAAGTACCATACATATTTCAAGTACTATACGTATTTCAAGTACCATGCATATTTCAAGTACCATACATATTTCAAGTACTATATATATTTCAAGTACAATATATATTTCAAGTACCATACATATTTCAAGTACCATCCATATTTCAAGTTTTTTTTACATAGGCGTCACCACACTATCAAGGCCAAGAGGCCACTCAAGGATAAGGGTTAAAGAGTGTACAGTAGAAATTGGACAATATAATAATCATTAGTAATGAAAATTTGGTAAATTTGATAACTTATATGGAACGGCTCATCAAGAACTTATTTACGTTAGACTTGAACACAACCATATTGTAGTCAGCCGGAAAGCAGGAAAACGGAAGACAATTCCACAGGCGTGCAGTTCTAAGAAAGAAGCTGTTTTCATGGAATCTACGTTTAGGTTTAGGCACAGATAAAGTGTGTGGGAATTATTGATAGTGTTTACAGCTAGACGAGTGTTTCTTGTGAAAGTTTGGCGAGGGGGGACCAAAGATTGAAGCTCAGTCGAACACTTTCCATGAAAATAGCGATAACATCAGAGACAAACTCGCAACATCTCTTATCTGAGATAGAGGTTGCAGCAAAGAGAAAAGGACATCTCCTACGAGGCTACGAAGTCTATTTTGAACTCTATCAAGGCAGGACAAGTCCTTTCTAGCAGCTCCTGCCCAGATGTGGCAACAGTATTCCATCCTTGGACGTACCTGGCTCTTATATAGATAGATAATAGCATCAGCAGTGAGATATCTACCGGATCGATAGAAAGATCCCACCATTTTTCCAGCGGCCTTGGCAACAGATTTGGTGTACGTGTTCCATTTAAGATCAGGAGTAAAGGTCAAGCCCAGAAGCTTGTCAAAACTTGAGGCCTTCTGAAGACGATAGCCATTCATTTCAATTGATGCCAGATGTGGATCAGAATGTTGATGATGTAAAGAGAGAAGCTTGGTTTTAGATGCATTAAAAGTAACCAGCCACTCCTTACCCCATTGTACTATGTGCTCAAGATCAGAGGAGAGAGAATTGGAGAGAACTTGGTCGTTTACTGTCTTAGATGTGCTACCATAAATGGTAGTGTCGTCAGCATAAATGTCTACAAATGATGTAAGGATGTGATTTGGAAGATCATTAATGTAGATCAGGAAAAGAGTTGGGCCCAGGATGGACCCCTGAGGGACAGCGGCATTAATACTGTGAGCTTCTGATTTTTGCCCCTCAACTACTACTCTTATGAACCTATCAGAAAGAAATGATTTAATAATTGAGAAGACTTTTCCAGCTATACCATAGCTAGCGATCTTATGAAGTAAACCTTTATGCCATTCCCTATCAAAGGCCTTAGATATGTCAAGAGCAATTGCCCTAGAAGGATTGCCACCGACGAGAGATTTGCTAATCCTATGCGATATAACTGTAAGTACATCTGCTGTAGATCTAGCAGAACGGAAACCATATTGAGTGTTACTAAGAAGGTTATTTTTGTTGAGATGGTTGATTACTTCTGTATTTAACACAGATTCTAGCAACTTACTCATGACGCACAGGAGACTTATTGGCCTGTACTGAGAGGGGGATGAGCGATCACCTGAATTCTTAAATACAGGGCATACTGATGAAATTTTCCAGGGAGATGGGAAACTATTCTCCTTAAGACAACGTTTAAACAGTTTTGTAAGTATAGGCGCTAGTTCAGGTTGAAGTTTTTTGAGTACTATAATTGGAATACCGTCAGGGCCAGTTGCTTTATGTACCAAACATATTTCAATACCAAACATATTTCAAGTACTATACATATTTCTAGTGCCATACATATTTCAATACCAAACATATTTCAAGTACCAAACATATTTCAAGTACCATACATATTTCAAGTACCATACATATTTCAAGTACCAAACATATTTAAGCACTATATATATTTCAATACCAAACATATTTCAAGTACCATACATATTTCAAGTACCAAACATATTTCAAGTACCATACATATTTCAAGTACCAAACATATTTCAAGTACTATACATATTTCAATACCAAACATATTTCAAGTACTACACATATTTCAATACCAAACATATTTCAAGTACCATACATATTTAAAGTACCATACATATTTCAAGTACCATGCATATTTCAATACCAAACATATTTCAAGTACCATACATATTTCAAGTACCATACATATTTCAAGTTCCATGCATATTTCACGTACCAGTCATATTTCAAGTACCATACATATTTAAAGTACCATACATATTTCAAGTACCATACATATTTCAATACCAAGCATATTTCAAGTACCATACATATTTAAAGTACCATACATATTTCAAGTACCATGCATATTTCAATACCAAACATATTTCAAGTACCATACATATTTAAAGTACCATACATATTTCAAGTACCATACATATTTCACGTACCATACATATTTCAAGTACCATAGATATTTCAAGTAATATACATTTTTCAAGTACCATACATATTTGAAGTACCAAGCATATTTTACGTACCATACATATTTTACGTACCATACATATTTCACATACCATACATAGTAGCGATTTCAAAAGTAAAAGAAAAATATTACTTAGGTGCCATCAGCTAGACACATTTAGCACTCAAGCCTTAGTCGTTTACATGCGACTTATCGTCAGTCAGGTAAGAAATAGTTAAAAAAGAACGTATTTATTTGCGTATGCGTATAAGTGTACTTTAAGTTGACTTACGCTTGCAAAATGCCATTTGTTTATTCCTTTAATGGTAATTTTTACACAATCGAATTCATTCCACAGGTTCATATGTCCTATGTAATCAGTTTAAAGTCAAATTATTTAGAAAAAAATGACAGAGGAGTTTGGTAGAGACCGTTTCTAAGGCAGACAGCTAAACAAGGTTACTTACATATATAAATATATATGTGTGTGTATGTGTGTGTGTGTCATTAAATAAATTCTAAACCAATAAGATTAATCTATCCCTAATGATGAATCCAGAAGTATTGGAAAGTACTTGGACTTATGATAAATATGGCGATTACATCAGCCAGTTTCTGACAGAAGTGGAGACCTTTATTCGGAAGTTGGAAACGAATCAAAAATAGTATTAATAGACAAAAAACGCCTTTATTACTTAATGAAATATGCCTAAGAGAAAAAAATGCTACCTAAATATATATAAATATATGTTTATAAAAAAATAATTTTTGTAGGGTACAAAATTTATACATTGCAATTATGAGGAGAAAGACATATTTTGATATCCATAGTTTAAAAAATGACAGGCCAGCTGACCGGTTTCGCCCTCACTCTTCGATCTAGATCTAGAAGAGTGAAGGTAAAACCGGTCAGTTAGCCTCCTTTTCTTAATTCTGAATATAAAAAGATTTTTTCTCACATAATTGCATTATATATGAATTGTGTTTATTTCTTTTTCTTGAATGAACCCTTTTCTAAAACTGTTGAGTCCATATATTTACAATAGTATCTTTTATGTTTTGTAGGTTACAGAGTGTATGGTATGCGTAAAAGTGTACGGTTCTCGCAATCTGCAGCTGAACATAGAACCAAAGTAGGAAATGAGGGCATCAAATTGCTATTGAATCTAATGCTTTCACCTCGAGAAGGTTATCGAATAACGCACAGCGTTCTAAGGAAGAAGTCGATAAATAAATCTGATGGAAACTGGATCTGTTTTAAATAAAATCGGACGATGAGAAGATCCGGCCATTCAGCAGTAATCAAAGAGATTCGTGCCAGATGTTAGATACGTCCATGCATATCTCTATATGGCGCTGTCTGTCAGCGCGTCGAGCGGAATGTCTCATGATTTAGATATTAAAATAGAATTTTCTGAATGTCTGTCATGATTTAGATTAAAATAGAATTTTCCTTTGCTTCAGTTAGAAATAACGTTTGCGCTTATCAGTGCGCTTCAGTGTAAAATGGCATTTTTATCTGTCTGCTACGTCGCTCATACGACACAATCACGTTGACACACCGGTTCTCAGAACATCACGAAGTTAAGCACCGATGAGCTTAGCCAGTGCCAGATGGGTTACTATTTAGGAACACTATGCACTGTATGTCGTCTCCGCCTTTCTTCGTGATGTTTCCAGTCGTCCTGAGCTTATGTAAACTTGAAATTGGAATTAAAAGTGTTGACTCTGGAACGGTGTGGTTAGAGATTCTGCAACTCTTGGCACAATAATTTTGCACGCAGGCACTCTTCAGTGGCTATCTTTAGTGTGACAAGACTGAACGGAGCCGTTTACGTCGCTTAAGCTTGAAAAAGTGTCATGTTTCGTGTGTTACATCGCTTAAGTTTGGAAAAACATATATATTTTTCTGCAATGTCTCTTCAGTTTGTAATAGAATTATCTAATCCGTTACGTCCCTTTGGTTTTATATAGAATTATCTAATCTGTTACGTCTATTTAGTTTAAAATAGAATTATCTGTCACGTCCCTTTAGTTTGAAATAGAATTATCTAATCTGTTACGTCCATTTAGTTTGAAATAGAATTATCTAATCTGTTACATCCCTTTAGTTTGAAGTAGTATGGCTCTTTGTTTGCTACGTCGCTTCTGTTTTAAATAGCATTTTTTTTGTCTGCTACATCTGTCAAGTTTAAAACACAATGTGTTTTTGTCCCTTATGTTTAAAAAATAATTTTTATTTTTCTGCTATGTCGTATCCTTTTAAATAGGTTGCTTCTGCCTTTAGAATATATTTAAACTTGCTGCGTTCTTTAAGTTTTCAAAAGCATTTTTATTTTTTCTGTAATGTTACTTTGTCTGCAACGTTCCTTACGTTTGAAATAAAAATCTTTTTATTATTGGAATCCATTGGGATGAGTAATTTGTATATTTATTTATTTAGACTATTATCCTCATCTTCGTAGTTGCTGTTTCACCACATTTCTGACCATCATCAGGTGGTTAACCGAAACAGGATATAAATGCTAAGTCTCTTAACTGTATCGTCATTAATTACTGCTACGTATAGCTGTTATCTTCTCGCCACTTTTTTGAAAACTAATGATTAGGTAGGCTTTGGGTAGGATTCAAACCACTATCTTCAGAAAATGCTCATCTGGAAACGTAGAGATTAGTGGATAGATGCGTTGAATCTCTACAGTTCCAGGTGAGCATTATCTGAGGATAGCAGTTTATCCTACCCAAAATCGGCCAGAGGATTAGTTGGCCAAAACGTAGTGAGACGATAACAACTATGGAAGGCAGTAATATCTGATGATACAGTTAAAAGACTCGGCATTTCTATCTCGATGCGGTTAACAACCTGAAGAAATCCAGAGGAATAGTTGGCCGAAACATTATGAAACAAAAATTATGAAGATAATGATAACAGTCCGCAAATAAATAAATAAATAAATAAATAATGTATCTTTGTCTTTCATTTCGCTTAAAATGAAGTATAGTATTTTGTGCCATTTGCGGTATGTTTATTTGAATTAGAATTATTTTAATATTTAACGCAGATTAAGTTTAAAATAACATTTTGTTGGTCTGTAACGTAGATTAAGATTTAAATAGCATTTACACAGTTTATAACGCAGATAAAGTTTGTTTTAGCATTTTGGTTTGTAACGCAGATTAAATTTGAAATAGCATTTTTGGTCTGTAACGCAAATTAAATTTGAAATAGCATTTTTGGCTTGTAACGCAAATTAAATAATAAATAGAATTTTGTTAACCTGTAGATGAAGCTTGAAATAGAATTTTTGAGTCTGCACAGTAGATTAAATTTGAAAAAGGATTTTGGTCTGTGACTTTGAAATAGCATTTTATCTGTAACATCTGATTAAGTTTGAACTAGAATTGTGTTAGACTGTAACGCAGATGAAATTTGAAATAACACTTTTGGTCCGTAATGCAGATTAAATTTAAAATAGCATATTTTATGATCTAATGCTTAATTTTTAAATAGCACGTTTATTTCTCTGTCAGGCTTAATTTTGTAATTTCATCTTTGTTTAAATTTAAATTGCATTTTAAGCTTAGTCGGATGCAAGTCAGGAAGTCACTAATCTATAGGATGTGATTTCGAATTCACGGCGGAGTCACCAATTTATAGGATCGATTTTCGGGAATGTATTTTAAAGGTAAATTTAACGGGGTCGCCAATTAATAGAAAGGTTTAACCAATCCACATCTTTAGGGAAAAAAAAATCCGAAAAATAATGACTCGACAAAAAACACAAAATCGCAGTATTAACATGAATTAAACAACATGTATTTACGTGTTAAGAATATTAGTTTAAATTGTTCCAGCATAAGTGTTTTCTTGTGTGGAATCTTCGTAATGAATGATTAATAAAGTGAGGATTTTATGAGGCTAGAAATTACTGATTTTTGTATGATAAGTGTGCAGCACATGTGCTTTAAGTCCATGTGACTATTTTTGAGAAAAACAGTCCATCAACTACATAAGGGAATGTGTGTATGTGTGTGTGCGTGCGCGCGCGCGTTCATATCATAGGAACAGTAGTTCGAAATAAGATTGTTTAAAAAGAAATTTAAATCCTCGCTCGATGTGGTCATTTTCTATGCTGAGTATTAAAGTTTATGCCTGTCGCGCGTAAAATCATGGCGGGTTTTTTTTTTTACGTCATCCCGTTTTTTAGAAGATAGAATCGCCCGGTCGTTGAAAACAAAATGCAAACAAGCAAGAAAGCAAGCAAGGCCAACAGGGTTTTATCTATATATAAAAGTAAAAATGTCTCTGTGTGTGCGTCTGTCTGTCTTTCTGTGTACACTTTCCTATCAAATAACTTTGTCAATTTTTTCCGTTTACAGACTTGAGATTTGACATAAGGGATATTGAGAGTTGGGAAAATCTTTTTAATCGGTTTTCCGCCAGAAATTTGGCCCTCAAGGAGTCAAAGTTCAACAATTTGACCTTAGAGAACTCTATCAAACTCTCCGCCAATTTTGGGTCTAAACACTTGAAATTTTAGATATAGGTTACTGAGACATGGATCTAACTTTATAACTTGATTTAAGCCCAAAACAATAAATTTTAAGGGGTCATAAGTAGGGTCAAAGTTTTTTTTTTAAATTGACCTCTGCGGTCTCTACCAAATAACAATTTTTTTAAACATTTGAAATTTCACATAAAGTTTATTCAGACATAGGGCAAGTTTTTAATCGTCGTTTTGCTGAAAATTTGGCTCCCAAGGGGTCACGGTTCAAAAGATTTTACCTTTGCGGTCTCTAGCAATCTATTAAGCCAATTTTTGGTCAAGCATTTGAAATTTTACATAAAGTGTATTCAGACATGCGGCAAGCTTTTTGGGGCGAAACTCCTCCGCCAATTTTGGATCAAAACAATTGAAAATTTAGATGTAGGTTACTTGGACATGGGTCAAACATTTTAATTTAATTTGAACCCCAAACAATAAAGGTTAAGGTGTCAAATTGGGGTTCAAAGTTTAAAAAAAAAATGACGTCTGCGGTCTCTACCAACTTTTCTCTATGGTAGTTTAGGAAACCTATTATATAAAAAGGCATTACCGTACATATTCACACTTTCTAATATATACATATGCACATAAGGTTATCAACAGTACATAGGGACCGAGCAAAACAGAGCAAAACTGCTAGTATATATATAAAAGTAAGAATATGTGAGGACAACTCTCAACCTATATACTCAATGAATTTTTTGTCTAAATACTTGTAATTTTGTTTATAGGGTATTCAGACACGTGGAAAATTTTTTAATCTGTTTTCATTTGGAAAATGGCTGCTAAATGATCAAAATTAAAACTTGATATATGAGAGTCATCAGATTTTTATCTCTTTGTGAACTGCTTCACGTCTGTGCATGTACAAATCGTTCACATGACAGTTTTTATGTTAAGAATAAGTAGGTTTGAAAACGCTTTTTAAGAATTGTGGCAAGGTGTCCTAATTGTTATTACGGGTTTCAATATTTTATTTGGTAAAAAGAGACAAACGAGAGGATCGTAGTGATCGACAAAAAGTTTATTTTTGGCGCAATAATATTTTTGAATAGTGTCTAATCTTGCGGTAAAATAGCTTGCAAGAGTCATGTTTATACTATAACTTAATGTTTTAAAATAATTTAAACACAATTAATTGAAAATCTATGTCGTAATAGAACATTTTGAAATAATAAAATTTTATTCGTTTTAATTTTTTTTAATTAATTAATTTTTAGAAAGTTTTTTTTCTTGGTAATTCAACTGATTATAGCATATATTAATTAGAAAAAACGCTATTAAAAACAGGATTATTTTAAATTAATAGCATTTTTAATTGCAACTTCAATGTAAGTGTTTATTCAATACATTGATTTAAACTTTAAAAAAATAAATCATTGTTACTTATTTGAACTCTTATGTTTCATAATAAATAGAAACTTCGATCAATTTAAATATATTTCGTCCACATTTCGAAAAAATAAATAGGGGGACACGTACTAAAAATATTTCCCCTCATATATTTTATGGAAACTGCATTCAAATTATAATTTAATTCTAAAATATATATAAGTGTCGAAAATTTCATGAAAATTTGAATATTAGTTGATTTTTGCTAGATTTATAAAACACGGGTATGTTTTCACGTTCGGAATGCTTACTACATGGGAACGTTATTTTAAAGCGTCAATTATGTAAACACCGTTTTCGTTTCGTATTTTTCTCACTTTCGTACGTTGAATTTTTTTTTTAATTATTACTATTTATTTTGCCCTTTTTCTGTTAGATGCTACAAAAGTTATATTGATAATATTAAGTTATAATAAAGTAACATCGTGTTACATATAGGGTGGTTAAATCTGTGTCTTGCGTTGAAGGTACCTATTGGTCAGTCAAAATTAAATTTGAAAAAAAAAATTTTTCGCTGATCGCTCACGATTAACTTCGGAATCTTATTTCCATCGTTGAATGCATAAATTGAGTGGAGGTATCTTTAAAAAGCCGATTCTTGTTTTTACTCTTGTCAGAATTGTGTTCTATGAAATCAAAGCGAAAAGAACTCCTCCCTCTCCTCCCGGTTATTTAACTAACTATGGATTCATAAAAATATTTCAGATCCACGAAATTATTTTTTTTAATCTTGCCGCTTCACTCGTGCCTATTTTTAGGAAAAGAAAGCAGAAATAAACATTATCTAAAGAATTTTCATTGAACGATAAGACAATCCAGTACTTGTTTATATCTATCTATATCTATCTATCTATCTATCTATCTATCTATCTATATCTATTCTATATATATCTATAAAAACAGAGATGTGTGTGCCACAGACGATTTCTGATTGGTTAATCCAATAATCACATCTCCTAAAAAACAATCGTTTCTACGCTCTTACCTTTACCATAAAATATTATGGCTTTATTTATTGTCCATCTTGGAAGGGTTTAATTTTTTAATAACTTCTTATTTACAAATTAAAAAAATACGAAACTATTATACGAAACTAAACTACACGAAACGCGCACACACGCACACACACACACGTTCACTACCGTCACGTTGTTATGGCAACCAAACCCGCTGACTTACATAAACAGTAAACACACACAGTAAATGTGATTTTCTTCATTTTCTCATTTCACTCGTAGTCTTAAATTCATTTCGGGTTTGTATTACTGTACACATAGATTCGAATAAGTTGCCAAAAAACAAATATATAACAAATAAATGTTATCAAAGGCAAGATAAATTACTTTTCTACCAAACTAGATATATTTTTCGTGTTTTTATTCAATTTAACATGTTTATTCAGCTCGAAAAGCATACAGTGTTTACCGATGTATTGGAAAATTCAAGATGGCGGCCGATTCTCTCTTTAACACGGTAAGTTTGGAAAAAGGTGTAATAAATAAAAAACCGGTTAAAATACTGTTAAAAACTCGCTCAATATATGTTACCGTGACATAGGTTGACATATATTCGGTGGGTTTTTAATAGTATTTTGTATAGTTTTTTTATTTATAACACCTTTTCCCAAACTTACGGTGTTAAAGAATGTGTGAGACGCCATCTTGAATTTTCCAACACATCGGTAAACACTGTATGCTTTTCGAGCTGAATAAACATGTTAAATTGAATAAAAACACGAAAAATATATCCAGTTTTTATCGGTTTTTTACCTTCTCTGCAGAAGTACAAAAAAAAAAAAAAAAACGGAAGGTACTTTTACAGAATGTTAAGCTAACCCTAACCGATGTTTTATGTTTAGTTTAGGAACAGTCAGAAGAAACAAAAGTCATTATTGCATGAAATATACGTATTTAGTTGAAGTATTGTTTATGTCAATTCTTTCGAAGAAATTTAGCAAGAATAACTGTAAACCAGGAAATCGGTAAAATGTCATCATGGATGAATACTTGTCTATTATAATTTCTACCCTTGACAAAAACTTAGCCATAACAAAAGAGATTTATTGTTCAGATTGTTTTTGGGATTGATTTCTAAAAAGATATTTTATAAATAAAATCGACTTTAAAATTAAAGACTTAAATTACAATAATTGAATTTAAACATTCTTATTTCAATATTTGGCACATAACACCAGCAAAAATGATCACAATGTCAGGATTTCATTTTATTTCAGAATCGATGGCAAATTGTGTAGATTGATATCTCATCATATTAAATACTAATATTTAACATTAGTTTATCATTTAATCCGATAAAAAGCCTTTTTTTTCGAGTCATAAAAGGATTTGGAGTTTCCTAATCAACCTTTCGGGTGCAGTTGCACGCTCTCAAAATAACTAAAGTGTTGGCTTTAAAAAAATTGGTTAACTAAAACTAAACAGGTTTAGTTTTAATAATAAAAAAAAAATCGCTTTGGTAATTAGATATGTCGTATGGTTATCCCTAATCGCTGAATAAAACCGCTAACGAGTTGAATGATTACGACATAAAATTAAACTCGGGTTCCTGAAACGGAAACTTCGTTTGTTTTTGTTTTTTTCTTATCAATATATTTACATTGTTATTTTGTTTTCATTTTCAATCATTCGAACAGTTTTCTTTTTCAAGTAATCCAAGTTACAAAATTCCCACTGTTTACTATGCTAAAATCACAATGACTAATGTATACCTATTAACCCCTATCCTTGAGTGGCCTCTGGGCCTTGATAAGTGGTGACACCCATGTAAAAAAAAAAATCACTCGAACAGTTTTCTTTTTATAATGTATAGTTTTAAAAGTTTAAAAACTATATAGTTTTTACTTCAGGAAAATTAATGGGTCAGTTTTTACGATGTGCCCTGTTAAAATACTGTTAAAAACTCGCTCAATATATGTTACCGTGACATAGGTTGACATATATTCGGCGGGTTTTTAATAGTATTTTGTATAGTTTTTTATTTATAACACCTTTTCCCAAACTTACGGTGTTAAAGAGGGTGTGAGACGCCATCTTGAATTTTCCAACACATCGGTAAACACTGTATGTTTTTCGAGCTGAATAAATATATTACATTGAATAAAAACACAAAAAATATATCCAGTTTGGTAGAAAAGTAACTTATCTTGCCTTTGATAACATTTATTTATATATTTGTTTTTGACTATTTTTTCGAATCTATGTGTACAGTAATACAAACCCACGATATGAATACTCACGTTGTTATATATATATATATATATATATATATATATATATATATATATATATATATATATATATATATATATATAAATGAGATTATAGCAGTTAAAAAACATTTTTAAAACACACACACACCTTTTTCAAAGTGATCAGAAATCGTATAAAAGTAAAAAGGGTAAATTTTTACTTACTTTCCAACTTAATCACCTTTAACGTGACTTTTACAGTTTTTTTTTTAAATGGAATTCATTTACCGATACAAAAGAAATGATAAGTAAATAAATCCATAAATAAATATTATAAATGGTTTATTTTAATACTTGCCAGGATGCGGAGGAAAATGAATGAAGGGGGAGGGGAATAAAATAAAAACATTTTGGAAACAGAGTAAGTTTGAAAGAATTGCTTTGCACAGAAAGAAATTAATGAAAAAATAAAATTAAATTTCTTTTCTTTCTTGATTTTTTTTTTAGTTTTTTATGAAAAGGGAAGTCAAAATTAAGACTATAAAAAACAATTTTTATTAAGAGCGAACCTCAGTCGTCAGGTCTGTAAAAAAAAGACGTGGAATAATAAATTGTTTTTACTTCTGTGTTCATTTGTCTCTTTGAAGTTCGTTTGTTTAATATATCGGTTTGCAATATAATTTTGTCATTCTGTCAGACTCAAATTTTAAATCTATATATCTATAAAAGTGAAAGTGTGTGTGTGTGTGTGTGTGTGTGTGTCTGTGTACATTTCACTACGAAATAACTCTGTCAATTTTTAGTCTACAGACTCGAAATTTGATATACAGGGTACACAGATTTGGAAAAATCTATGTGATCGGTTTTTAGCCAGAAATTTGGCGATTAAGGGGTCAAATTTCAACGATTTGAGCTTTGAGAACTCTACCAAACTTCTCCGACAATTTTGGGTCTACACACTTAAAATTTTAGATATAGCTTCCGTGGACATGGATCTAACTTAATAACTTGATTTGAGGCCAAAACAATAAATTTTCAGGGGTCATAATAGGGGTCAAAGTTTAAAAAATTACCTCCTTTTTTTTGCTCAGCATACACCTCCAAACACCCGGGCAACGCCGGGTACCCATGCTAGTTAATGATATTTTAAACCAAAGCATTTCTTGTGGAAACATTATTTCGTACTTACGTGTCATAGCGAATTCAGTATAAACTCGAAAAAATTACGAAAAATGATCCACAAGATATGCTAAATGAATTTTTACAAAGGCTCACCTATAATTACTTTTCGTTTTAAAATGTCAGACCCTTAATTTAAGTCAACTTAAGTCACTGGAAAAACGTTAGTTTATCATACTAAATGGATCACACAACCCTGCCACATTAAAACATACAATAAAACTGGATAATTTTATAAATTCTATTTTTACTTGTAATCATTTTTCTTAATTTTTAGAACTTATACTAATTTCAACATAACACGTAAGTACTTAATAATGTTTACACCTGAAATGCCTTGGTTTAAAAAGTAACTAATATAATCAGGCACCGATGATCTTTTTAACCGCACAATCAAAAAGAGAAGATGCGTAAAAAGAACGATATTATTTTGCTTCTGACAGTTCTTGTCTATATTTCGTTCTTATTTATAGCTTGAGTCACATAATTTCTATTCTACCGCCTCTCGTTGTTTTCTTGGATCACAGGAGTTGTCAAGTCTTTTAAATGTCATTTTTGCTGGTTTTTCATGCACTTATTTCAAATACCATGGTCTGTCATGCTTAACTTTTAAATATCATTTTCGTTGGTCTGTCACGCATGAATTTCAAATATAATTTTCATTGATCTGTAAGAACTAAATTTCAAATATTATTTTCCGTTGTCTGTCATGCTTAAGTATCAAATATCATTTTTGTTTGTCTGTCACGTTTAATTTGCAAATATCATTTTCATTATATTACTTGTTTTGAACGGACTATTGTTCTCATCTTAAGTTTTATTTGTACAGCATTTCGGTCGATGTAGCCTTCGACCCTTGTCAGGCATGTTGGTCGCCAGGTTGAAAAAGAAAGGAGAAAAGTTGCTAGCTCTGTGGATGGTTTGTATTATTGGAGTTGTTTTTTGCCGTGGTTTCGTATGTATGAAAAAATTGGTTGACAAAGCGAGGTAACTCTAATAAAGTTCGACAGGGGATTATCTCTATTTTACTGTTGAAATTTTAAAGAGGCGTTGCACAACTTTTGTTTTTATTTATAATGCTGATCTCTTAGTCTGCTTAGTAATTTTAATAATATTTTTTTTTAACATATGTGCTGCTTTTTTAAGTCGTCTAACTCTCGATCTTGCATCCCTGTCAATTATTTTTACCTCTTTCCATAAAGGAAAATATACTCCTTTTTCTTTCTATATGTGATCAACTAGTCCTGATCGTTCGACCTTCCCCCATGCTACGGCTTTACGGTATTTTCCAATATTGCGAACAACATGCCTGACGAAACGTTGCATAAATAACAATCAAAATGAGAACAATAGTCCGATCAAAACAAGTAATACAAACAATCAAACCTCATCTAAAAAATTCAAAATCATTTCCATTAGTTTCTCGCGTTTAAATTCAGAATATCATTTTCGTTAGTCTGTCATGCTTAAATTCCAAATATTACTTTCGTTAGTCTGTCACGTTTAAGTTTCAAATATCATTTGCGTTGGTCTGTCACGCTTAAGTTTCAAGTATCATTTTCGTTGGTCTGTCACAAGGAAGTTTGAAATATAACTTTGATCGATAAACACTTAAATGAATAAACGCATCTTACGAATGTTCATTCATTTTTATTATTTATTCAACTGGTTTCTCAATTTCTTTTGTCTATTTGTATTTATCTTCTTTCAGTATTTTCTTTTTATGTCTGAGTTTTCTTTTAGTTTAAAAGAAAATATTTCCTGCGTTGTTATGAGTCTATCAATATATCAGATGTTTCTTATTTGCACTCGTGTATCGCTACACGTGCACCTGTCCCGTACTAATTAATTTTAACTTGTTTTAAGGTAAAGTTTGTTACTTTCACGTCAAAGTAATTTTTCTTTTCCTTTTTTCGTGCTTTCTTGGTGCTTAGAATACATATGGTAATCGTATTTCTAAATAAAAACTATTAAATATACTTACACATCAGCTAATAATACGTATATCCACCAACAAATTCGGAAAAACTTACCGAGTAGAAGTTGCTACATGTTCACAAAGATCAAAAAAAAATCTCCAATCTCATAGGTTTCGCCCTATCGGCCAAGCTCCCACTTCTGTCCCATCGCTGCATGTTGCATTCCTGTGCCTGTTTTGTAAGTACTTTAATGGAATATGTTTTGATGAACTTATAGCACGTGGCTCCTCAATGTACATACTCCCTACTAACTCGACAAGCAGCAGAATCCCACCCCTTCATTGTTGAGGGTCCTAGATTCCGGAAATCTTTCTAGACTTTAGAATTCCCTCCCTATTTTCTGCTTGCCTAATTGTACTAACCTATGAATAGACATCCCGCTGCTCAATTCTCCACAGTCTGCTATTAGACACGGTCTAAAAGTGTAACTCCTTACATCTAAGTCATAATACGTCTATTTTCGCATGAAAAAAAATTAAAAAAATTTAAATATGAATAAGTTTTATAATTTGTCGATCCACCATTAACTATTACTTAATTAAATAACATACTAACTCATCTCCCCTTGCTATATATCTCTAGCCTCTCTGTGTATGGGTTTGTGTCTGACTGTATGCGTGGGTTTGTTCCCTATGGACTCCGAAACGGCTACGTTGACTTTTTTTAATTTCACAGAAAATTACTTTATGTGCCTGGTAGTTTTCTTCTATTTAGCTTTGTATAGTAATGTTTCTTATAGGTTTTTAAAAAATACGATTGAAGAAGAAACAGTCCTATTTTGATTAAAGTTAATACCATTATACAGCCTAACATCACAAGTACATTTAAGAAGTTTTACTACAGCACAAGCAGAAAGGCTCAACGTATAAAATCAGCAATAGGTTCTTTGATAAGACAGTAGTGCGTTCGGAATAAATGTCTTAGTTAAGAGCACAACTGAACCATGATATTTGACTTTTATATCTTAAACTTTAATTCAAGCCATTATACAAAAATAATTTAATAAACAGTAGGTTTTTTACAGTGCAATGTAGACTAAAAAGTATTGTGAACTAAGTGACTTACAGGAGGCATGAGAATCGTCCTTCTAGAGTAGGCAATCACACACACACACATATATATATATATATATATATATATATATATATATATATATATATATATATATATATATATATATGATCTGAAATGGAACACGTGCATCAAGTCTGTTGCCAAGGTCGCTGGGAAAATGGTGGGATCCTTCTACCGCTCCAGAAAGTATCTCACTTCTTATGCAATTCTCTATCTGTATAAAAGCCAAGTACGTCCAAGGATGGAGTACTGCTGCCACATCTGGGCAGGAGCTGCTAAAAACAGCCTATCCTGCCTTGACAGAGAACAAAATAGACTTCGTGGTTTAGTGGGAGATGCCCTTTTCTTTTCCCAGCGACCTCTTTCCCACAGAAGAGACGTTGCGAGCCTGTCTTTGTTTTATCGTTATTTCCATGGCAAGTGCTCGTCTGAGCTCCAATCTCTGCCCCCCTCGCCAATCTTTCACAAAAAACACCCGTCTAGCTGACACTACTGTCATTAATTTTCCCCACTCTTTATCTGTGCCTAAATCAAAGCGTAGATTCCATGAGCAGAGCTTCTTTCTTAGAAGTGCACGACTGTGGAACTCTGTTCCGTTTGCCTGTTTCCCACCTGACTACAACTTGAATGTCTTCAAGTCCAACATAAACATATTCCTGATGAACCGCTCCCTTAAGTAAGACACTTTATCAAATCTCCATTACTAAAGATTACTACGATATTATCCCATTGATTATTGTACACACAATAACCCTTATCTTGATAAGTGGTGACCTCTATGTATATATATATATATATATATATATATATATATATATATATATATATATATATATATATATATATATATATAAACAAAGGTTGTTAAAGACAACGGAGAGCTTCCGTTCGATTGGACCTTTTTTTATTTTTCAAGGTCTAATTAAACGGAAGCTCTCTTTTGTCTTTAATAACATTTGTTTAAATGAAAGAATGCTGCCTAAATACACACGCGTTTATCAGGCAATGGTAATTTGAGCTCTAATCCACCTTTTTCCCTCGCCTTTTTTGGCGGGTTAGAGTTTTTCTTTTTTTTGTGTTGAAAACTGACCTAGTTTTAATCTGGATGTTTTTCACTTACATTTTATTTTATACTAGTGTGTTTGTTTATTTTCCCAGGTATTGTCGGTGTATGGGTCAGGCTAGTGTTTTTTTATGTTTTTAGCTTTATTTTTGTTTATTGTTTCATCATTAGATGACAAAAGTTCAGCAACAATCAAGTTAATTAGCACATAAATTCATGATTACTTGAGAAATAGTAGGTGCCTAAATAGGAAGCCATTCTTAACATGAATGAAGAGGGACGCCACGTTTTAAATTAATCGTCTGGCAATCTTTGCTTCTGTATATTCCGGCTGCTTACGTAATCTACCAGAAGATGTTGACCATAAGTTGTTGGAGATTGGACTATAAACTGATTAAGTACCTAATGGTTTGGTTTTGTACACTGTTTGTTACTTAGAAGCCATGACTAAATACACATATTTTCTTTTACCAAAATGCTATTTAACAAGCAAACTCTATGATGTTTCCAGTACATTCACAAAAAAATGTTTAATTTTGTCAGTAGACACAGATTATTTAGAATAGGAGAACAATAAAGGAAGTGTTGACATTAAAGTCTTAGGGTTGAATTTTGATCATTCTTTTATGTACTGTCGCCATTTTTTTTGATAAAGGGTTCTTCTCGCGAGATTTAAATTTTAGTGTTTTACGTAATTATAAAAATCCAGTAATATTCTTTCACCTGTCTGTTTAAATGTATGTATGTATGTATGTATGTATGTATGTATGTATGTATGTATGTATTCCTAAAACTTTCGACAGAGGCAACAGATTTTCACGAGATCGATATCGTTTTAAAGTTCGACCTTCCGGACGACAATTATCGAAAAATTGGCTAAAAACATTCATTTCTTCACCCTCAACTGGGCACTTTTCTACAGGAAGGGGTCGCTTTTTTCGCCTATATTTTCAAAAGTCATCTCCTCTTTTCGATTGACTAGCCTTAATTTAAACATTCGTCGCTTCTGGTTGAGCGATGGGCGCAACAGCAAATACGTCACTTTTTTGTTTTTGTTATTTTTTTTTCACGTTCTTTTCCTTCTTTGCGGCACGGATTGGAGCCTACCTGCCTCCTACCACTTTTTTTTTTTTTTTTTTTTTTGCTCAATTCACACGCCGGGCACCCAGGCTAGTTGGAAATAAAGGAGAAAGAGAGAATGAAAGAGATAATTTGAGGGAATGGGGAGATAGCATAAAGAGAAAGAAAGAGGAGGCAGAGAGGAAAGAGATGCCTTCTGTTACTTTCACTCCTGACCTGAAATGGAATACTTTCATTAAATCTGTTGCTAAGATCGTTGGCAAAATGGCTGGATTATTCTAACCTCTGTAGAAGGTATCTCATTTATGACGCAACCCTTTATCTGTATACGATAATATGTATCCCAATACGTGCTATGATGAAGTATTGTTCCCATACATGTGGAGATGTTGCTCAAAATACTCCGTTCTTCCTTGACAGTGTACCAAACCGACTTAGAAATTTCATGCGCGATATCTTTTTCTCCTTCCTACTACCCCTTTCTCACAGAAGAGACATTACTAGTCTTTTTCCACTCTATCGTTATTTTTATGACAGATGCTCGACTGAGTTTCAATCTATGACTCCTTGTAATACATTTACAGCAAAATCTCGTCTATCTTTATTTTACTTGGTGTGGTCACCACTTATCAATGCCTGGAAGGTAATCTCTATGATAAAGGTTAAGCGTTGAGTAGATGGTGAAACAATATGATCATTTATGATGGAAATGGGGTATGGCATACATTATTTAAAAGAACGGCTCAATATGAATTTATTTACATTAGATTTGAAGATGAACATGTTATAGTCAGCTGGAAAAAAGACACATGGTATTGTGTTTCAGAGACGGGCAGTTTTGGGAGACAAAAACTCTGCTCATAAAACTTTCGTTTAGTTTTAAACACCGGTTGGGTAGGTGACAGTTGTTGTAGCTAGGCGAGTATTTGTTAGGTTTGGTTTTGGTTGTTTTACAGCATATCAACCCTTTTCGGTTCATTTAATGCTGAATCCAATTATTTTGGAAATAGTATTCAGGTTGCATCCAGTTATTTTGTAGAAGGTTTTTATTCTTCGAGCTTTTTGTATCTTCAATGTATAGTGTTTGGTTAGGTTGTTTTATAGCAGATTTTATCGTTTTTGTTTCCTGTTCTGCAGAACATGAATGAGTTTTGCAATGGGAGAGGAAAATGAGTTACAGTATTAATGTTTGGTACATTTTAAGTCAGAGAACCAGTCAGGAAGTGAGGGAGATAGAAAGAGAAAATGGAAATGGGAAAGAGGAAAATGGAGAAAGGTGGGTTGTTGTTTTGGTTTTGGTTTTGCAGAACATAATTAAGGTTTGCAAAAAAGAAGTAGAAAAACAAAAAGCATCAATGTTAGGTGAATTTCGTCTCAGGGAGTCAATAGCTTCAGACGGCCTGATCTGGTAGTATCAGGAGTAAAAGTAACGATAGAGAAGAGACACACTTGCGGCCTCTCTTCTGCGAGAAAGAGAAAGAGGAAGTAATTCTGTAGACGTTTTGTACCCTGGTACTCTTAGGAGCTCCACCACAGATGTGGCAGCGGTACTCCATCTTAAGGCACATTTGACTCTTGCACAGGCAGAGGATTGCGTCAGGATTTCTCGAGCGGTAGAATGATCTCGCCATTTTTCCAGTGATTTTAGCAACGGATCTACAACTAAAACTAAAGAAAAACTATGAGCAAAGTTTCTTTCCTTTCAGTCTATGGAACAAAATACAGCGGGACTGTTTCCCAACGCACAAAATTATCGTCTTCAAGTCCAATGAGAACTAATTTTTATTGAGCCGTTCTCTTAAATAATCTGATTCTGCCAAACTTCCGCAATCATTACCAATCATCACAGTGTTGTCTATCCGCCCACCTGACACGCTTTAACTTATATCCTCGGGTGGTCTTTGGGACTTAATAAGTAGTGACTCTTAATAGAGAGGAGAGAAAGAGAGTAAAACATACGGAAAGTGGAAAGAGAAAAGGGCGGTGTAGAAAAAGAAAGAAAGAAGGAATGAAAAGGAGAAAGAAAGCGAACGAGAGAAATAAAAGAAAAAGAGAGAGGCTGGAAAAGGGGGGAGTATAGATTATTATGAATTAATTGCTCAACAAATCTTCCGAAATCTGCCGCAAAGTTTATTTATTTTTGTGTCGACCCAAACATTACGCCCTGTTTATTTTGGGTGCAGGGACGTGAAAACGAAGGAAAAAGACAATTTAAAAGATGATTGTGTATTTTTCATCGTTTTTGTTTTCCACGTGGTCGCGCCCTTTCGTTTATTTTGGCAGATGATTTGGTTTTATTCCGTTTCATTTATTTGCGTCGGGAAAAAACATGCAGGGGGGGGAGTGAAAGCTGACTCATCTGATCAGTAATTAAAACAAGACTAAAAAAACTCGATTGTGGACGGTGTAGGTGTCACTCACACCAATAACCACTTCTTGATGAAATTCACGCTTTTTTTTTTTTTTTTTTTTTTTTTTTTTTTGCTAATGTGACTGCGCAGCTCTTTAAGGAGCTTTGTTAGTCAGCCGGTTGGTAGGTTGTTCTGTTTGTCTGTCACTATCGTCCCATCACGATTGTGATGGGACGATTTTAATATTATTTCCGATTCGGATACAATTACCGATTCCATACTAAATTCCCGATTCCGATACAATTACCGATTCCGATTCTTTATACATTATATTATTACTACCAGCAGTGGAAATCTTTGTTAAAAGCAAAATCGAATAAAAAAGATATTTAACCGAATCGATTTTGGCATCGAAAAATAAGCACAGATTTTTCCGTCCGTCACGTGATCGTTTTCTCGAGCATGATTTAAGCCTCTAACGTGATCTCGAACGTTTTTTTTTTTTTTCGTCTCTAGTATGATCACCTTTTTAAAATCTTTGGGGGGGTTGTTGTTTTCTTTTTAAAGGTGACGTCATTTCGCATGCATTTACATACAGCCGTCCGCGCTATGTTACAAAAACTCAATCTAGTACCAGACTTGAATGAAAAAACATAGCAGAGAAATATTAGTACTATTACATCATCACCTACTAGATTGCGTAGTTCATTTTGTACTTTGTCAAGGTAGAAAAGGAAGGCCTTGGCATCATCTTGTTATCAAGAAAATACAAGCGCTTGCATCATATATGGCAGCAGAACTCTATCTTAAGTTGTGCCTGGTGTTACACGAGGGAAGTTGAATGCGGCGGCGGGGGTGGGGCGGTGGCTTCAACTTGGGAGGCACCAGATTAGACGAAAGAACAGATAAATAACAACGAAAAAGCATAACATTTATATTTGTCTTGTTTGTGTCTCATTTCAGTGGTAATTGCAGCCGACATTAAATAAAATTGTGAACTAAAGATGAAACAAATTGTTTATCTTGTATTTGGTTTTATTTCTTTGGTGGAAAAGAAACATCAGAAAAGGATACAAATGGTTTTACACAAGCGAGGGTCACTTGAGAGTTTAACGATAAACAAGCTGGAAATGTATTACGCACCTCTTACAGTAAGAGAAACAGTACACAAACCTAGTAAATGCGGCACCTCCATATTGAGTTAAAATCATGGAGGTCTTCGATTGATCATTTAGTCTTTTCATTTGACTAAAGTTGCAAGAACGAAACAATTTGTGCACATGTGCATTGTGCCACCCTTGACCTTATGAGAAAATAAACACAGATATTTACGTTTAGTGTAAAGAGAATTATTTAGTCTCACCGATATCATTTCACCACAACTTACCCAGTGTCATCAGAAGGACACTATGGTCTGCCACGATATATATATATATATATATATATATATATATATATATATATATATATATATATATATATATATATATAAGAACAAATAGTTAATAAAACACGTTAAAAAACACTTTGAAAAAGAGTTTAAAACATATTTAATTTTAAAAAGGTAGCACTAAATAAGTGGATAGTCCTTAATCCGCGGAGTTTCGAAGAAATACTTTCCTTCTCATCAGAGGGTAGGATTTAACAAAATCGGATTTTGCTTGAAAAAGTATTTAATGAAACTACAAGTAAGTCATAGATCTTACTTGGTAACAAAAAGTGAAGCAGAGGGAATAGGGCGAAGAAAAACGTGATTTCACGTGAATGGATAGTCTGGTGAAGGGTAAAATATCCAATAACTCCAAAAGTCTAGAATCCAAAAAAGTTGGTTAATATATATATATATATATATATATATATATATATATATATGTGTGTGTGTGTGTGTGTGTGTGTGTGTGTGTGTGTGTGTGTGTGTCCTAGCAATTCATCCCGACTTTGCTCGGGCCCTATGTACTGTTCATAACTTTATGTGCATATGTATATATATATTAAAATTTTTGACTTATGTCCAGGCAACCTACATCTAACGTTTCAAGTGTTTAGACCACAAAATTGGAGAAGGGGGAGTTTGTTAGAGTCTGCAAAGATCAACTCTTTCAACTTTGAGCTCTTGGCAGCCAAATTTTCGCCCCAAAACTGATTAAAAGCTTGCTGCATGTCTTAATGTCCTTTATGTAAATTTTCAACTGTTTAGATCCAAAATTGGCTTAATAGATTGCTAGAAACCGCAACGGTCAAATCTTCTTGATTTTTAATACCTTGGCAGCCAAATTTTCGGCCAAAAACTGATTAAAAAGCTTACACTATCTGAATGTAAAATTTTAAATGTTTAGACTAAAAGTTGGCTGAGTAATTTGGTAGAGACCGTAGAGGGCAATCTTTTTTCAACTTTGACCCCAATTATGACCCCTTAACATTTACTGTTTTGGACTCAAATCAAATTAAAAAGTTTGATCCATGTTCAAGTAACCTACATCTAAAATTTCCAGTGTTTAGACCCAAAATTTGCGGAGGAGTTTGGTAGAGTTTTCAAAGGTCAAATCGTTAAACGTTGACCTCTTGACAGAGAAATTTCTGGCCGAAAACTGATTAAAATGCCCCTTATCTTAAATCTTGAGTAGACTGAAAATTGGCAGAGTAGTTTTGTAGAAAAATGTACACACACTGACACACAGAGGCAATTTCACAAATCGAAAATATATACATTTAAAATAAAACTACTTCTTGGAAAGAAGTTCTCCTTCCCTCATCATAATAATAATGTAATTTACAATGTTGAATGTAGTTGCGGTACCAACTACATGGGTCGAGCGACATTAAGATTGGATGGAAGAATCCAACAGCACGTACCTAGCAAAATCAGAAACGGGGCATACCGAGTAATAGACTTACTTGCCAACACATACTGGTCTTCAATCACTGACCATCTCATTAAAAAGAAAAAAACGTCATGTGCAGCGAACTTCAGCACGAAATCATTTTCAATTCTGAGTCAAGCTCACTCAATATTCGATTTAAAGATCTTGGAGACAATTCACTTTCGGTTGAGAAGGTTTTACCCTTGCAAACAGAGGGAATGTTACTTAGGTTTGAGCGTGATTAGTCTCTAGGATCTTCGAGAAAAATATCATAACGTTGCTTTATTTTAATAGCTTATATCCCCCTTTTTGACGCAACCCAACGTAATTTTCTTTTAAATGTACATATTTTCGATTTCCCGTTTCTAAATCCCTCAGTACAGCTTTGAGAATGCGAGGGCGAAACCGGTCAGCTGACTCTTTCTTTTATTTTTCTTTCTTCTTCTTCGCCCTTTTTTCTTTAATTTAAAATTTAAAACGCATTTCACTTTTAATCATGAATTATAAAGGTTTTTCCTCTATGATTGCAATATATATATATATATATATATATATATATATATATATATATATATATATATATATATATATATAAGTATGACACTAAATTCCGACACGTGTTACAAAATTAAAAAACTAGTAAAACTAGTAAAAACTAGTAAAATGAAATTAAAAGAAGAAGAAGAAGAAGAAGGATCAGTGTTTAAAAGAAGAAGAAGAAGAAGAAGAAGAAGAAGAAGGATCAGTGTTTAAAAGAAGAAGAAGAAGAAGAAGAAGAAGAAGAAGAAGAAGAAGAAGTAGAAGTATCAGTGTTTAAATCGCTTATAAACATTATTTATTTCACACTCCATAAAACCAGCGAAATTTTATTTGAACATCGCAAAATAACAAAACATAAACCTTAAAAAATGACAAAAATAACAATGGCCGCAAATTCTTCGTAAAACAACATGAAAAAATATAGGAAAAAGTCAGTACAAATATACATTATACCTTGTTAAAGTTTTATTAGTAAAATGGAATCTAACAGAAAAAGTCTTACCTTTGGTTTGAAATATTATGAAAAAGACATAAGTGTGGATATCCGACAAAAAAAAAACATATCACATCTAAGCAGACAACACCTAAAACAAATCTTCCGATTCCTATGGCGGGCCCTAAGTGACAAATTTTCATTGTTGATAAAAAAAATTTTAATGTTCAATATCGTAATTTGTAGCCCGAAAAACGTAATATTTAAATTATTTCTACTTAATTCTTCTTAATTTTCTTTTATTAATTTTTAATTCTAAAAACTAAGCATTATTTAAATTTTAACTAAATCCTTAAATTAACTTTATTGGAAACTTATTCCAATTCAAAATTTTTGTATAGAATTATAAACTAAAAGTCACTTTTATTTAAATATTAACGGATTGTAAAATCAGCCGTGTACAAAGAAATGTAATTAACTTTGAAGTCATAATTGTTTTAGTTACTTAGTTTAGACATTATATTTTTGTTCTAACAATGAAGAAAGAAGTAATTACGCGACGATCTTTATAAGTGAGATACGAAGATTAATAAATTGGTCTTCCGTAGAAATAATTACTCGCGTTTGATTTCTAAATATACTTTTTACACGTTCATAAAAGAAAAACGGTATTGATTAGAAAAAATATTATCAGAAAGAATGTCTATTTATTCATAATAAGTTTTAACAGGAAATCTTCCACATTTTCTTTCAGAGTCTGAAAAGTTAAATAAAAAAAATTATTCTGGAAATAATTTTTTAACTTTCTTAGGCGAAAATTTTAACATGTTTAATAATACATAATAAAAATGTTTTCGTAAAACGTAAATAATTTAAATATATTTTCCAACTTCTTTTTTTCCGAAAATTCTAGAAAAAAAATGTATAAATCGGCAACGATTGTGACCCAAAATTAAATATATTTTATTTCGTGATTCGAGTATATTTAATATGTAAAAAAATTAAGATGTCACTCTCAACCCTAAAAAAATTCCTGATAAAATCTCATTGAGAGGGACGCAAAATATGAAAACATTTTTTGTATATTATTTTATTTCAGTTTATATATTGTAGTTCAGCTTTTTTTAAGTTTGTAAAAAATTAATGAAATTGATCAATTACTTGATTTTTGGAGACATTTAAAAATTGCGTTGGTTTCATTGTTTACGTCAAAATACGTAGAAATAACATTGGGTTCCATTTTCCCCGATTTTAGCTTTTCGGGATTTTTTAAAAAATTCGCGCGTTTTACGGAGAGTAAAAATAAAAAGATCTTTTATAAGCTTTGTTCTTGAGAATGCAGCAAAAATGACAATAAATAATTTTATTTTATAAGTTTTTACTGATATTATTTGCTATGGGGATATTTTTCTTTTTACACAGAGGTCACCACTTATCAAGGCCCGGAAGCCACTCAGGGATAAGGGTTATTGCAAGTACATTACGTTAGTGTGGGGATTTGATGAAGTGTTTACTTAAGGGGGCGGTTCATTAGGAATTTGTTAACGTTGGACTTGAAGCCATCCAAGTTGTAGTCAGGTGGGAAACAGGCAGACGGAACAGAGTTCCATAGGCGTGCAGTTCTAAGAAAGAAGCTTTGTTCATGGAATCCACGTTTTGATTTAGGCACAGATAAAGAGTGGGTGAAATTTTTCACAGTGGATTCAGATAGACGAGTGTTTTTCGTGAAAGATTGGCGAGGGGGGGACCAGAGATTGGAGTTCAGACGAGCACCTGCCATGGAAATAACGATAAAACAAGGATAGGCTCGCAACGTCTCTTCTTTTACTCATTCGCATAAACATACCGACCATCAATCAAGACTCAATCTGAGGAGAGGACACACTTAAGTGCATTTAACATTTTTAAACGACTTTTCAATAAATTCACTAAACGCTATTTTTAATTTAATCACTAGCCCTAAGATGACGAATGGAATTCGAAAACGTTCGCGACTATGACACATTTCCTTTTACACTCGAACAGAACGTTAGAACAATGGCCCGCCAAATGGAAGAAAGAGAAACAAACAGAAATTACTCTTGCTGTTCAGTATATATATATATATATATATATATATATATATATATATATATATATATATATATATATATATATATATATATATATAAACATTCAAAATGGCGTAATGGAATAATAAAAAAAGGTATTATATGCAACTTCTCTTCCAATTTTCGGATTTTAATCATATCAAATCACACTTCATTTCCTTTTGACGGATTGATTGTTGCTATTTCTTCTGATGAGTGAAGGGCATAACAGATTCACTGATTGATATCATAATTAAGTGATTGATTTTGCGCTACGAACCAGATGCTCTCAAGAATTGTATAAGTCAACTGAATTAAAGGAATAAATTATAAGATGGTTAACATCATGAATTTTAGAATATAACTTTTTGTTATTTATTCTATATATTGCTCTGTAATTACATTGAGCTTCTTAAATAAGGATTGGTATATATTATAAGACAATATATTTTACAGCAATATATATATATATATATATATATATATATATATATATATATATATATATATATATATATATATATATATATGGAACGAAATTAAATTGTGTCAATTTTTTAAAAAATTAAGACAACTTTATATTCGACAAGGAATACAAAAAATTAAAGTTTCTTCCCTTACTCCATGGATTTTCAATAAATGGCCCATCTCATCAGAGGAAATGTTTTCAGCAAAATAATGTTTATATATATATATATATATATATATATATATATATATATATATATATATATATAATTTTGCATTATTTGGATTTCTATTCTCACGTTTTGTCAAACTATGAAAAAATCTGTACAAAATTTTAAACAATCTTATTTTAACCCATAATGATTTTTTTTTCCTTTTTTTTTTCAGTCAGCCATGATTGGTTTCAAGTATTTCGTAATTGTATGGTAGATAAAAAAAATAAAAAAGGGGGGACAGGGTAGGTAAAAAAAACAAAACGGGGTGGGTAAAAAAAAATTGGGTGGGTAAAAAACGAGGCAAATAATAGGGCGGGTAAAAGCAAAATGGGACAGGTAAAAAAAAGGTAAAAAGAAATTTAAAAAAACGGGTATGTACAACTCCCCCCCCCTAAAAAATGGGCAGGTAAAAAACAAAAAAGAAGAAAAACTAAAACAAAACCAGGAAGGTTTAAAAAAAAAAAAAAGCATGGATATGAATATTACAAAAATACCTCAATTTGAACTGGATTATATCTTTCTCCATCATCTTGAATCGTACCTCTATTTTCCTTAATTGATCCTAGCTACACTATGAAATATCCTTTTTTATCTTGATTTCTTTTAGCTTTTTCAGGAAAGATTTTTAGTTTTTCAAGCTATGTGCTAAATAGCGAAATTAATAACTGTATATGAAGATTGTTTTGCTAAAACATTTCCTTTGATCTCAAAATTTCAGTTCACACACACACACACACACACACACACACACACACACACACACACACATATATATATATATATATATATATATATATATATATATATATATATATATTATATCAGCCCCCTTTTTGGTTCTTATCGTCGAGCACTTTAAGTTAAAATGAAAAGTCAGTCACATAAGCTCACATGTGCAGATCATGATGCTATAATCATAAGATCACTCTCGGCGGTCTTGACATTTACGCTTTATATAAATGTTAATTTCAACTATATTTTTCGCGGTTAACGTTAGCCGTGCAGTTTGTTCCTTGCTAATGGAGTCAAAGATGGGTTCGTGGCCGGGTTCGAATCTCAAAACTGGCTATAATTGTAACACCCTGTACTGATGATTGCCGAAAGGATGAAACACTGATGCCTGTTAGTATTCAAAAATTACATAGTAATAATTATATAAATATATATAGAGAAAGAGAGAAAGAGAGAGAGGGCGAAATATGGTTGTTGTTGTTGTTGTTGTTGTTGTTGTTGTTGTTGTTGTTGTTGTTGCTGCTGTTGTTGTTGTTGTTGTTGTTGTTGTTGTTGTTGTTGTTGTTGTTTTGAATAAGACCATCTTCCCCTTTTTTGATATGTGCGTATATGTAATGAATGGAAGTATATCAAATCAGCAGAAGGAAAGAAAGATAGTGCGAAGAAAAGAGAACCTGCAGCCGACAGAGGATAGTCCACCCCTGCCGCCCCCACTATCCCTGAAACTGACTACACCTGCAAATGCTAACGAAGCTACAAATGCAGAATTGGATAATATAAAAACATTACAGACTAGAAAGTTACAATCATGTGTACACACACACATATATATATATGTATATATACATATTTATTTATATATATATAGATAGATAGAGAGAGAGAGAGAAAGAGAGAAAGATAGATAGATAGATTCAACCACTCTGATGAGTCGTAGACATGTCAGTGGCTAATTATATTTTAAAACCGATATATATATATATATGTGTGTGTGTGTGTGTGTGTGTGTTAATTTTTATTTATTTTTTTTTCTTCATTATTTTCATTTTTTACCTTTTCCATTCTCCGAATTTTTCTTTTTATATTTTTATCAAAGTTATAAAAATGATCTAAAAACTCAAATGAATAAATTTATGATAAAATAATGCTAATGAGTGAATAAACTTATCAGCGAATAATGCTGTAACAGACAATCTAAAACTCCCTCTAATAATTAGTGACTAATGCAAAAACTCACAAACCCAACCTCTCACTTTGTCCCACAGGTGACAACCCCAATATGTAAGTTAATTAGAATTCATTATTGAGATAAGTATTATTTATTAATTTTATTTATTGCGAACTATTATACTCCTCTTTTTAGTTGTTGTTTGAAAACGTTTCGGCTAACTATTCCTCTGGCCTTCGAGGCTTACTTGGCCAAAAATGTGGTGAAACGACAACAACTATGGATGGCAGTAATTGCTGAGAATGCAGTTACGAGATTCGGAGTTCCTATTCCGTCGCGGTAACCACCTGACGAAGGCCAGATGAATAGTTGGCCGAAACGTTGTGAAACAACACCCAATATATAAGTTAACTAAAAAAAATCAATGAACTCATCACACCATATTTACCTTGCAAATGCAGCATAAAATCTACAGAAGAACTCATACAGACTCTCCAAGGCACTAAAGTAAACAATAAAATCACCGCTTCTCTAGATGTCAAAAATCCTTTTACTAAAGTCCCAGTACATAAAACAATTGACATTATCATTGACAATATATATAACAATTCAACTCTTCCTCCACTTAAAATGAATTCAATAATCTTAAAGAAATTATTATTAATGTCCTCAACTGAATCCCATTTTATGACCATCTAGGCAACATGTACACACAAATAGATGGTGTTGCTATGGGTTTCGTTCTAGAACCAACATTTAGCAATTTTTGCATGGATGATCTTGAAGATAAAATATTCAACTCAACAAAAGAAACTTTCTATTTACGTTAGGTATGTTGCTGATATATTCATGCTCCCTAACATTAAATAAATAGATGAATTTAAAAAATGCATTCCAAACTAATTCAATCCTTACAACATATCGTCAATTTTTACCCCTCAATTACTAAGGAAATTCTAGAAAAATCATTGATTTTCACATCAAAATATAAAAAGATAAGCGAGCTGGATAAGGAAACCATTATGCAAGCAAGGCAGACCCTTTTATTGTTTGACGATAAAACATTGGTCAAAAAATCAAATCCCGAAGACCCCTTTGATGTCGCGATGGAATGTATGACAGTGTGTACATTTGCGATCTGTTGGACTTTTCCTACTAGATACCATGAATAAATTCCCAGGCCACTTTTTTGGTTTATAAAGGGATGATGGACTTTGCCTATCGCGTGACTACAATGGATGTGCACCAGACAGGCTTAGGAAAGACTTAGCTGAATTGTTAAAATAACTATAAAAAAAAACAAATGTAGATAAAGTAGATTTTTAGATGCAACTCTAGATCTCGAGAAAAAATACATAAACCCTTCCACAAACTAAATGAAAAACTCATGCACACAAATAAGGGTTCATGCTACTCACCCAGTGTTTAAAAATATGGTAGCTAACATTAACAAAAGAATATCACGACTTTCTTCGAACGCTGGGGTGTTCGAACGAGCAGCACTATATTATAATGAAGTACTACATAAAAATGGGTTCAGGGAAAACATAAAATTTCAACAGACTCAGGATAAAAAAGAAAATAAAAAACGCAAAAGGAGGCGGAAAATAATTTGGCTCTTACCTCCATTCTCATTCAATACAAAAACTACAGTAAGACATTTTTTCTTAGACTTCTAGATAAGCATTTTCCAGAAAAACACAAACTGCAAAGAAAGCACTCCTAATAAACTGGGTCAGTGAAAAAGACAAAACCTAGATTTTGATTATATAAAAAAAAATTCAGTAAACTTTTAAACGCTAAAATTGTTTTTAGTCTGTAAAATTAGATTTTAATCGTAATTGTATCATAGATTTTAAATTATTGTATTATATAAATTTTTAGAAATCATACTTTATAAATGTAATTTACAACCTGTTTCAATTTTAAAACTATAGAAAAAAATATAATAGTGTTAATATACTAGGAAAATCCCTTAGGTTAGATAAATACTCACTTCCCAAACCTTGAAAGAGTTTAAATTTTTTAAAAAAATTTTTAACTTATTTCGAAATTTTTAAACGTATTTCGATATAATTAAATGAAATTTTACGTTTTTAATCGATATTGATATAAATTTTAAGTTTGAATTTTTATATATAAAAAAATTAGATTGCAAAATTAAACAATCAAAATTTTAAAGTTAATGGAATCATCATCATCCGATGAATAAACGGGGGGAATTTAGCAAAACAAGAGTGAAACGTGAACTCGTAATGTATATATATTTTCCATTTCTGGTTATAAAATAGATGAGTATTGGCTAAATAGAGCTTGATATGGATATCTAAAACGGTCCTAATTATCAGGCTTGAAACCGACGGTAGCAATGACTTGTCTCATCTAACAACTTTCTGTACACAAAATACAAAATATAAATACGCTCTTATTTTTCTTTTTTATCGGATTTTTTCTTTTAATTGGGCACTCTGCTGGATTTCTTTTTCCAAAAAACTAATTATATATATATATATATATATATATATATATATATATATATATATATATATATATATATATATATATATATAGAGAAAAAGAAAAAATGATTTTGATGAATTTCATTTTCAAATTCAAAATAAAAATATATAATGGTTGTTTAAAGCTGTTTTAAGTCACACAATGAATCTTAAAAATTATTAATTTAAATGGATTCAGTATAAATTCTCATTTCTCTCAACCTTAACAGACAGACACGTTTACTTTATATAATAGATTCCTCAATGAATAAGTCGACATTTTCTATTAAAATTTGTACATAATAACAGTGTAAAATTCGACCCCCCCCGACGAAACGCGGCTCAGTTGACCCTCAGAGAATTAATGTTTCTACATTTTAGATATTATTCGTCCAGGTCATCTTTGTGAGTGTTTTTTTTTTTTGTAGGATTTTACTTTTTGCTATACATACAAACACACAGACAACTGCCGTTTATAATATATATATATATATATATATATATATATATATATATATATGATGTCGTAGGATATGACGTCACATATGATATATATTTATATTATGAGGATGTAGTTTGCTTGAGGCATTCTACATAGTGCGAAAGAAGTTGTGCTTGAAGTTCAAAACAATGCAGTTGTGTAGCAAAACAATATTGAATGATTTCAATAATTTCAATTATAAAAATGCAAAAGTGGGACATACCGTGAACATGAGTTAGTGCATCAAAATAATGATAACAGCCACTTATGATAGTGAAGAAATATATTAGAATTAAAAATTATTGAAATTCCTTCAATATTGCCATTATTTTTATACACTGAATCGTGCGAACGGTGTTTCATACAAACTGCATTGCCATACCTTTCAAACAGAACTCCATTTATATATATATATATATATATATATATACATATATATATATATATATATATATATATATATATATATATATATATATATAAAGCACCTGTTGACAGATGTCCTATTAACTTTCGTCCACCTTGGCTACGTAACATTTCGCAGTCTCTACAACAATGTTATATTGCATCGAATACACGTGTTCTTTCCACTAGGCCCATTATGTGTTCAATTCGAAAAGTTGTTTTCTCACCCGCCACTACCATAATAACTCTATTGTTTATTCATCCAAATATTGTGGTCGTTCGCATAGCTGAATATTAGATATCCAGATCAAGCAACACATTCCAACATAAATTCGACATGCAAATTATTTACTATCAAAGGTTTTGATTAATACCTATCGTTCGACTATTTGTGAACATCTTATAAATAACCGTTCTTATGCCTAGAAGTTCAGTGTCGACTTATTATCTATTCTAAACAAGTCGCACTTGACCTTTACATCAAGATCGTAAAAACTAATTACATTAAGTGTTTGAGAACTTTAATTTGTAAACCTAAGATAATCTGATAAGACTGCATGTAGTTTCTATTGTATTTCTCCTCTTTTGATTCCCTCGCCATATTCTCTATATTCCATAGTATTTTAAATCTTAATTCCTAACCTCGATTTTAGCTCTGTTAAGCAAGATACAAAACCGGTTACCTAGCCCTTCCATTTTTTATTTCTTTTTTTTTATTTCATCATGTTAAAAAATAAATGTGGTCTTTATATAACCATATAACCATATATATCTATTTGTGCGTGTACACACACACACACACACACACACAAACACACATACACGTGTGTGTGTGTGTGCAAAGCCACTTTAAGAAGTATTAAAGCTGAGCACTGAGAAACCAAACTTAAAAAGCAGTCAACGTTTATTCAATGTTAACGATATCGCTCGTTGGAACCCTCTACACTGTTTACTGTCTGCATCCCAATTTGGCGTTTATAAGTTGTAAAATTCCCTTAATTCTTGTGGCAACTGTTACTGGCCCAGAGGTAACGGTTTAGCAAATGTCAGAGGTTACTTCGTCGCTGTGTTCGAATTTCCAAAACATTATTCATGTCAGATTGCAGAATCTCTAGATTTCGATTTCATTCCTTTACTTCGTTCCACGAACTGGCAGACCTCGAAAAGTCAACCCCTAAACCCTGTAAGAATTGAATGAAAACATCGGGAACGAATAAGGGAGTAAAATCGTAATCCATAGATCTGCAATCTGTCATGAATAATGTTTTGGAAAGAGCACAAATATGCGAAGCTGAAAATAGGCAACATTTAAAAGACATTGTTTTTCATGAATAACGATTGTTTGAATTTTGTATTTATTAAAAATCTCCCAATGTCTAGTCAGATTGTATTGCAATTACAGAAATTTATCATAAAAAATAATGAATCTTTTTTAGTTCCAAATCTTTAGTTACTTTTTGAATAGAGTATATCTATATCTATCTATCTATCTATCTATATATATATATATATATATATATATATATATATATATATATATATATATATATATCGTTTTAACAAAAACCAAGACTTCAAAGAATGGATCAATAGAAACAAATAGTGTATTTCATCATTAGTTACAATTGTTTCAAGACTATTCGGACAAATTCAAACATTATGTCGTTTGAAAATTTTCACAAGAACAGACTTTCTTCAGACTTATTGAATAAAAAACACTTTAACAATAAAATATTATGGAAACCATTTCCCTTATAAGGTAAAAAACAAGCGAAAATATTTTACCTATATCTCATCCTTGCAAAGTATTTTCTTAAAGATTTATATATTTATCTAGATTTATATATTTAATTATGAAATATTATAATTTTGTAGCTTACAGTTTAAGTCATCTCTTTTAGGCTTAAAATTTATTGGTATATGAACGATTACTTAATTATATAAACCCATTAAATTCGGAATGCTACAAATAAGACTATATATATACTAGCTGTACATAGGAAGAAAACATATTGCCGAGTGGAGAGTTTAGTCACATACTATTTAAGATACACCAAATATCTTAATTTGTTACGACTTTCCTGAAAGTTGACCATATTTTGGATTTCTGGAAGCATAAAACATAGTCATCTTCATCTATGAAATTCAAACAGGGAAATAAAATCTCATAGCTTAAAAGGAATATAACTCATAGGTTAAATGAAAATTTACTTCCGTTTTTAAATGCAACTGATGTTGGTTATACTAATAATTAAAAACAAATTGAATTAAATGTAAATTAAATTAAAAATAAATTAAATAAATAAAATTAATATAATATTTTAAATAGAATACTTAAAGTAATTCTATTACTAATTTCCATTAAAAATTAGAGTCAATTATTAAAACAGATTTCCTTTAATGTAATATTCAAATAAAATAGACTCTTGAATATTGATTCCTTTTGAATAAATAGTATATTGAGATATCATGAAGGAATAAAAGTATATAGGAGTCCGTTTTCAGTATTAACATCTAGTTATCAAACAGTACATCTTTTGTATATATAAATAAAGTTGTGAACAAAACAAATATGCAGGAATACAACTGTATTATAATAGATCTATTAATGTTCCCATAAAAATATTTTGAGATAGTAAACAAAGACATTCTTTCATCTAGGGAACAAGGTGACATTTTATCGCTATGTTTCCTATATGTGTCTGCAATTGTTCACACGTTCAACGGCCATGTGTCCATAGTCTTGCCTGTATGCATTCATCTTTCACAGTCGAAAATTTAATTGGTCCATTTAAAAATGATAATCGAGCAATTGATTTAAAGAATGCTTAGCTGATAATTATTTTCAGACTTAGGAAAGATAGAAAATATAGTTTTACAAAGAATTAAATTGTTACAAATTTAAGGAAGTAAAAATGTATTCGTGTTATTTAGTTCAAAAACATTTGGATAATGTTGATTATTTTTATGGAAGAATAAAGGGTAATCTATGCAATTAGAAAACTCTGTGGACCGTGCGCCCTTGCTTGAATCTTGTCCTCGACAATCGGGCGATTTCATCTTCTAAATAAGGGATGACAGGTGAATTATATATATATATAATATATATATATATATATATATATATATATATATATATATATATATATATATATACACGAATGGACGTGGGGCAGATGTTTAGGAATGAAGGTGTAAAGCTGTAGGTTTTGGTTTCGATTATAGCTGTTAGCACCATATATATATATATATATATATATATATATATAGTTTGGATCTCATGACTACATATTAGGTGATATAGTATTGTCTCTAAATAATAAATTCGCAATCTGCGTGAATTAAAATATATTTATACCTATGTTACGACTGGGCAACGCCGGGCGGCCTGCTAGTTTTTTCTTTAAAATATTAATTTTAACAGATACTTATTTTTTTATTTTAATTTGGAAGAGACATTTTTTTATTCACGGGGGTAGCATGCGCTCGTTTTTATCAAAACTTTGGGAAAATAACCTTCAAGGTGTGAACAGTAGTCCGAAGATTCAAAATAATACAAATAAATTCTCTTGTTTTAAATCCGTAATAGATACACGAAGAAATGATGGTTTTTCTTCGGCACCAAAGCCAACAGAGTATAGGTCATTTTCGCGATTAGTAGGGCTTTGGTCTTTTGCAGTTCTAAGAGATCCATTTACCCAGGTTTTACCTTCTCCGTTTGGGAAGGGGTTAGTTTATTGCTAAGAGTGCTTTTTCCATTAGGGTGCAGTCTCTTCAATTCCCACTTTCTGACCCTTGTGTCACATCATCTCACTGAACTTTCAATATCCAGTAAATAATTTAGATACTCAAAGCAAGATGTTGCCCTTCAGAACATGAAGGTGACAAAAGTGGTTAACAAAACCGGATGAAACCTGGGTGTGCCACGCTAAAGTCCAGTTCTTTCTACAGAAACATTTTTAGCAAATCCGCACTTGCATGACCTTAAAAAAGAACAGGTACTTTTGTGTAGACTTGACTCACCTGTCAAGTGACAATATACGAAACAAAACATTTCTTCTGTTTTCGATGTGATTCTTAAGGAATTAGATGTGTAACGTTGCACACGTTTACACACGCATTTACTTGTAGACACTCGGAACCCACACGTTGTAGACTCAGTCGCAAAGAATAAGAAATAGGAAAGAACTTCAACTCCTGTTTCAGGTTTTAAGAATAGAACTGTATTCCTCATTCTCTCTCCATTTGTGACTTCTCGTTACGGCTGTTATGTCACCCACATCTCTAACGTGATCATCTTCTCTAAGATTTCTCTTTTCTTTACCGTGACGTCCATTCGCACATGGTTCGATATTTGCATATAGCCGCCATACGCGCGTTCGCGCTCTGTTACACATGCTTCAAAATTGTATTCGGAAATAATGCTTCACAGTCACTAAATATGTAAGGATTTTT
The DNA here is from genome assembly GCF_053919585.1 of Euprymna scolopes. Lineage (NCBI taxonomy): Eukaryota > Metazoa > Mollusca > Cephalopoda > Sepiida > Sepiolidae > Euprymna > Euprymna scolopes. The sequence goes on along the minus strand of NC_136489.1, from coordinate 52,050,402 downwards.
TTTCGCCCCAAAGAAGGCATATTGCCACATGGAACGTAAAGGCCTACTATTTAGAATCGTCTAACAGGGAACTGTGGAGATTTGAGCAGCGAGATATTTGTTCGTATTACATTTAGATTTCAGCAGGTTAGTACAGCCAGGGGAGCAGGAAACGGGAAGCGAATTCCAAGGTTTAGCAGTCCGAGGAAATAAACTATTAGAGTAGACAGCATTCCGGCATCTAGAAACCTCAGAAATGAAAGTGTGGGATTTTCTGCTTCTCAGGTAAGTCGATAGTATACAGGTCGAGGAGGCACAAATGTTATGAATTTATCAGAGCACATTCCATTAAAGAACTTGCACAGCGGACATAAGGATGCAACATTGCAGCAATGAAACAGAGGTTGAAGTGCGACTAATAGTGTGGGATTTATTAGATTTGAGACTCTTTTCGGGGGACTCTCTCTAAGAATAAGAAAATTGTGTTAGATTCACCAGCTCGGGTGTGGCAACAATACTCCATGGGCGAATCACAGCTTCATAAAAATATAAGATACTATCGGGTGTGAGTAATTTTCTCGCTAGTTAAATGGAGTCTACCTTCTTTACAGCATCCTTGGAAATCGCATCAATGTATTTTTTCAATTAATGTTGGCTGTTAATATTAACCCGAGGAGTTTGAACGATGTGCTCTCAGGTAGGGTTTTATTAATCATGGTAATCGATGGCTGGGCTTGGAAAGTTTGTTGTTGTTAAAGGAAAGAAGCTTAGTCTTGGTAGCATTAATCTGCCATTGCCTTGGATATGTGTACATTCTTTTTTCTCCTCATGTCTATCATAGAGATAATTTATGAATATCAGGATTATAATAATAGTCCAAGATTCGCCATCTGGTGCACACCTGCACTAACATCACATTAACAACCAGGATTTTTAGTTGCCTAGGAAGAATCCGATTATGTCGATAATAATAATAATAATAATAATAATAATAATAATAATAATAATAATAATAATAATAATAATAATAATGAATGGTTGTCACCTATACTCCAGGAAACATCACATGTTGTATCCCAAAGAGTATTCTTTGATGATGGGCTGGGTAATAATTCGTAGTGAGTAGCAATAATAATAATAATAATAATAATAATAATAATAATAATAATAATAATAACAAGAAAACAGCAAACGTAGACTATGTGGACAGAGAGACGAAACGATAAACAATATAGTAAGTGAATGCAGCAAACTGACCCAAAAGGAATACAAAAACAGGCATGATCAAGTGGGGAGGGCGGTGCACTGGGAATAGTGCAAACGACTGCATTTTGAACGTACAAGAAAATGGTACAAGCATAAACCAGCAACAGCACTCCAAAAACGAGAACCACAAAATCCTATGGGGCATGGACATACAAACGGACAAACCCATCCAGGCAAGAAGGCCAGATGTCGTAATAATTAACAAGAAAGAAAAATCCTGTCAAATCGTATTATTATTATTATTATTATTATTATTATTATTATTATTATTATTATTATATTATAATAATAATAATAATAATAATCATTATTATTATTATTATTATTATTATTATTATTATTATTATTATTATTATAATAATAATAATAATAATGATGAAAAGATAATAATAATAATAATGATGATGATGATGATGATGATGATGATGATGATGATGATGAAAAGATAAACGAAGCAAATACACAGAGCTAGCCAGAGAGTTAAAAGGGATTTGGATGATGAAGAAAATCAAAATAGTACCTATAATAGTAGGAGTACTAGGAACAATTCCGAAAAACCTGGAAAAAAGAATGGCAGAAATTGGAATCAGAGGAATAACTGCAAAAATACAACGCCTAACGATAATGAAAACGGCTGAAATATTAAGGAAAACCCTTGAATGCGGAGAATAATACAAGACAATATAACGAAGAAGCGTAACAGGGAATGAAGAACACCGAAGCTGAAGAACTACATGTTCTACACCCCCATCATGCATCTCCTCCATTGTTTCCCCACCGTTCCCCCAATAGAAAAGTGATACCAAGGAGCCGAGAAGGGTCAAGTAGGATGGAAAGACCGAGGAGGGAGCACTGGCCAGACCTCCGCTGGACAAGTGTTAACAGAACTGGGGTCTTGGGGAGGCTTAGTGCCACTCAAATTTCAGTATAAACCAATGGCCACTGCCAGCGAGAAATCAATGGTAAGAGCGATGATGCAAATTTATTTGCAAATCCTATCGAAGGAGGAGAAGAGAGATGGACGTCTGGGGGAGACTTGTTGTCACTCAGCTTCCAGAGAACACCACAGGTCTCCAATCAGATCGTTTGTTGACTTGTGTGAAAACTCCATGTGAGCCAGTAATAATAATAATAATAATAATAATAATAATAATAATAATAATAATAATAATAAACATTGGCTAATTGCCACCCAAATTCCAGTGATGATCAATGGTCATTGCAAGCGAGATGTCAATGACAAGCGGCTGTTGCAATAATGCAAATTCATTTGCAAAGGTTATCGAAAGAGAGTACTGGCAATTTGGGGAGACTTGTTGTCACCCAGACTCCAGGGTACGCCACCGATTGTTGTCAGTGAGCAATTTCTGATGTGACCTGTGTGAGAACTCCTAGTGAATACAAATAATAAAATTCTATCATTTACATGTCACAATTGAGCTAGTGCACCAACCACTGGACCCTCTCTCTTCGCCAGGTTACGGAAACAGTCTCTAACCTCATGTTTTACATCTTCTATTAAACTTCAGCTACTGTCCCATCACAGCTATATTGCATCGCTGTGCTTATTTTATACATACGGAATGTGCAACGAGGAATGCTCTGCACTTACCTTCTCTTAACGTAAATACTCACGACAAACCTGACTGGCAGCAAAATCCCGCCCCTTCACCCTAAAGGTTCCCAAATCTGAATAAAAATTCATATTCTAATAGTTTTTATCTTCCGCCCGTTTGCTTTCGGAATTCTCTCCTTGCTCCCGATTCATTCCAACTATACGCACATTCAGAAATTTAAATCTTATATGAACGTATTGACAACTAGCAACAGATGTTCCCTATAAAGTTGTTCCCGAATTACAGTAGCCCCTTAAGTCTTGGGATGAATAAAAGTTCTAACAAATAAATCCAATTTTTAAAACTGTTCGGAAAAAATCGGACAGAATCTTCTGTTGACTGTTAAAATTCATTAGTATAAAATGATGGTTACGTGGTTGACTAGTTTTGATTGGGATTAATCGAACTTTAAAAAGCGGGCTTTACGTGTGTTGGCGGAGGTATGCACTCTTTTATTGCCATTTCTCGTTTTCTCACTTAGTTTTCACTTGACATTTATCATGAACAAATCCAAAAGATTATTTTATTTTTTTCGGTTTTTTTGTTTTTGTTTTTGTTGTTGTTTTTGTTTGTGTTCTGGTTTTCTTGAAATCATTTTCCCTTGAGAGAATTTTTTTATTGTGAAACATCTTGACATAAGAGCAATACAACGAACGTTTCTTTAAACCCGACTCATCCAATGAATGAATTGTTTACGTAGTAAATCAGAGAGTATGTTACTTTACGTATGTATGTAAGAGTGTGTGTACATAGTTGTAAGTCGTTCTTCAAGAACCAAACATTAAGACGATCACTCATTTCGTAGGAATGCATTAAATATGACAATATGACCACAAAAAATGAAGTCTTTATTTCACACATACATCTAATACGCATTCTTAAATACATGTATATTTAAAAAGTATATATATGTGTGTGTGTGTGTGTGTGTGTAAATAATTAAATTATATAATAAATATATAATATAATATAAATATATAATAAATAATTAAAATTACATTAGAACTTTATTACATTATAATATCAATAAAAATTTGAGGGATTATAATAATGAAAGGGAAATGGGAGGAGACTTTTTTAGGCCATGGCATTTCAAAGCTAACTGCTTCTCATCGGAGACTACTTACAGCACATGCAATTCTAAAATGGTAACTCATTTTAGTACTGAGCAGTGTTTATATATATATATATATATATATATATATATATGTATAAAGATTAATAGGCCAGAGTCTAAAAAAGCAGAGCCACGGTTAATGTATGGATAGTTTAAAGGTGATGTGTTCAGAGTATTGCAGATATATGATACAGAAACAATATGATATAAATTAGGGATTACCTCAGGAGTCTATCTTTGAACCTTTATTATTTTTCATGTTCATAAATGACCTCTCTGATAAAATTGTTTCGGAGATGGGTATATTTGCTGATGACACCACTCTCTATAATAGGCACGAGGGGAAAGCAAATGAAGACATATCTAAGGAAATGGCAGGAACACGAGAGGATGACCTCTAATCTGTAGTGAAATGTAGACAAAAATGGATGATCGCATTCAATGCTGCCAAGATTAAGCTTGTTTCCTTCAATAATTACAAGAAACCTTCACTACCACCAATAGCAATGGTCAAGAACACATTACCCGAAAGTACTTACTTTAAACTCCTCGGTCTAACGTTTACAGGGAATATGAACTGAAATAGATACATTGAGAGCATTGCCATGGCTGCTGCGGAGAAGGTGGACTTTCTCTACCGTGCTAGAAAACTACTTACGCCTGAAAGTATCCTGTACTTCTATAAGGCCACCATTCGCCAATGTATGGAGTACTATTGTCATGTTTGGGCTGGTGCATCTGCTACTTGTCTCTCACTTCTTAACAGGGTTCAAAAGAGAGTCGCCAATCTGGTAGGTCCTGAACTGTCATCTAGGCTTCAGTCTCTTTCCCATCGATGAAATGTTGCATCCCTCTGCCTGTTCTAAAAGTACTTTAATGGTGAATGTTCTAACGAACTACAACTACACTTGTATCCCCTCGACGTAAATACCCCCGACAAACCCGACAAGCAGCTAAATCCTACCCATTCACAGTAGAGATCCCTAGATGTAAGAAAGCCTTCTACACCAATAGTCTTCCCAGAACTGCTAGACTTTGGAATTCCCTTCCAGGATTCTGCTTTCCCAACTGTACTGACATGCAGAAGTTCAAGTGTAATGTGAACAGACATCTTGCCATTCATTTTCCTTCATAATACCCCTGCAATATATGTCCCCGGTAGTAGCCCCCTACTTCAAAGTGGCCCTGTGCCTTGTTTAAGGTGAAAATTTGAATTTAAAAAAAAAACTCAATAGGTATATTTTCCAAAAACTATATTAATACAGAGGATGAAAGATTAATAATTGTGAAATTATTAATCAGCTTCAAAGGGACAACCATAACAAAATCAGAGTAAGTGTCAGATCGTTTCAGAAAACGATATCTATTTATTAATTTAATATCTACTTATAGAGTAGCTTCTTCTCTTGGTAGAGCTTTTCTCCGTGCTTGCAAATAAGTTTCCTATGGAGAGCATAGAATGATCTATAAAGTGCATAATCATCCCATCTAATGACACCTATTTAACTAGCTTAATTGGAAGTATTAATACATTTGTGAGGAATATAAAAGACCTATCACTTTGAAAACCACCATGCTGAAAAGAACCTCCAAATTGACATACAATACAATACGGACTCTAAAAGGAACAACAGGGGACCACCCTTATATAAACGATCACCAACTTCAATACACTAGTTTAAATTTGGTGTCTACCCCACCAATCTTTCTCCCCCCCCCCATTTGTGCTGACGAGGAGACAATATCCAAAAATATTTTATTTGTCAATATTTTAATTGTAAATATTATATAAATAAACGGATATCGTTTCCGAAACGATACACTTACTCTGATATATATATATATATATATATATATATATATATATATATATATATATATATATATATATATATATTATTTTATCAACAATTCCTTTCTGTTGCAAGTTTAGAATATAATTGTCTATAATACCAACTCAATTATAATCTCAGCTCAATGAATTTTCAAATGAGTTTTCAGAGCATATATACGTAAATTGAATAAAATCACAACCTACATGAATAGAAATTCACTTATTTTGGCGTTAAGCTCTTACAGCTGTTTCGTGAAAGGATGGACAATTACCTCTCCTCCATAGAACTGTAAATCTTCCATCCAGTCACTTCTCAGAGACGCTTACAACTATTCCCAACAAGTTTTTCAATCCGTTATGAACACGTTTATTTTTTCCCTCCATATTAAATGGAGCTCGTATTTATACTTAGTTTTTAGTTTCGTACAACCCTTACAGTCAAGAACATCTTCCTATAATTTAGTTTTTCGCCTATTTTGGGGGCACTATTTTAAATGAGTCTCGCTTTTTAAGGATATTCTAATTCAATTTTAGCTTTTATTTAGATTTCGCGGGTTCGAGGAACGAATGAGAAATCAATCAAACCCTAAATCCAGGATCCAGGATAGAATATGTACAATTAAACATGGATTTGGGGTTTTAAAAAAATGGGGGATTATGTGAAAGTTAGTGAAACAATAAAAACTTCGTTATTTACGTCTAGTTAAAACTTGATAATATTTACATGTAAGAAATAAAATGTGATGAGTAACGCTTATAATAATGAGTTAAGGAACTGACAAAAACAACATGGATTTGCGGTTTTTAAATAAACGGGAGATTATATTAAACTTAGTAAAACAATAAAAACTTTCTTTTTTTACGTCTAAAAAAACCTTTAGATCTAAATCACTTTTAAAAGTAATGTGACGAAAGAAGGATTTAAAAATTATATAAGCTCTAGGTTCACTAGGAATTTAAAATACTACATTAAACCAAGTTAGGTGTTTCTGTAATTCTATCTTGCATTATAATTATTCATTTATTGTGGGTATTCCTCTTTATCTATTATAATTATAATTTAATTTTACATTATCTCTAGTCTTAGTTTTTTTTTTTTTACTTATACAATTCTTTGCATCAAGCCTATTTTTATTTAGTCTGGATTAAGTTTAGATAACATGAATTTATTTTTATGCAGACATCCTTACAGTTCTATGGAGGAGAGGTAATTGTCCATCCTTTCACGAAACAGCTGTAAGAGCTTAACGCCAAAATAAGTGAATTTCTATTCATGTAGGTTGTGATTTTATTCAATTCACGTATATATATATATATATATATATATATATATATATGTATGTATGTATGTATATATATATATATATATATATATATATATATATATAAGGGGGAATGGCCTTCTATAACTTAATCGAACTTTACTTCATTTAGACAAAAGAATCGGGTTCCTTGCGAACCGTACACTAGAATCCAAATGTGCCAAAGGGGCAACGCAAAAAGAAGCGCCGAAAAGGTCGTTTATTTAAGTGCCTTCCAGAGCAAAACGATGTGACACATGGTAAGTTGATTGTGGAGAACAAAACCTCTGAAGATGAATAGTCGCTTTCTAAACGCTCTTAATTTACCCTGGCAAATGGGCGTACACAATATGCGAAGTATTTCATTTTCTTTTTAGCTTTTAGTAGATGTTTTTCATTATTGTTACGAATATTACGTAATAAACGAAAGGATAGAAATCCCAGTGCTTGGAATTTTTCCCAAGATCTTAGGATTTCAGCATTCACCTTTAAATCAACAATAGAAATTTTTGGAATACGAGTGAAATCATGTATAAGTTAATATAAACTATAGCTGATAAAGTAAAGATGGTTTTGATATTGTCTGTTTAACATTTTAAAACATTACTTTGCTTATGTGATGCACATGAACGGTGCTTAACTAGATGCATTTGACGTTTCCGCATGATCCACCGTTAACTGTTGTATGTAGTTCTCAAATCAAAACAAATCATATATATATATATATATATATATATATATATATATATATATATAATAGAGAGAGAGGGAAAGAGAGAGTAAACTTACACATTTATAGGTTAAGAATTGTACAGTGGGGAGTTGAGAATTGAGAGCAAATGTAAAATGTTTCACAGTAGATTGTATTTTTTTTACTATTGTTATTAATTATTGTTATTTATTATTATTATTATTATTATTATTATTATTATTATTATTATTATTATTATTATTGCTTTAATGCCTCTTTCAAGAGTTTTAGCTGAGTTTCGTACTAAATTCATTCCAATATTCAAAATGAGTCATTGTCATATTAAAAGTTATTTCTCATTTTTCAGGTAATATTTGATTCCTTCCAGTTTAAATAATATATTTAATCGAAAATGTCTCCAAAAAAGCAGCTTTCGGTGATTAAAAGGGCAAAGATTGTTGCTTTATCTGGTGAAGGATGTTCTCAGGTAGAAATTGTAAGGAAGATGGACTGTACAAGGAAGGGGGTTCAAGCAACGATTAAAAGTTTCAAAGAAACAAAGACTTTCAAAAACAGAAAAGATCAAGGCCGTAAAATGTATACAACCGCCAGGGAAGACAGAGCAAAGTTGTTCGATATAAAAGATGATGGTGAACATTTTGTGGAAATTTAATCCTGTTTTGGATAACTAGTTTTCTTTTATCGGAAGAGAAGATCCTTACATTAAAATTCCGCGGAATAAGGACTATCAACTATATATGTGTTTTCTTACCGAGTAATAAATGTTTTTAAACTCTTGGTAAAGTTTTTCTCAACATAATTTATTAAACCTATATTTTCTTTTATATATATATATATATATATATATATATATATATATATATATATATATATATATACATATACATATATATATATATATATATATATACTAGCAAAAGTACCCGTCGTTGACTGGGTTCAAAAACAGCCTACAGAAAATGGACTCTGACTTATGAAAGTACGATAGGTTATGAATAGGAAGGGTTGTAAAGAGATAGCTTCGAAGTTGGGGATATCAAAACCAAAGCAAATTATGATGAAAGTAAAAATAAAATAGATAAACCGCATAATTTATTATACCATATCTGTTCACACTGAAACACTTATCACAATATTCTGTGGATCTATATTAAAAAACCTTGTTAAACTTTGTGACATATTTCCATTCTATGGAGGTCAGGTGCGAACGAACACCCCATAATTTTATTATACCATATTTCTTCAAACTGAAACATAATTATCAAAGTATACTTACGCAGATAGATATGAAAATTCTTTATTAAAGTTTATGCCTATTTCCATTCTATGGAGGCCAGGCGCGAACGCCGATCTCACAATTTTATTATACCATCCCTATTTTAGTTAAAACATACTTATCAAAGTATTATTATAAACATCTATATCAAAAACACTTGTAAACGTTTTTTTTTTTTCATTTCTAATTTTTTTATTTCAATACTTTGTGGACCAGACGCGTACGCAGACCCCACAATTTTAATGAATCATCATTATTCCTGATCAAACATACCAATTCCTATGTCTCGATACATCTTCTGTCATTATATGTGATAAGTTTTTTATAATAGTCAACCATATAGGAGCCTATTCGTGACCAGAAACACACACAGACGTTCAGCTTTATATTATCTATATATATATATATATATATATATATATATATATATATATGAAAGAGGAATATAGAGTGATAAGAGGAAGATATGCGCGCGTGTGTGTGTGTGTGTGTGCGCGCGCGCGTTCTAATCAGTTCATCTTGTCAGCTGCCGATATGTGGGTATGCGTATGTATAGACTGAAAAGGGATAGTTGAAATTGTTGATCTATTGAACCAATATATAGATATTAGTCTTTTTTATTTTTTCTTACTAGTAGTAGTAGTAGTCGTAGTAGAAGTTGTTGTTGTTGTTGTTGTTGTTGTTGTTGAGGAGGAGGACGAGGAGGAGGAGGAGACTTTTGGCCACCCAGCACAGACAAAAGGGGGGGGAACAAAACTAGCTGTATTTCACCCAGTCGACAGGGATAGGTAGCGGGAAGGAGCCCCTAATATTGGCGTTAGATTTCAGGGCGAACCCGAGATTTTTTCACTCATCTCAATATTAAACAAGGCAAGATGGTCGGCATGGCATTCCTCATGCGGGCGGAACGAGGTTTCGATTACTATTCGTTATGGATTGCAGACGAGTTAGATGGAATCAGTTTTTTTTATTGTTGAATTTGGTGAAATGTGTGGCCAAGCAAAATAATAAAAGTGTTTGTTTTGTTTTTGTTGTTGTTTGTTAAAGAAGAATACCGAAAAACAGTTGAAGATTTTTTCGGTTGGAATTGAACAAAATGGTCAGCCGAAATCCGATTAAATTCAGTCTCTGGCAACAGTTTAGTTCGATGTGTAACATTGCGAGAATGTACAAATGAATTCTCATAGCTGGTGAGATTGTACTAAATTAAAAGTTGATATATGTGCTTGTTAGAGTATTGTGAAAAGGATCACACGTCAAGCGAGGGTGAACCAAGAGCAGCCTAAACGTGATAAATGGTCATTAAAGAACAAGACATGTATGGGCAACAACCTGAAATGTCCAGCTTCCTTTCACCATCGTTTATCGCATATACCATTTAATCTCGAGAGCGCTTGCTGAAAAGTATTCACTCAAACGAAATTAACTTTTAAGGAGATGGGATGTAAAATAAAAAAGAGGCTGTTTCCTATGTGATACTGTGAACACAGAGTGTTAGGAGGTGATTTATGAAAATATGAGGAAATAGTTCATAAGCAGAACAAAAGTATAGGAAGTAAGATTAGTGAAAGACGATGGAGGCGCTTAGGTCTCTTGAATTTTCTAGATAGGAAGACGCCTAACGGTCAGTATTCAGTTTCCGAATAGCCAGTTGGGAGTGGATAATAGAACATGTACGGAAATAGTCAATTCTGCTAATCAAGATGTGGGAGGTAACTAAGATAAAAAAAAATAAACGAGCATCAATAAATTTAGAAGTGAGGGCTAGTTTTATGGACTCGAGTTAGGGACAGTCTTTAAAGTTGGGACAGTTCACGACAGATTGTGAACTAATGTATTGACCATAAAGATTACCTCGACGGACTAAATTAAGATGTGGACGTTAGCGTTTGGAGGTTCGTTTTCCGCGATGGTATCATACACGCACATCTGATATCTACAGAATGTCTCTGAGTCTGTGTTTTCTCTTGTGAGTTTGTCTTTAAATATTTTTATATTTATAGGCTAAAATTCGCGCCTTTAGCAATCGCCAAGGAGAGAGACGACGAAACGGAGAGAATGAGAAAAGAAGATGAAAGCAGCAAAGAAAACCACGGCTCATAACGATGGGGGTAGAGAATTGGCGAGGGATGTGGAACACATTCTATCACACCCACATACTGTCGTAACGTGTTTTGTTTGATAAAAGTCTAGCAACATTTTTCAACCCATATATACACCAATGTGAAGGTATAAAGATTCAGATATGCAGCATATTTAATTATATATATATATCCCAACGATTGAATAAAACTATCCAACAATTGTATTGCATGTTAGCATTTTGTCAATGCATACTCATGAATTCTCATTATCTTGAAACAACATAGAAATATGTCTTCTCTGAGTAGAACTCGTTTCAAAAACGTCGACGAGCTTAGCTATCTTGGTAAAAAGATGATGAAAGCAATTTGGGGATTAAATCGTCATATCAAAATGAAACGTGACTTCTTTGAAGCGATTATTACGAGTTGCCTTCAATGTTTCTAGACTTTTTCGATGTGGGCACTTTTATTGATTGTACACATATGAAGCTCTAGTCCACTTCTCCGGTTGCAATGCACTTGTTGTACCGTTGCAACAACTTTTGGAATGTCTCATGGAAGTCCTCTCGCGTGAGCGTGTCAATAACCGTCGGCACAGCCTCTTTCATCTCCTCAATTGTCTTCATACGACAGTCTCTAATGGTTTTCCTTTGGGTTAGGAAATAAGCAAAAGTCGCAGAGAACAAGTTTTGGACTAAAGGGAGGGTGAGGAACTGTCTTGATGCCCATTTTGGTGTAATAGTCTGTAACAAGTATAGAGTTATGGAGTGATGCATTCGCGCAAATCATCCCCGTCTCCAGTTCTTCGCGAATAACTGCGTGTACAGTTCCCAAACTGACACCAAACTGAGCACTTATTGTCTCTATGAACATACGACGGTCCTTATCAATGAAATTCCTTATTCGACCAATCAACTCTGGTGTTCTGCATTCCTTATTCCTCCCATACCTCTCATAATCTCTCATAGATTCCCTGCTTTACTTAAATCTCTTATGCCATTCAAAAATTAATGCTCGCTTCATGAAAGATGGTCCAAAAGCAATCTGAAGCACTCCATATGTCTCTGTAGCATTTTTTCCAAGTTTAAAACAGAATTCTATTGCATATCGTTCTTCTGAAGTTTCTTCAAGTTCAACTGTGACAATCAGGCTTTAGTAGGGTGTATTCCATTTTTTTGTTGTTGTTGTAGCTGGTTATTTGAACCTGATATCATGAAAATTATTCAGTCATTTCATAAGATGTATAGCAATAACATACTGAATTTTTAAGAGTCAACGACAATTTTAAATCCCTGTACAAAAAAATGCAGAAACTTATTGAAGGCACCACGTACATCAATATACGGCCTAATCATGTTGACACGCCGGTTCTCGTTAGAATTATCGAAGTTAACAACGTTGAGCTTGGCCAATACAAGATGGGTGACCATTTGGGAATACCAGACACTGTATGTGGGAGAACGTCGATACTTCCCTGCAAGAACTGCCAAAGAAAACTAATGTCTTCGTCTTCATCTTCTCTAACCAAGATATGCATGCATCTAGGGACCGCTTGTTGATTTGATATTCCCTTGAAACTTCTTTCTTCGGAGGAATTCGGTTGACTTTCAGCAAAAAATCGAAGAACAAAATTGATACCAGAATGCTAAGGGCTGGTATTAACATCTCTTGGGGGGGGGCAATTCAACAGACATTTTCCACAGGTCTCAGCCTTGATTAGAAAGGGAAGGGCTACATTTGGTGGACACTTCTGGAGAGCTGAAGATGAAACCATCGGCCTTTTTTATGCGTGTCAAAACAGGAATATGGTTCAGTAGAACGCACGTCAAGCAACTAGAAGACTCGCATGAAGACCTACTATACGTGATTAAAAATAGTGAATTTAAGCCTTTTTTCAACGCAAATAAAACAGTGCATTCTCCTGAGTAAACAGGGAAATATCTCTTTCTTAAGTGGTATTTATCTAAAGGAAATTGACGAATTTACCTATCTTGGCTTCATAAAGCAAAATTGCATACTGGACAAGATGAACGTAATTTGAAAATCAGTCTTCCTACCAAGATAAAACGTGACTTCTTTAAAATCATTGTTACACACTTGTATATGATATTGGCAAATATATGAAATTGGAATGCTATGAGTGTTGTTATTGGCTCCTGGAAAATACCGGATAACCAGTTTATGGTGGATTATCAGTATTAATTTATTAGAAATTTCGATAACAGAAAGAACGAAGGTATTTAAAATTGATAAAATATTTACATTAAAATAATTCCCAGGGATTTTAACTTGGAAAAGGAATTTCATGAGTAAAAATAAATATGGATGACTATATGACAAAGATCAGATGATGGTCGTGTGGTGATACGTGTTGATGACGTCATCTAGAGGGGTGTTTTTTGAGAGACATGTAGAAACAGAGAGTTGGCGATCAGAGTTGTAAGACACAGTCGGCAGTCAACTGACCGTAATGGTGGCGAGCAGAGGAGACTGTCGGAAAATGTCGATAGTTAAGATGTAACGATCGAAGACCAGCGGTCAGCTTTCCAATGGGAAAACATCGGTAAATAAAGTTGCTGTAAATACAACCAAGACTTATGGCCGTACGAATATTCAGTTTTTCCAAAGATCCGTCAAATCAGGATCATCCCAGATGAATAAGGTCTGCTTCCCTATTAGACGAAAACCCCAAAAGAGAACTGCATCCGTTCTGTATTAGTGTAAAGATCGTCTGTCATAAATGTTATATGTCCTGTTTATACACTCCTCGCTAGGCGATCAAATATACATTTTAAACATATATATATATATATATATATATATATATATATATATATATATATATATATACACTCATCATCTTAGCGACAATTAAATACATCACACGTCAAACAGAAAAAAAGACACATTTACGTATACCGTTAAATGTATGAATACATTACATGGACATTACTATACAACAATAGCTACTCTTAGCATCTTTTGGAGACAGCACTCCACGATAGAGCTAATTCCTCAGATCTCAGACTTGAATAGAAAGAGAAGAACCACATTTGCTGGACACTAATGGAGGATGAAATCATAAACGATTTTCTTTTGGAGGTACTAGAATAGTGGTATGGCTTAGTGAGGAGACCGCAAATAACGTGCATCAATCAACTAGTAGATGATTCGTAATAGTGCGAGATTGCGTGAGGGAGTAGTATCCGTGATACAATCACGACTAGATGATGATGATTATAATGATGGTGGTGGACACTTCCATTCATTTGTTCCTTGAAAGTTTTATTTCAGTCACAACATAGTCATTCGACAGGATTTTCAATATTCTTAGATGCACTTACACAAATGGTGTTCTTATTTTTAGTACGGCATGCATATTGAACGAGTACAACAATTCTGGCCGTGCTCGACTGAGCTTCACTCTATGTCCCCCTTACAAAACATTCACAACAAATACTCGTCTAGCGACAAAAACTGTCAGTAATTTTCTATCAGTTACTAATGTTATAGAGTTGCCGAGCAGAAGCAGTAAGTTATCTGTTTATCTATCTGTTTATCTATCTGTTTATCTAATTATCTATCTATTTCTATAATAATTTATCTAGCTAGAGCTGTGTGGACAAGAGATGTGAGACCATGTTTTGACAGGTTATCAAAACATGTCAAACTGTGACCTGATTAAGTTTGCACCGGGAAACATCCAAACAGATGACCAGAAGTTGACGTGTCGCGTGTCACCTGTTCAGATTCGTTGAAGCATCGTTGAGGTTGATTGGAAACTCGGAATGGAGACGTAGAAGAACCATCCTAAGCCAAGATCGTAGATGACTCTTCTGCTACGACGAATACCTGGAAGGAATGAAATAATTAAATATATATATATATATATACACACACACACACACACACACACACACACACACATATATATATATATATATATATATATATATATATATATATATATATATATATATATATATATAAACATACACCGCCTTGGTTTGTCTTGAAGCGTCTTTGTTTAAACAGAATCCAGCTCTCCAGGATGGCTGAAGGAACTCCCAGAAGAAAGAATAGCAGAACAGATATATTGTTATGTATATGTGTTATATGTAATTATGTCGATACGCACGCATCAACACCACTAGATGAGATGAATGACGGACCGTAAAATAGTATCTAAGGAAACAGTTTGTTATACATACATGAATACATATGGTTCATTTATGATAAGAATCAACAAACATGAGAAGTGCCACGTATACAAAATCAACACACCACGATTCAACTAACATAACAGACGCAAATAAGTTACAAACGCAAGCACGTACGATTCAACTATATACACGTCCGTTTAGTTAGTAAAGTATATAAACGATCCTATAAACACCACCACAACACAACACTTAAATTAAACGTATATTCCATGAACAGAGTTTCTTTCCTAGAACTGTCCGACAACGTACGAGCCGGGGATTTTGCCAAGCTTATTGACATCTGTGCAAACGGCAATATGTAATCATTTCGGATATCATTAATAACCAAGATGTTGTCTTTTGACGATATAGTACAAAGCTGAAAACGTGAATTATATCGTCTAACACCTATAAAGCGTAAAGTTCTCTCTTTTCACTACTAACGCTCAGATTACGTTGTGCTGGTAAATAAGACGTATAAACAAATTGTGAAAATGCACATATAGCTGTGTGTTTTTATGGCATTTGAACAATAGACATTAGACATAGATTAATAAATATTCCCTAAACTTTTAGAAGGTATTATGTAGGCACAAGCATAGATTTTAAAATTGAAATATTTCAGATTTGCATTAAATCTGAACTATAGTCATTAGGCAATAATTAAGCCAAATTCCTTTAAAAATCTCCTCTTACGGTCTAATTTTTTAAACACTTTCTACAGGGTGTCCCAAAAGAAGCTGATGGTTAAAAAAATTCATAATTTTCTTAATTTTATATTTTTGTTTTATGTTTTCAAATCATCTAGAGTAACCCTTCCAAGGTTATCATGAGTCGTTACACTACGGAGGAGTGGATATTTATCGTAGAGTCGTATTTTTGGTTGAATGAGTCAATATCAGAAACTCAAATTGTTGAACAAAATGTTTTTATTATAGGCTTTAAAAATAAAGGTACAAGATTCAATTTAAAGTTTATTTATCTTCAAAGTGGACTTTTATAAATTTTACAAAGTAAGGTATAAAAATTTAATTTAAATTGAATCAAATAATTACTTTGGATTTATTTTATGTAATGTACATTCTGTTGCACTTTTTTTTTTTTAATCATTGAAAATTTTATAAAGCTCCTATCTCTACATCATAAACGCTCTGATCCCCATCTGGCATCAATTGAAATGGATGGCTCTCGTCTAAGGGAGGCCCCAGGATTTGATAAGCTCCTGGGTTTGACCTTTACACCTGATCTTAAATGGAACACATACATCAAGTCTGTGGCCAAGGTCGCTGATGGAGTACAAAATACACTCCGTGGCTTGGTGGGGGATGCCTTTTTCTCTAACCCTGCAACCTCTTTCCCACAGAAGAGACGTAGCGAGCCTGTCATTGTTCTATCGTTACTTCCATGGCAGGTGCTTGTCTGAGCTCCATTCTCTGGTCCCCCCTCGCCAATCTTTCTCAAAAAACACCCGACTAGCTGAAACCACCGTCAATAATTTTCCCCACTCCCTATCTGTGCCTAAATCAAAACGTAGATCCCATGAGCAAAGCTTCTTTCTTAGAACTGCACGCCTGTGGAACTCTGTTTCGCTTGCCTGTTTCCCTCCCGACTTCAACCTGGATGTCTTCAAGTCCAACACAAAAAAATTCCTGATAAACCGCCCCCCCCCTAAGTAATGACACCTTACCAATTCTCCAATACTATTGCTACACTATCCCTTTGATTACTGTACACACAATAACCCTTATCCCTGAGTGGCCATTGGGCCTTGATAATATATACATCATTAATTGCTAGATGAAAGATAATGTTTTTAAATTGCAATTAAAATAAAATGTACATTACATAAAATAAATCCACGGTAATTTTTTGATTCAATTTAAATTAGATTTTTATACCTTACTTTGTAAAATTTATAAAAGTGCACTTTGAAGATAAATAAATTTCAAATTGAATCTTGTACCTTTATTTTGAAAGCCTATAGTAAAAACATTTTGTTCAACAATTTTCATGCCTTGGATGAAATGATTTTCTAACTTGTATGTTATCTTTTTAAGATATTATTTTGAAACTCTTCTCCGCTCTATTTCAGTTTGTATTTCTCCTCACACCACAACTCATTTTTGCAACCCCTTCTTTGTATTATTACAGGTCTGAATATTCACTCTCTTTCAGTTTGTATTTCTCCTCACACCACAACTCATTTTTGCAACCCCCTCTTTTTATTATTACAGGTCTGAATATTCTCTCTGTTTCAGTTTGTATTTCTCCTCACACCACAAATCATTTTTTGCAACCCTTTTATAATACAGGCCTGATTAATGAGAAAATCTGAATTTTTTTAACAAAAACTTTAAAATAACTTTTTTTAGATTACATTTTTGAAAACATTTTTCAGAATAGAAAATCTTGAAAATTTAATAAGGAACATATTTCATATAGGTTTCATTAACAAATATTCAGTACATAACGAGAAAAATAGAGATTAAATTTTCAAAAGGACTGTATAACTGGTTACGGTCAATAGTAGTCCTCGCCAGCAAAAGTCTTTGTTATTGTTATTCTATTATTATTATTTTTTAAAACATTTTGTGTCTTGCTCTTTCGCGTGAGGACTAATTTTAATAAATCTTACAGATACTATTCATATATATAGGGAAACGATTTTTTCCTGTTTTTTTTTAATTATATTTTCACCCCTAACAAGGCACATTGCCACTTTGATGTAGGGGGCTAATATTAAGGACACAGGCTACAGGGGTACTAAGTGGGGAGTTGGGCAGCAAGATGTTGGTTCACGTTACACTTGAACTTCTGCATGTCAGTACAGTTGGAGAAGCAGGAACCTGGCAGGGAGTTTCAAAGTCTAGCTGTTCTGGGGAAGAAACTACTGGAATAGAAGGCTCTCTTACATCTAGGGATCTCTACTGTGAAGGGGTGGGATTTTACGTAGATGCTTTTTTTTTTTTTTTTTTTTTTTTTTTTACAAAGGCGTCACCACATTATCAAGGCCCAGAGGCCACTCAAGGATAAGGGTTAAAGAGTGTACAGTAGAAATTGGTCAATATAGTAATCATTAGTAATGAAAATTTGGTAAATTTAATAACTTATATGGAACGGCTCATCAAGAACTTATTTACTTTAGACTTGAACACAACCATATTGTAGTCAGCCGGAAAGCAGGAAAACGGAAGACAATTCCACAGGCGTGCAGTTCTAAGAAAGAAGCTTTGTTCATGGAATCTACGTTTAGGTTTAGGCACAGATAAAGAGAGGGGGAAATTATTGATAGTGTTTACAGCTAGACGAGTGTTTCTTGTGAAAGTTTGGCGAGGGGGGACCATAGATTGAAGCTCAGTTGAACACTTTCCATGAAAATAACGATACATCAGAGACAAACTCGCAACATCTCTTCTGTGAGATAGAGGTTGCAAGGAGGAGAAAAGGACATCTCCTACGAGGCTACGAAGTCTATTTTGAACTCTATCAAGGCAGGACAAGTCCTTTCTAGCAGCTCCTGCCCAGATGTGGCAACAGTATTCCATCCTTGGATGCTTACAGCTCATCGGAACATTCACCGTTAAAGTACTTTTAGAACAGGCAGAGGGATGCAAGATTGCGTCGATGGGACAGAGGCTGAAGCTTGGATGATAGTTCAAGACCTATTAGGTTGGCGACTCTCTTTTGAACCTTGTCTAGGAGTGAGAGACTAGTAGCAGATGCACCGGCCCAAATATGACAACAATACTCCATACATGGGCGAATGGTGGCCTTATAGAGGTACAGGATACTTTCAGGCGTCAGTAGCTTTCTAGCGCGGTAGAGAGAACCTACCTTTTTCGCAGCGGTCCTGGCAATGCTCTCAATGTAATTGTTCCAACTCATGTTTCCTGAGAACGTTAGGCCGAGGAGTTTAAAAGACGTGCTTTCAGATAAAGAGTCTTTGGCCATTGCTATTGGTGGAAGAGAAGGTTTCTTGTAGTTATTGAAGGAAACAAGCTTAGTCTTGGCATCATTGAATGTGACCATCCATTTTTGTCCTCATTCCACTACAGATTGTTGTTATAACTGCGAAATGAGTAATAATAAACCGGAAGTAGATAATTTTAATAATACCACATGGCTTAGCAGTATGGAAATATAAGAACGAATCATGTTACGCCTGTATAATTAAAATAACATTGGAATTATGGTCATCTAATTTAGTAAGGTTAGTGCATTTATTGAAATAATTGTTCTATAAAACATAAACCATTTAAACTGAAAATTCTGGATTGTATAGGTGGCCCGTACCATATGATGATAGGCTGTAAAATATGTAAATGTCGATGAGAAAAACTATCGATTTGGTTTTAATATATATTCTTAGCGCTGATGAATTTCCACCTGATGTCAGAATAATAAAACCTTATATGAAGAAAACTTATGTGTGTGTGTGTGTGTGTGTGTGTGTGTGTGTGTGTGTGCGCGCGCGCATATATCAGTAAAATGCTGAAACAATTATACGTTTGCATGATAAATAAAACTGAATCTTTTTGGAAGAGCATAAAAATGTGTGTTTGCTCCCAGTGGAATTAAAAACCTGCCTTTTTTTTTTTTTTGCTTTTTTTTTAAAAGCGTGTCACTATGAAATCGGAAGTTTATTACCCGATGAAGGTCACTATTTGACCGAAAAGTAGCATTTGTTATTGTCGTAACCATGTAATTTTTTTTTTATCTTAAATTAAAAATATATCTTGCTCTTTTTATTGAGCGCTATAAATAACTTCGTTAAATTCATTGTTTTTTTGTTTTTTTTACTTTGATGCTATATTTAACCTACAAATCACATACACACACACACACACACACACACACACACACATATATATATATATATATATATATATATATATATTTCTATGCGTATTCTTTTAAATCATATATACGCACACACACGCTCACACACGCACACACATATGCACACGCACGCACACACACATACACACACACACACGTACACACACACATAAACACACACACACACACACACACACATATATATATATATATATATTTATATATATATATAATTTAAAACAATACGCAAAGAAATATGCGGATGCATGCAACACTTTTGCAAAACCACTGAAATGTCAGAT
>NC_136489.1:51964874-52024874 GCF_053919585.1 Euprymna scolopes | reverse complement strand
AAATGAAATTAATCAAAGGTTGTATAAAAGCATTCAAAATAATAATCAAACAGGAAACAAACAGTCAGAAACTCGATTAATACTGAAAAAATAAGGGGGTATGATTATTTTTGAACATTGCAGATTTTATAAATAGCTGTATATTTCTTTTATTACAAGTATCCCGAGATTTTAAAATGAGGAAAATGATCAGAAGAGGTTTATTAAGAATATGTATCAATATGGACGTAAACAATAAATTCTTACAAAGTTACACCTAATAAACTCAATTTTCAAAGGGGGGTATGAATAATATCGGGCACAAGTGTATATATATATATATATATATATATATATATATATATATATATATATATATATATATATATATTGAGCACTTTTTGAAACATATTGTTTAGGGGACTCATGTTGTTTTGTGGGTAACTGAATAAATAGTCCGAGAGGTACCTATGTACTTTTGTAGTGCATCATCTAGCCGTTACATACTACGCCGGTTTCTCTTGTATTTTTTTTTTTTTTTTTTTTTTTTTGTTAAATAATTTTTACCTTTCTTATGTTTGTGTTTTCACTTAGTTACTATTCCGGGCCACAACATTTATATACTTACATATATTTTATAGAGACCAATCGTTTTTCAGCATCTGCTTTCTTCTTCTACTATTACTTCTTCTTTTTTTTCTTTTTTTTCATCTTCTTCTTCTTCTACTTATTATTATTATTATTATTATTATTATTATTATTATTATTATTATTATTCCGCAATAATGGATAATAGTTACTACTTGATACGATCACAGGCATGTTTCGAGTTAAGATTTTATGGAGATCGTTATGTCTTGGTGATCGCTTCCCGGCAGGTTCAATTTAAAAGCGACAGTGTCGATGTCGGCTCTTAACCCACGTCCAAACAACTTAGGGATCACTCCGCTATCTTGCCTCGGTGCCTTCTGGTGTCGTCATTACAGACGTGGTCGAGCAGAGTAATTGTCAAGATTCAGCGTAACATTTTTAGTTTAAAATATGGCGAATCTTCTCTCCTCCTCCCTCGTTGTCAATATATATCGAAGTTATACAAAGAGTCGGGTTGTAAAACAGTCCTTTAATTCTTCAAATTTAGACGATCGCTAGTCAGGCGGGCGGAGATGAGATCGAGTTGTGATATGCCATTTGAACCATTGGTTCATGCAGTAACTTCACCAAAATTGCTGCCATCGTCGTTAAGTATTGATGAAGATAGCTGAAAGCGAGCGTTTGTAAGGGATCTTGTCTGTCGGGTTAGCTGGTGAAGTTGAACATAACAAATCGCGATTCTTAAATGCTTCTATCATGTTCTTGGAAGGTGATGGTAGCTAAGTGGTCAAAAACACTAACTGATAACCTGGGCATGTCTAGTTCTAATTCAGTTCATTTCCATACAAACATTTTTTACTTAGGATGTTGGCAACCTTCACAGTCTCTCTTATAAGTAGCTGATATCTTTCTAGAAAGAATTCTAACCAGAAATATATCGCGGAAATAATACGAACAATGATCATCTGATTCATACGAAAATAATGAATGAATAAAGAATTTTCTTTATAGCCTTTTCTTTTCAATTTTATTGTCATTTTCCCTAATCTTAACGAGTAGAGAATTACCTGAGTCTTCTTTAATATTTTTAAGCAATCTTTGGTTCGTTTATTTGGTTTATTGTTGCGTATTTTTCCAGGCGTTAGTTAGCCATAAAAAATCTTTGTCAGTGCGATTGTCGCTTAAACAATTTACATTCCAAGCCACCTTAGACTCGTTGTTTTGTGGAATTAAGTCCAAATGTGATTGTCTTCTTGATTAGACATGACGATGATTTTTTTCGGAATTCGAAGAAAACGAAAGAATTTCTTTATACATATTTTAACTGATTCTGTTTTATATACAAAATCTACGGAATTTTTCGGATGATTATTAGGATTATTTGGATTATTCGGACTTATGTTCTCATATCAGATATTATTTTCACAAAGATCCGGTCGATGTAACCTCCGACCTTTTTCAGATGCTTCTGAACAAGCACGGTAACTTTTATGATGAACGCGAGAATCTGTGCAGAATTTCGAACTGAATATTTTAGTCTGAAATTCATATAGATTATAGATTTTTCTTCCAATTTTTTAATCTTGGTTTTACTGCTAATAGGACACTTTACTGGATACTAGATATTCACACTCCAACTAAGAGATCTTCTTTAATATCTTTACCATCGCTTTAAAAAAAATTGCTTGTATTTCTCTTGAACTTCGTTTACAGGGTATATTCATCAGTAGTTTTGGAAATTTTTGTTCATAAGCATATTGGAATGATAATCTTCCACGCATTCAAGTTTCTTTTCATGTCGTACACATAAGACCTTGCTATTTCGCTATCTTCTACCTCTTAACAGTGTTGAAGTAAGCAACATTGGGATCACTGACTTCAACTAGGGTCGCTACTTTCCTCTTCTTGTCCCAAATTACTATGCCATGTTCAAAAGCTCTATTTTCTAAATATAGTAAGAATTTCATAGTCATCGTACGACCTATTTCCAACAGTTTTTTCCCATGGCTTTCTACTATACTATCACATTGTGTAGCAACCGTCCCCCAGCAGAACTGAATGTCAGGTGGCTCACACACTGCGTGACTGAACCTTCACATCAATCTTCGTCATCAATCCTTGATCTTAGACAGTCATAATCATCCTCTCCTGATCATAGTGGCGTAATTCGCTTTTGAGCTAGTCTACAAAACCTTTCTTATCTATATATTACTATAATAGTTCTTAAAGAAAATATTTAGCATGTTGTTGGTTGACCCATTATTTCAGTTTTCTATAAGGGAAGATCTGAGTGTATTTCTGGCTGCTGTTTTGTGCCATTTTCATGACTGGTTTATTTGGTGTTTGTCTCATTTGTCCAGTCTTGTCCAAAATGTTTGACCAGTTTTGTGATGGAGGGTTTTTTTTTACTAGTTCTTCTTTCTTAATGTTAGTGTATCATCATCAAGTTCGGGTTTTGGGGAGCCCATTAGATATTTTTGATAATTAAATTTTTAAGATATCGGTACTTCTTTCTTTTCTGGGCAGATAAAGCCTTGGTAGACCCCGATGCCTCTACATTACTCTGTAGAGTATCAACATTTTTCTTTTTATTATTTAGCCGATTAATGCCCTTTTGTGGCTAGTCTGTACCAAATATGTATGTTATCACTAGCATGGTAAGTTGATTTATAGCAGTTACTTTTTATTGTTTTACAAACTTTTCTTACACGGCGTATATGTTCTCTGCTAATTTTTCTCTTATATTGACGTACTAAATTGAACCGTTTTTCAATGCCTTAGTCTTTGTACTGTTCTTGCTCTGCTAGGTTTTTGTTGCCAGTCTCTTCATAAAACTGTTTTTCGTTTGAATCTTTTCAGCCTTGAAGGAGCATTTGGCACATTTTTCCAGGCAAAATTTCGTTCAAATATCTTTTAAGATATTATGTACAACCTAGAATGCTTAAGTCAGCATCTGAACTGACAGACAGCTTGAGGTCATCTGTGAAGGTCTTGATGACGGTCCTGGCTCAGGTTGTAGACAATCCAATTTTTATTGAGTTTATTTAGCAGATCTATCACGAGGCAAAAGAGTAAAGGAGATAACTCATCTTTTTTGGAAAATTCCTCTTCGGCTCGTGACTTCAAGGGTTCTTATTGCTCTATTAACGTGATTTGATTATGGGGCTGTTCACCACACATTTATATAGTAAACAATGGTTCTCTCGATTGCCGGATGGTAATTATGTAATGCAAGGCATTGCAGAAACTATAAACGGAGTAAACTGCCATATGCCTTTTAATTGCCATTTTCTACAATCTTAAAGTATTGTTTTATTAATAAAAAATAAATCCTTGCTGCGAAAACAATTATTTCTTGATCTTTTTCAAGAAGAGTAATGTTCATAAATGCTGACTGCAATTATGCCAGTGACGAGCTTGTAGATCGTTCTTAGACAGCAGATAGGTTGGTATTTAGTATGATGTTGTATCTCACTCGTTTTAAGTATGAGGGTTATATCACCTTTTTATTAGCTATGTTGGTGTGGCATCCTCACTCCTGAACAATCTGGTGAAGAAGCTACAATAGTGACTATAAAGTTTTGTTAGTTGTTTACGCCAGAAATTTAGTAAGTTTTCTATGTCAGTTTTTGTTGGTTTTTTGAATCGATCTAATTTTCGCTTTAACTTACCAGACGTTATCTCTGGTTCTGTCTTCTTTCTACTTTGGGCTATATCAAAGATATCCTGGGCTTCTTGATTGCATAATACCTCATTCTCAAACAGAGGCTTCCGGTAGTCTTCTAGTTTTTGCTTTCTACCGTTATTTCCGGGCATCTTTCCTCTAAGCTCAATCGCAATATTTTTATTTCCTCCCTTTTTTATATATTGAACTGGGTTTACAAAGTATTTTAGCCGCGCCTGCAGTGTAGAGGTTGCAATAAATATCTTTCTGTATTTGTTTATTTATCTATTTTTTTTTTGGTGCCTCAGTTTCCAAGATGGTGTCGTGTGTGATTGTTGGAGCTTCAATTGAGGGAGTCTCTTCATCACTTTAGTGAATTTTACGGTATTCGAACCACATGACTTTGCATTATTACAATAGCCATTTACCATTTATTTCTCCCCAGCAACAAACCTGTTCGTCACTGAGACTTGGGTGACAATAGACCTCCTAAAGGTTCCAGTCTTTGCTCTCTTTCAGTGCAGGTCTGATTAGTACTTCTCTTCCTCGATCTTACTATCCCCGTTGACTCTTCACAGCTAATTAGTGTGGTAACAACCAAGGTGATGTCTTAATTATTATCATTAATTCACTAGGAGTTCTCATAAAGGCCATCACAAGCGATTATTTATTGGCAATAACTTGTGGTGTTCTTTGAAGGCTGAGTGACAACAAGTCTCCTTAAATTTCCAGGGCTTCCATCTTTTTCGATAATCAGCGCAGGTGACTTCAAGTAATCTCAACAACCAGTTACCATTGATTTCTCGCTGTTACCGGCAATCGATGTTCCTTGGCAGTTGGATTTTTAAAAAAAGCCTCTCCAAAGCCCCAGTTTTCTCTGACATCCTCCAAGTTGATATTTGACTAGTGTTTTCTCTTCTCAGTTCTCCCAGACCCTTCACAACTATTTCATGTGGCGCCATCCGATATAGATGCTATATTGAGAGGGGGGCAATCATAGTATTTTACAGTTTTGGTTTTCTTGGTTCCCTGTGGTCGTATTTTTTTTATTTTTATTTTATCCTATTGCAGCAGCCAAGTTACTGGTTAGTGTTCGCAGTTTATGTTGGTTGGTTTCCGCATTCTAGGAATTTACCTTAAGATTTCAGCTGTTTTCATCATTGCTATCCATTGTATCTTTTCAATCTCACCTCTAATTCGAATTTCTCCTATTCTTTACGCCAATTTACAATTGCCCACACTAAGGCCTACCTAAGCCATCTGTAAGCATGACAAATGGAATGTTTAATCGTCGAGACACCTGCGATGTGAACGGGCGCATTCGCCGAGCTATAAATAATTCGAAACACCTTGAAATCGAAAACGAAACCCCCGAACTACTCAAGGTGTATAATCACGGTTTTTGCTTCCCGCTGATATTCTGTCTGGTGCTGACACGTCATTCCAATTGAACGCGTTCACTGACCGAGACGAAGAAAACGAGAAATGCTTTTCTTCCATTATGCAAGATGGCGGCTGGGAAGATCGGAATTTTATCGGTGTTGCGTCTTACGCCAAGAGAGGAAGCAGATGAAACCAAATGGAAAAAAGAAGAAAAACGAAAAAGATAATAATGAAAATAAAGACAAAAGATAAAAAGTCCAATAAAAAGAAAGATGTAGAAAAAGAAGAAGCAGAAGGAAAAGAAGAAGCAGATGAAACTTAAGACGAAAAATAAGAAAAAGAAGTCGAGGAAGAAAATGAAGAAGACGAAGAAGAAACTAAAGATGAAAAACAAGAAAGCTATAAAAAAGAAGACGAAGAAGAAGAAGAAGAAGAAGAAGACGAAGAAAAAACTAAAGACAAAAAATAGGGAAGCAAAAAGAGGAAAGGAAAACGGAACTAAAGACGTAAATTAAGAAGGCAAAAAAAGAAAAACACCAAAAAACTAAAGACGAAAAATAAAGCAAAATGATAATGATGAAGAAGAAGAAGAAGAAGAAGAAGAAGAAGAAGAAGAAGAAGAAGAAGTCGAGCAACAAGAAAACAAGAAAAAAGTGGCGGATGAGAAAGAAGATAAAATTTGAAAAAAAAAAAGAACGATAAGAAAAAGTCAATAAGAATATTAGTAATATTAAGACGAAGAAGAAGAAGACAGTGAAGGAGAAGAAAAAGAAGAAAAAAAGAATATTAAAATAGAGGAAGAAACCACTAAACCAACGGGAGATGAAAACGAGAAGAACATAAGTAGTAGTAGTAGTAGAAGAAGAAGAAGAAGAAGAAGAAGAAGAAGAAGAAGAAGAAGAAGAAGAAAAGAAAAACAACAACAGCAACAAAGAGAGAAAAGTATAACTCAAAGAGAAAAAGAATTGTACAATTAAACTAAAGAAAAAAGAAATAGAAGAGGGTCATTCTGCCGTTACGTAGAAGACAAAATCTACAACCAACAACAACACCAGGTGTATTTTATCAAGAACAACGCGTAAAGACAAATTGAAGCCATCTGTCTGTAATGGCGTCTGGGTATCTCAACGCGCGAAAGCTTCGAAATGTCACCCAGTTTTATCTGGACAGCGATTTAAAAGAAATCATTCTTCTTTGCGTATAAAAAAAAGAATGAAAAACAAAGGATGATTTGAAAAAGATCATCTTTATTTTCTAAGCATCCAATGTTATTCAAGATGAATTGGTACGTATCGTTTTATTGGAAACCATTGTAAAACGATAAAGGTCTGCATGTATATCTGCAGAATAATGTAGTCGCTTTTACGAGGGTAAAAGCACAAATTATATATACTGTCACAAATAACGTGGCATATATATATATATATATATATATATATATATATATATATATATATATATATATATATACAGAGAGAGATGGAGAGAGAAAGAGAGAGAGAAGGAAAAAGAGAATAATTCTCCAATTCCAAAGATCAAGTTTTCTCCGTTGGTAATTTATTGCTTTTAAAATATTGTTTCCTTCGTGAAAAATAAAGCATAGAAAAATATTTTGAACACTTTACATAGTTCATGCAAGCAATAATTTTTTAGTTTGTTGGTTGCATAAACTATGTAAATTGTTTTTTTTAAGGTGAAACGAACAAAACACCTGTAATCTAACAGAAGATACTTAGAAAGGTAAAAGCTTGTAGTTCATTAAATTGGCACTATTATTTATGCTTAACAGAAAAACTTGAAATTATTAGATTTAAGGATCGCGAAAACTTATTAAATGTTAAAGTAGAATCGGCTATAAGCTGCAAACACTTTAGATGACATGCATTAAATAATCTGTTTAAAGCCAAAAAAAACTATTCCTTTCATTCGTATAATATTACAATATCTTAACCCCCCCTCCTCATACCTTATAATGATATCTTAATTAAAAAATTTATTAATACATCAAGTAAAAAGTTAAAATGCTACGTGGTGGTTCCAGTGCACCTTTAATTAATAACAATATTAACCTAGAAACATTGAAGAATAGACTAGCATAAACAATCAGCAAATTATATTTGTAGCAATGCTAGAATTTGCTAAATATGGCATTAGGTGAAACCGCAATTTATCGTAGTCAAAGAAAAAACAAGTGAAAAAAATGTTGGATATGTAAAAAAAAAAATGTAAAAATAAACCGCGCATAATATTAAATAATAATAAATAATGAATTAATTAATAAATATTATGCACGGTTTGTCTTTACATGTTTTACATATCCAACATTTTTCACTTGTTTTTTTTTTTTTTGCAATTTATGACAACAATAAATTGCAGTTTTACTTAATACTATAACTAGCAAATTCTAGCACTGCTACAAATATAATTTTCTGATTTCTTTCTGTCCTCTGATGAGAAGAATAGCAAGAATAGTATTCTTTGAAACTCCACGGAATAAGGACTTTGTAAATTGTTTTTGGAGTATTTAGTCGAACAATGAATTTTAATTGTAAAATTCAACTTACAGTTTTAATTATTATATTTAATTATTATAGTAAAAAAATAATTATATATATATATATATTCGTTGTTTTTATTTTATCTTTATTTATTTGGATCACTAGTATATAAAATATCCATCCACTTGTTGAATATACCGTGACTCGGCCATAGGATTCAAGGGTTTATGATTGCATGTGTATTACACTATGCTATGGAACACTAGTAAACATTAAGTGCTATTTTTATCGTTTTAAAGTTATGTCTATATTTATCCGTTTTATTAGCAATTGTTGTAGCTAGGTGAGTATTTGTTGCGAACGTTTTACAGGGCAGGACAATAGATTAGAGCTCAGCCGAGCAACTAGCATAAAAACAACAGTAGAACAGAGATATACGTCTCTTCTGAGAGAAAAAGGAATTAAGGAGGCGAAATGGTCTTCGTCCACTAAATTCTGAAGACGGTTTTTTACTGCTTTATTCTTCACTATTTTTGTGAATTTTCACTTCAGCTCAGACACTCATCAGCGCTAAAAATACACACAAAAACAAACAGCAAAAATCACTTTCAGACCGTTCGTACAGTCATAATTAGAAAGCATTTTTCTGTTATTTTATTAAATATGCTAACTATTTTGATGCTTCATTTCACCTTTTTTTTTCTCGGTCATTGAAATCCTTCATGAATGAAGCAATTTTGATTTTTGTCCCTCTCCAGAATGTTCCTTTTTGGGAGCTGGATATCCCTACATCAAAAGTATCTTGTGCTTAACGCTGTCCTCATGGAGAAGCAAGTAAATAAGAACATTTTAGAATATCATTATAGAATATATACATATATTTATATATATATATATATATATATATATATATATATATATATATATATATATATATATATATATATATATATATATATATTCGGACGATATCAAATATCAATATATATATATATATATATCAATATATATATATATATATATATATATATATATATATATATATATATATATATATTCGGACGATATCAAAACATCGTTAAACTCACTACTCGTTCAAGCAGCCGCCAATAGCGTAATGGTTAGAAGCCTTGACTGCCGTATAAACGGTCGGGTTTCAATCCTGGCTTGAGGTAGTTGCCTGTCTAGCCGCACTGATGAGCTGTGAAACAGCGAAACAGTACTGTATGTGGATGACTATATATATATATATATATATATATATATAGTAAATTATAAAATATATATGGTGATTAAGCTACACTGAATATTCCGCGTTTCATCCACTCTAGGACTCTTCAGGCTTATGCGCATAAGCCTGAAGACTCCTAGAGTGGATGAAACGCGGACTATTCAGTGTAGCTTAATCACCATATATATTTTATAATTTACCTACGTATTGAGCACTTTTGAAGTAAATACTTAAAGTTTACACATAAATTTATACTTTCGTATATTAATTTTATGTGAGTAAATGAAGTAATCATATATATATATATATATATAAGTGGGAATGTGTGTGTATGTGTGTGTGAGAACAACTTTCAACCTATATGCTCAACGAAATTTTTATCTACAGACTTGAAATTTGGTATATAGAGGGTTTAGACGAGGGGAAAATTTTCAATTGGTTTTCTGTTCGGAAAACAGGGATGCTAAGGGGTCAAAATTGAAAAATTGATACTTAAGGAGCATCATTGGATTTTTATCTGTTTGTCCACTGTTTCATAACTGCGCATACGCGAATCGTTTACCTGACAGCTTCCTTATGTTCAGAATAAGTAGGTTTGAAAACACTTCTTAAAGAGCATGGCAAGATGGCCTAATGATTATCGTACTTGAATTGCTGTCTTTAGGTTTTGGTTTCCATCTTAGTTCGAGTATTTTTTTTTCATTTCATTTATTTTTAAGGAATTGGGCGTTACATTTAATACCGGGCAACGCCGGCTACATCTACTAGAATTTTATAAATGAGAAAACACTCTGTACATTTTAGCTTTTTGTTACAGTTTATCAATGACCTTAATTAAAGATTGATAAGACACGATAAGTAGGATTATTTGATTTTGCTTAAGGTCATTGTTCAAACTTGCCGTTTAATTGTGTCACCATTATACATAACCCAAAACAAAGTTTGTTGTAGACAATGACACGCTATTTAACTCACGTCACTTTTTATGAAAATAAAAACGATCCCAGACAACATCGTGTCGGGAAAGCTAATTTAGAATATATTGCGTTTTAATCTGTTACACTTAGAGTTGAAATATCATTTTATAAATGATCCGTGGTGTAGTAGATAAAGAAATTACAAAAGTTCGGTCGTAAGTTCCACCATTCTTTAAGTTGAGGGTTCAATCCTCATTACAGGTGACATTCAAAATACAACTGCGAATTACTTAACACTTCTCCAAAGTTATGGCTGATAGAACGAGAACATGCTACCCCTATTGATTAAATAAAAGGTTCCGTGCAAAGTTCTGTGCAGAGTCTCGGGTTCGACAGAAAGATCTCTGAGATCGACAAGACACACCTAAAAAAGGTCGGAGGTTACATCAGCCGACACGTTGTGAAAATAATACTCCGGCAAGGTATTTTGTTTATCGATTATAGAAAAGAGAAAAATTAAAATAATAAAAAGCTAAGAAAGAATCTGAAATTTTATACCAAAATGAGTTTTTACGGTCGTGATCTGTTTTTACGTGTAATACTGACTTTAAACAGATTTTAGATCTGTGATTGTAATTCCATGAAAATAAATATTTTGAGGACTTTCTAGAATTTTTAAGGTTAACGGATTATCAAAGGCCAGCAGGAGAGGAGGCAAATCTTGCGACCGCCTCGGGTGGCAAAATAGTTGCTACGCCACTGTTACATCCATCCAGCGCTGCCGTAACCGAAATTGAACTCACCACACGAGTTTGTAGTGTAATTCGAATCTTGTTGGCAGCTGAATATTTGATGCTTCGCCAAGGCTATCAAGAGTATTTTTTATCATGACGCCATCACTAGACGGGGTGCCTACCACGGCTTAAGAGAGTCACAACTACCCTCGAGAGAAGGATAAACCGCGCCAGTTTCTCAACGTGGTATTTTACCTCGTGGTACGTACAGTGCCTCGCCTTCCCAAATGACCATCCATCTGGTACTGGCCAGGCTCAACGTTGGTTAACTTCGGTGATCTGGCGAGAACCGGTGTGTGAAG
This sequence comes from Euprymna scolopes, assembly GCF_053919585.1. Classification (NCBI taxonomy): domain Eukaryota; kingdom Metazoa; phylum Mollusca; class Cephalopoda; order Sepiida; family Sepiolidae; genus Euprymna; species Euprymna scolopes. The sequence continues at coordinate 52,013,515 of NC_136489.1, read as the reverse complement.
GTGATTGTGCCACTGTTAAAACTCAATCGCAATGATGATATAATTACATGAATCTCATTTCGAATTAATTTGGTCCCCATCCGTTAGCAGACATAAAATATCCTAGCGATCGAGATAAGAACAATAGTCTGAATAACCCAAATGATACGAATCAGTTTCAGCGTAAAACGCGCAGATTGGTTGGATATATCTTCAGAATGTCGGTTATTGTTATCATTTAATGTCGAGCTTCAGACAATTGATGCGAAGTTTTGGAGTAGAATAGCAGGATACGGACCCGCAAATGCATGAGTAAGAAAAATTGGGGTGGCAGTGTCGGTAGGAGAGAAGTAGATTTGTTTATCGCGCGTACGTACACACCTGGCACAATTGAGCTCTAAAAGTACTTGTCTCCGCAAAAATTAGAATGGCATTTTCTTAAACATAGTCGAAAACCTACAGGAGTCGTCATTCTAAAGAAAATTGCGGAGGTGAACCTAATGTAAAAATTACCCCTTCCCCCCCCAAAAAAAAAAATTCAAAAATGCAAAGAAAAACATAGGTTTTACTAAATATGTAAGACCAAAATTATTCCCGATCACTGTACGACTGACTGCTTCTGCTATTTGTCATATAGAAACAACGTGTAAAGTTGCTTGAATCAGCAGTAACCGAATCAGACATTTAGTCGTGCTGGATTTCGATCGTACGTAAGTATTATAAAAATAAACAATAAAACGAATTTATTACAGTTTCAGCCGAGGTTATTTTAGGTAAATACCTTTTTAGATTCATACTTAAAGACATTTGCAAAAAATAAACTATTTTTATATTAAATCTTAAAGTAAACAGAATAAATAGAAATATACCTAGAAATTTTAAAAGACAAACATTTTTCCCAATCTAGTGTGTCACTTCTGGAAGAACTGGATTTTTCCCACATCTAAAACGGACTTTGTATCTAACTCTATCCTCTGCCAATAAATAACTATTCTTATTCTCTTTATTCTTATTATTCTTATTCTTATTCTTATTATTATTATTATTATTATTATTATTATTATTATTATTATTATTATTTAAGTTTGGCAATATTTAACTATTAAAATTATACAAAATCGAGTTTAATTTTGACAAAAGCTCTAAAATAAATTCTCGAATTTTATAAACTTAAAAGAAAAATAAACACAGACACACACACACAGAGGGAAAATGCACTTGTTATAGAAAGTAACAATTTTTTAAAATATAATCAAATATTTAATTCTTTTACCTTAAAGGAATTTTTTCCTTTTTTAACTCGTCTTTAAAATAATTTTTTCCCTATACTCCTATAAATTTTTTCCCTATACTCCTATAAATTTGTTTTTCTTATGTGTGTATTGATATTTGATATTCATGTTAAAAACCCTCTTTTCTATTTATTTAAAAAGAAAATACCATTTTCTTATACATGGGTTGTGGAATTGCATTCACTAGCAAAAGATCTAGCTAATTTGCATATTCTTTTAAACATTCATTTTTATTAATTCCCTATTAGTTGCTTCGGTTTTCTAATGGGATAACCATCTTTAGTTGACTATTACGTGTAATTATATTCATACAGATATTCTACATGATTTATACTTGCATAATATTTACGAAAAAAGTTTATAGTAAACAAAAAATTGTTTCCATATATATTTATGTATGCGTATATATTTTTGTTAAACAAATCTATCTATCTATATATCTATCTATCTATCTATCTATATATATATATATATATATATATATATATATATATATATATATATATATAAGTGAACGTGTCTGTGTGTGTGTCTGTGTACATTTCCCTACTCAATAACTCGGTCAATGTTTAGTCTACAGACTTGAAATTTGATATACAGAGTACTGAGATTTGGGAAAATCTGTGTGATCGGTTTTCGGCTAAAAAATTGCTTGTTAAGGGGTCAAAGTCCAACGATTCGACCTTTTAGAACTCTGCCAAACTCCTCCGCCAATTTTAGGTATAAACAATTGAAATTTTAGATATAGGTTCCTTGGACATGGATCTAAATAACTTGATTGAAGCCCAAAACAATAAATGTTAAGGGGTTATAATAAGGTGTCAGAGTTTTAAAGAATTTGACCTCTGCGATCTCTACCAAATTACTCGGATAATTTCTGGTCTAAACATTTGAAATTTTACATAAGGGGGTATTCAAAGATATGACAAGCTTTTTAATCGGTTTTGGTCGAAAATTTAACGTAATATTAAATAAAATGGTTACTAACTATAACAGATTAGAAATCACTATTACAATAATATTTTCGTACTTAAAAACGCGTCAATCATAAATTTCATGAGATATGAGTGTCTTAGTACAAAACAAGAGTAAAGGCAGTTTTATCTTATTCAGGTTAAGTCTGACCTGACGATGAAGCAAACCACAATAATTATATGCTTGAGCGCACGTCTCTTGTAAATCTGATATGATACGAATGAAATCTAACCTAATCAAAAATTGTTCTACGAAGTTTTTAAAAGGTTTACTGAAAAGCTTGGTTCGTAGTTTGTTCGGATAGCAACTCGTTTGCCAGCAAAAAAATATATGGAACAATTACGATTAAAAGGGATTAAATTGAGTGACGATGGTTAAGTAGTTAATAACACGGATTAAGTGTGCCAAGTTCGAATCGAGCTCGTTCCACAGAAATGCCTCAAACTAACACTGGACCTTGTGTCTCACTTTCTGTAGACGGAGTCGTTTGCTGGGAAGGGTAACTTGGTGTTGTCATGCCATGAGAACTTTCTGAAACAGCTGTTACCTTCAGGGCATGGCCACCAGCTCGCAGTGTGTTTTTTATTATAAAAACGATAGGCATATCCGCTTTATATCAAGGAGTTGATATGACATCTGTTGTATTTGCAAGTATGTTCACTCCTGACAATGAAATACCTGGGCAGGGGTATTTGTAACTGAAATTGAATGCTGTGTAAAATAAGTGAGAAAGGCATGTTTTTATTTAAAAAAAAATTATTTTCATTATTTTTATATATGAAGAAGCATTTTAAAGACTCGAGAGTTGAGCTGCCATGCAACCAGAGTCGAGAATCTAACTGCTCCGAACCGAACCCTGATCCGCCTACAACGATCTCTCGATGCGAACTGAATTACAAATCTTCTTTTGTGACGAAACACGAGAGAGATAGAAAGAAAGAAAAGTGGAGTGGGGAGATGGAGGTAGATACGTATTAAAAGCAAAGAGGCTGAAATGTTATTGTTTTACAATCCTGGTGTCGGCCAAGTACATCCGACCTTTTTACCTATAAACCTTGATTGCATAAACTATCTAGCCCGCTATTATGCGCTGGCATCGCCAGATGATACAGCACCGGTTTGATTTTACCCGTCTCTCTCTAAGAAGAAGGGAATTTGGGTATAAGGCTTTTAAATGTATGGAACAATAGCTTCTCCAAAACGCTACAGAGGTAAACAAATATAAATGATTGCTTCTAGAAAAATAGAGGTGGAAATTTGGATACATGTGTTTACAATAGAGTATGACTATGTACGGACTGATTAGTAGGGTGCATATTTAAAATTGCACTTAATTTTTTTTTAATACAGAAAAGGCTTTATGATTTACGTACTGGTCAAGGAACGAAGATGTGATATTTCAAAAACCACGTAAATGGATCAAGTAGTTTTTTTTTGTTTTTTTTTAAATAAGAAAATCAATTTTTATGACTAAGCGAGACTTAGTAATTTGATCGACTATGATGTATAAATAAGTGTGAGACATCTCAATTCGAACTATCGAGATTAAAAGCAGTCTTATAATGGATACATCTAGTATTAAAATTGCTAAGGCTCGTAAATTTTTATTTTCTTAATTAAAAATTTACGTGATTTTTTCGAATATGACATCTTCATTCTGTCACGAATACGTACAGCATAAATATTTTTTGTATTTTTTAAATAAGTTTAATTATAAATCAGCACCATTAGTACATAAGCAATAGGATTAGGGTTGATGTGTTGAATCTTGGTTTATTATTATTATTCAATGGTTTTTACTTATTGCTTTCTAAACCATCTGCGCGCCGAATGTTGAACCTTCTCGTAAGCCATTGTCTCGATAAATATTTGCAAGTTTTGTATACTATGTGAGTTTCTCATGATTTATTCTGACCTCCAAGCATCACTTCAAAACATACCAAATAAAATGTTTTTATTAAATAGGCAATTATCATTCTGCTTTCCATTAAAGAAAATTAACCACGAATATAACAGAATCCAACATGGTTATTCATGCATTTCCGATTTGATGTTTCCATATTGAGTATACAACCTGTTTTAGGAGTTCGGAATTATATTGCTTACCTGGAACTAACAAATTAAATGTAACATAAAGCGGATGCACGGACGTATATGGATGAGAATTGACGTCACAGGTGGGTGAAAAAAGGACTATAAAAAAAAGATAAAGACAAATATCTCGAGAGAGACGAGATAATGTTCGAGATTTCGTTAGAGATGTGGATAATGTTCCAGATCAAATGGGTGACGTCACGGTTGTAAGGACGAAGAAGTAAATGTTGTTGTACAGAACCAAAAAGGGAGTCTGAGTTATTTCCTATTCTTTGTCTTGGCCTCCTTTGCTACTAAAACTGCACACAACGTATGTTGGTCGGCGGATAACGCTACATAAAGTGTTAAAAGAAATTTATAGAAGAAATAGCCAATACCAGTTGAGATATTAGAGTTAATATGTAACATTTTAACGTTAAACGAAAAGTCGCACGCGCTCGTTTTCGTAAACGCATAGTTTTGCATATGTGCCCTCTCAAAAATATCAATTTATAAAACAAAATTTTTAACCTTATTGGCTGAAACTGACTTTATATTTGAAATCAGTGGGATTTTTTCCAAACAACACAGCCATACACAATGTTGACAAATATTATGGATTGTTTTTATTACATTTTTGCACCTGTACGCTCCCACCCGTGTGCGATCAAGACAAACGAATCAATAAAACAAATATCTTTTTATACATACGTTGCGCGCATGTTCATACATGCTGGTCTTGGTTTCATAGTCGCTTCCTGTTGTCGTTCATAACTGGCCTTTTCCTGTGTGGTTGTGTCGTCTAGTAGCTGTTGAAAAACTGTTCAACTAAAACGAATCAAATTACCAGTGCATAAAAACACAATACGGACTGACAAATTTTTTTTTAATTTTATTTTTTAGAGAGATAGACATAGAGAGCGACAGAGAGAGAGAGAGAGAGAGAGAGAGAGAGAGAAGTTAGTTTAAAATGAGCGACTCACAGACAGAGTTTCGGTGCAACATTCACTTAGATTTTTACATTATTGAAATCATCTCGTATGTACTGCTCCCTACGAGAAACTGAGTAGAAACTGTTCTCTAGCCGAAATACGTGACGTCATTTCTTTGTCATATGATTCGACACCTGCAGTTCCAGCGCGTTTTGTCTAGGATGTTAACCTTTGACCCCGCTCAATCACGCCATCTGTAGCTGGGTATATTTCTGTTTGCCGCCAGGTTATCTTGACATGTAGTAATGTAACTCTGGCCAAAATTTTTACTAGTTAACTTAATCTCTATTTACTAGCCTAGGGTTCTAATATATAAAATGGATAACTTTTTAAACAGAACATCTATTATTACATTAATATTTCAGAAGGAGAGCTGTTCATACTCATAGTCTCCTAATGATAATGTATACAAGAAGCAAATTATACAAATTTTACCGATTCATATAAAAACCGAACGATTCTATTGCAAACAGCGAAAACTAGTTTTCAATACAGTTGTGAAAATAACACCCAAAATGAGGACAGCAGTCCGAAGAATTCAAATAATATGAATAAATAAATTCTCCTCTAAAAATTCAGAAACATTACATTAGACTTTTCTGCTTTCTATACATTTAGTAATGCTTACTGGAAAGAACTTCAATGCATACTAGAAATAACATGAATGCCTACTGGAAAGAATTCTAATTCCTACTGAAAAGAACTTGAATGCCTACTGGAGAGAACTTCAATTAATACTAGGCACTGTCCTCGAGTGTCTATACAAATTTTATTTCTCAGGAAAGGTATTTCCGCCTACAAGTAAATCCTGATTAAATATTCAAAATAGCAAAGTATTCGAAACTCAAATAAAATTCCTTCTATGTGGCTGCCCTACACTGGTTTATACGAGGATTAGTGAACCTTCACTCAGTGGTTTTCTGTATAGTAACAACAAGAATCTGGACACTCCACCAGACTAGATGAACTCTTGTCCTGGAATTCAGTAAAACCAAGAGAATAAAAGAAAAATATATTAAAACATAGTTAACTGGTCATTAAGTAAGTGGAAAATGAATATTTCTAACATTTTTTACTAACTTGACGTTTTAGAAATAAAAGAGAATAGTAATGGAATATTCGAATATTTATGCATCACATATAAATTGTCAAGATTTGGAGGATTTCAACTGAATAAAAGGAAACAAAAAGGGAGAAACGGATTATCGCACAAACCAACACATGAAAAAACAAACATCAATTTCAAAAGCAAGAAACCTTGACCTTATTAGCCAAAACTGACTTCATATTCAGCGGCTTTTTTTACAAACAACAAAGTTCTTTACAATTGTTATTGCTTTTTGAAAACTTTATTAAACATATTAAATGTAAATTTTAAATGGCCGGAACTTGTTTGCAATACAATATTTTAACCCCTCCCCCCCCCCCCCAAAAAAAAAAGAAATTGGTTGAATTTAATACCAGCGACATAAGTTTGTTTTCTCACCGAAGGTGCCATTAACGGATGAGAAATATGATAGGCTGGGAAATTGTGCAAGAGAGAAAACGGGTGAGGCAACAAATGAAATGAAAAATAAGTTGAAAAACAACCGATATTGTCCAGATGCTATCATTAAATCGGTGCACTTAGCTATGAAAACGTTACTTCTAACATAAACGTGACAGACAAACAAAAACGCTATTCGCCTATACATCAAGTATTGTTGTCACATCATCGTTGGTGTATCTACCACTTGTACTTCCCTCTTAGTAAGGGTCCAAAACAGGAGTATCCAGTCTAAAAGATACCGCATTGTCAGCCAAACTCCAACCCCTGTCCAATCGCCGCATGTTTCATCCATGTGCTTGTTTTACAAGTACTTTAATGGAATGTGCTCATTCGATATAAATACACTCGAGTAACTAGATAAGCAGGAAAATCCCAACTCTTCAATGTAAATGTCGCTGATTTCCGGAAAACTTTTTACTTTAATAGTTTCTTATCTTGAACTGCTAGACTTTGGAATTTCTTTTTCCGTTTTCTGAATCCTCGAGAGTATTAACATGCAGAAGTGTTAATGGAATGCAAACAGACATGTCGCTCTTCAACTTCCTACATATTGTCCCTGTATAGATTGTTTCTAATAGTAGAAATGTTCTTTCCGAATAATTTCTTAAAATGGCTGAAAAATTGCCCTCCTCGAAGAAACCTAACCCGGTTGACCGTCAATTAATGGATTTGCTTTTTACTTTTAGATATTATTTATCCAGGGCAACGCCGATCATTAATATACCAACTTAGTGGGTGTTTACATTGTCGTTGTTTTTTGTTTTATGTTTATTTTAGCTGAACATCAAAAACGCACATACACACATACACAGACAATCGCCTTTTATATAATAGATTATATACCCATCGTTGTTGTCGAGAACACAAATTCACTCAAACGCCGATGTTTAGCTTTTAAAAATACACACAGCTTGGACTATTCACACCGGTATTAGGGATCTCTGAACTTTAACAAATGTAGAATGCTCTTAGAAGAAAGAGAGATAGACATATAGATAGACAGACTGATTGCTTTTCTCGACACACCCAGCTATATTATGTGCGACTCCGTCACATTCGTTCATGCTCATTATGAGACCGACCACGTCTTACTTCCGCCTGATTAATTTGTTGTTGCGATAGTTTGGTATAGTCATGGGGGTATATATTTAATACTGCCCACATCAGCATTATGTGGCACAAGGCCGGAAAGTGGGAACCCCGCAGGCTCTCCTAAAGAAGGGGCACTCCTGCAATTTTAAAAATTGCCTGAGTAACCCCGTCGGCATTCCCAGTCGGGGCGCCACAGGCAGCAAACAATAAACTTGCTCCACCAGAAAGCCCGGTGGCAAGGCCTGGGAGGATGGACCTCCTAGGTATTACCCAGGCGGCATACCTCAGTCCAACAGGTTCTGGGCCAGTTCCCGGCCCCTCACCTGTTGGGCTGAGTGTTAAGTGACGAATCCTTGACTTGTATTACCCTGTCTCCCTGCAGCCGAAGCTGCGAGGAGACACATCCCATCACAAGTCCATTGTGATGGGGGGTATGTTTATAAAAAATTGGAAGATTATATTTATAAACAGGGGTGATAAGAACTGGCCGATCAAATGGAACGACGCTCTGTTATCGACCAATCAGAAACCGGAGCTTTTAGAATTCCCGCACATAATTTTCTGTGTTCTCTCCAGAAAGGAATTTTACTCTTCGTCTGCAAACTTCTATAATTCAAGACTTCCACGGATTAGCTATCCAACAAGAGATTCTATTCTTCGTCAGCAAGCTTTACATTTCAAAGCTTCTCTGGATTGGTACTACCATTTTGTTTGGACCAACATTTCTCATCTTTTCTTTTCTAAGACTAAAATCGCTTACAACATAAAGGTGTCACACACAAAAAAAAACGAAAATATTATTTCCTCTTAAAGTCATGCAGTTTCTAAAACTTCCGTTAGATAAAGGTTAAATTCTTACCTCCTATCAGTCAATCACTTAACCCTTCAATTAAAGGGTTTTGATATAAAACAATACTATTATATTCGTCCAATCTAAATATAAACTTCATGTTTAATTTTTCGTTGTACTCAGAATTTGCATGTATTCTAATTCGGTGCAAGGTTGTTTGACGTTTCATATACGATTGTATGATATATAACCCAACCTCCTCGTAATTATGAAACAGTCCAAGTGTTTCTTGGTGATATAATATAGTTACTGGTCGAATCTTAAATGAAATGCGCACAATTAAACTAGCGGAAATGTTATTTATAGCTTTAACGTAATATATCAAACAAGCGACCGACAAACGAAGTTCAACATTGAAATGCAAGGACACTCCTTCAACAAATTAGAAACCAAACGAGGTAGTTCTTAAACGGACTAATATTTGATTACCAATTCAAGATAAGATTATCCAACCCTAACATTACCCACGGCGACTGAATATTTTGAAAGTCGGTTAATACAGTTATTTTAACTAAGTAACACAATACTTGCACTTTATTTAGTTTTTTGTTTGTTTGTTTGTTTGTTTGTTTTGGGGGGGGGGCGCTTTTGTTTGTTTTTTGTTTTTTGTTGTCGTTGTTGTTTTTTTGTTTTTTAGGTTTTTTTTACTTCGGTCGAAGTTCGCAAAAAGTAAAAAATCTTTGTCTCCATATGAGATGCATAGATATTGGAATATTCCATTTAAATCTCCTTTTTTTCCTCGAATGTTAGGTTAGTAAAAATAAAGTTAGGAATATTAATATTATTTATTGATCGGTTAAGTACATTTTAGTATGATTTTTTTACGTTTCTGAATTGTTTAGATAAGGATTGATTATTCGTATAATTTGGATTCATCGGACTACTGTTCTTATATTGAGTGTCATTTTCATAACGTTCTGGTCTATGTAACCTCTGACCTTCTTCCGGTTTATCAGGTGAGGGTTCAATTCTTAATGTATGACACTGAAAAATACAATTGATGGAAAAATTTCTGTGCGAATCGAGCAGTCTGTAACTGGAAACGCATATTTTGAGTTAACTTTAATGTCTTCACACGGCACCAAAAAGTAGAGTATTTGAAGCAACCATATATTTCATCTGCTGGTGTTGATTGAGGAATTGCAGGTAACATTTGCCTGAATTCTCCTGCAAGCAATATTACTGCATTCCCAAATCTTGCAAGGATCGCCCAAGAGCCTCAAGTGATTTTTTTTGCGTCTCATTGTGCATTCATCCCAAACAATAAGTTTGCATTTTTGCAATATTTTCCCCCATACTAGATGTTTAGGAGATGTTGAACATGAAATTATTGAAAAATTGGATGTTTAATAGTAATTTCAAATTAGAATAAATAGTTCTTCTACTTGGATGTAAGGTCGCAAGTATTCCGCATGCAGCAAGGGCTAAGGCTATGTCATTTTGTCACCAAATGGCTGCCAAAATCAAATTAATTGGAAATGTTTTACCAGTTACTCCTGGTGCTGTTCAAGGTAGCAGTAATTTCCAAAATCTTCTAACCTCACAGTAAGTAAATTAGGTGACTAAAATATGATTTATCCATGTTTTGACAATGCCTTATTTACTGTAATTAATTTATGGGACTAGCATAGGGTAAGGGATTAGAGATGGACAGATAGAGAGGAAGATATATAGATAGAAAAGAGAAAGTGAGAGAGAAATAGAGAGAGATAGAGGGATTGGGAGATAGACAGAGAGAGGGAAGAGTTATAAACAGAGAGGGAACGAAACAGAGGAAAGGAGGGAAGGGGAGAGAGAGGGAGTTAGAGAGAAAAAGGGGCTCAAAGAGAGATGGAGAGGGTGATATTGAGAGAAATACAGATTGAGAGAGGGGGGATTGATAGAGAGAGATATTAAGAGAGGAAGAGAGAGAGAGAGAGGGAGAGAAACAGAGGGTGAACTACACTTCACCATTTTTCCCCGATCAGTAGAGGAGAAATCCTTTGAGACTGAGGCAATTTTTATTTTTGTTACTATCCAGAGTACCCTTTTTTCGGGAGCTAGATTTTCAACACATTAGAAACCGACCGGGTTATCTGTACTTTCACCTAACAATTTAATAAACAAAATGATATTGTAAAACTTGAATCTAACGCGAAAATACTATTTTTAAAATAGCACGGTACCATAAGTGCATAAGCGCCACTTTATTTTAGATATTTATTTTCCAAAGTAATTGCGTGAATAAATCCACAATGAATTAAATTTTAAGTGTTGTGTAATTATTTTCTCAGCGTTCGGCTTTCGCCACCGCATGAATCAACAGCAAGATATAGCCAAGCGTTGCCAATGTAATAATAACAAAGTTATGTGAAAGAAATTATAAAGTAAAAATGTTAATTTAGAAACAAAACATCAACAGAAAAAAAACACAAAAAATCAAAAAATCCTACTGTTCATTTGTATTTCTTATTAAATGTTTGTAGAAAATGTCATTTATTTTGGCAATAAATAATAGCAACTTCGTTAATTTTTACGACTTGATCCAGCGTAATATAACCACCCCAACCTCCCCATGTTAAAAACGGCTTTCGGAATACCCCCACCTCTCCATGTTAAGAACCACTTTCGAGGTGGGGGGTAATCCGAAAGCCGTTTTTAATCTGGGGAGGCTAGGGTGTTTATAATACGCTGGGCAAGTCCTAAAAATTAACCAGCAACTTTCTTGTTAAAGTATTTTTTTTTTTAGTTTAGAAAAAGTGAAACAAACTTTTTTGTGTGTGTGTTTTTTTTTGTTTTTGTTTTTTTTTTGCAAGTAAGGCAAACAAAACTGGTGTATATATATTGCCGAATCTCGGCGAGAAGTTTTTTATTGTTATTTTGTTATGCCAGGGAGGAACACGTAAAGAAAAAGCAGGAAGGAAAAAAAACAAATTAATGCAACAGGGTTAATGGTATACTTATCGATATTGAACGTCATTGAATAGGAATAATGAAAGCAGATTCAATATAAACCGAAAATATTTCCGGTAGGTAGCCTCGACTGAAATCGGAGCGGAAAGCAACGACGTCGAAAAAGATTTTTTAATATGGTGATATTTTTTTACTTTCTAATATTTAAAAACACAGTAAGATTAGATACAATCATTCTTGCAAAATATGACAGCAAACGGACTTGTAGTTTTCTAGTTTAGTAAAGCCGAACAAACCAGATGTTTCCTTTATATATATGTGTGTGTGTGTGTGTGTGTGTGTGTGTGTGTGTGTGTGTGTGTGTGTGTGTGTGTGTGTGTGTGTGTGTGTGTGTGTGTGTGTGATTTGTTATTATTTTTGCGATACTTTTTTGAATGAATTATACGAAAGTGCATTTTTGGGGAGCGGCTTATATATTATTTTTAAAATATAATTATAAAATAATACATACTCCGCTACTCATTTGGGGTTACCAAATTGGTTAAAGAGAAAATTATTCCCAACTCGCATTTAGGTAAAAATGAACTTTCGTATAATTTATTCAAAAAAGTATCACAAAAACAAAAACAAATAACATTTACATAAAACGCGATACATTCAAGCAGTCGTGCGAGATAGCCTAGTGGTAGAGGTTTACGCTTCTTTCCATGGGGGTCCCGATTTCGAATCTCGCTAGATTCAGTCACTCTGATAGTTGATGATTAACACTGATTAAAAATAATAACGTTAATCGATTTTAATACTATCGAACACGAAATGGCTGCAAGGTTCTCAGATTGATTCATGACAGTAATACAATACCATTACCTATTGTATTATTTACAAACAAACATAAGGTATTTATGTGTAATAAAATATTACATTCACGTTTAAAATCAAATGTTCTACAGAATACAACCCGTGTGGACATAATAACACTATTAATCATAAACCCAGCAAATGCATGGGAGGTACGAAACAATTACCATATACGGTTTTTTTTACTTGAACGGCAAAAAGTAACCGCCTCAACACAGCAATAATCCACTCAGTACAGTAGTGCCCGCAAATGCCCCAGGTGTCGCTAAGTCATCAGAAGAAATAGCAACTATCAATTCACCAAAATAAAATAAAATGCATTTGGGCATGATTACAAAATCCGAAAATTGGAGAACAAGTTGCAATTACCTTTTATTTTATCTCTTTATTGCGACATTTTGAATTTACAAGTGAAGTCACTAAAATTTAAATATTCGTTTTAATAAATTGTAACTGATGAATTAAGGGCAAAATAGATTCATTGATTGATATAATAATTAAATGAATGATTTGGTGCTAAGAAACAGTTACTGTCAAGAATTGTAAATTACAATGCAATTAAAGGAATAAATTGTAAGATGGTCAATATCATGAAATTTGGAATATGGACTTTTGTCACTACACAGAATATTCCGCGTTTCACCCAGGCTAGGATTCGTCAGGCTTATGCGAAGAGTTTTGGTTATCTCGCGTCTTTATATGCCATATATATTTTTATAACTTACTACCTAGCTCTACTTCTGCACTGAGCATTGTTGAAGTAAATACTTAAAGTTTATACATAAAATAATACTTCCGTATATTAATCCATGTGATTAAATGAAGTAGTCATATATATATATATATATATATATATATATATATATATATATATATATATATATATACATTTGAAGCCAAAACTGCAACGCGAAATTTTTTTATAAAATAAACAGGTGCTTATTTTTAAAGAAATATATTTCGGAGTAAGACTCCTTTATCAATCTTTTTTTTCTCTTCTTCCTCGACATGATGTAGTGGAAGATAGTTCGATGAAGAGTCTACGTTATGTTGTTAACTGCCGGGTTTTTATGAAGCCGGATAGGTGACGCGTGGTCGCGCATTTTGAAAATCTGGGTAGTTATTTTTGTGTATATCCGTTCGAAGCGTTGAGTGAAATTTGAAGAATAAAACATGTATAAATACATTCGAAGCCAAAACTGCAACGCAAGATTTTTTTTATAAAATAAACAGGTGTTTATTTTTAAAGAAATATATTTCGGAGTAAGACTCCTTTATCAATCTTTTCTTATGCGCGACCACGCGTCACCTATTCAGCTTCATAAAAACCCCGCAGTTAACAACATCACGTAGACTCTTCATCGAACAGTCTCCCACTACATCATGTTGAGGAAGAAGAGAAAAAAAATAATCCAAAAGGCCGAAATCCTTGGAATAATTCACAAATAGGCACAAGGAAAAGAGGAAAGAATTCCAATAATATTATTAAAAGAAAAATAAGATATGCGTTAAACTCCGACACAAGGTGTAATTAAGAAAAATGAGTGAAGAAGAGAGAAAAAAGGCGCGAAGAAGAAGAGAAAAAATTAGTGAAGAAGAAGAGAAAAAAAGATTGAATGGTGATTGAATAAAATATAAAATAGAAAACCAAATGTCAAAATGACCCAGACAAGATGACGTTAAAAGGCGCCAAAAATATAGGGCAAAAATGAGGTCAACTGAAATGTACAGGTTATTACTGAAGAAAGTATCAGGTTATTACTTGAGAAAATATCATCAATATATATATATATATATATATATATATATATATATATATAAAGGAATTTTAAATTGAAATACGTATGAAATACGTTCGAAAGCCGAATTGCAACGCAATATTATGAAAATAAACAAGTATTCACTTTGATTAAATTTTAATCTTAAATTGAAATACGTATGAAATACCTTTGCAAGCTGAATTACAACGCAATATTATGAAAATAAACAATTATTTACTTGTTTAAAATTAGTATATTTCGGAGTTATATTCCTTTATCAGAATTTTATATTTATTCCAATTTTTCCTCGCCATTATGTTAAATCGAAAAAGAAAAAAGTTAAGAAGAGTCCGCGTCCTGTTATCTGTAGTGTTATTTTTGAAATGACGAAAGAAGATGTTTCGTAATGCGACTTGGATGTCAGGGTAGTGTTTTCCTTGTAAGAAGCATTGATTGAATTTGAATTTTAAATTGAAATACGTATGAAATACGTTTGAAAGCCGAATTACAAGCAATATTATAAAAATAAACTAAATAATAAATAAACAATTATTCACTTGTTTAAAATTAATATATTTCGGAATTTTATTCCTTCGTCAGAATTTTATTTATTTATTTATTTATTTATTCCTCGCAATTTTTTTCTTGAATTTTGAACATCATGGCAAGAAAAAATTAAAAAAATAAAAAATTCAGACGAAGGAGTATGCCTCCGAAATATATCAATTTTAAACAAGTAAATATTTGGGGTGTCTTTTTCATAATATTGTGTTGTAATTCGGCTTTCAAATGTATTCAATTTAAAATTCAAATTTAATCAACGCTTCTAACACGGAAACACTTCTCCGACTTTTTTTTACACATGAATCACCACATTATCAAGGCCAAGAGGCCACTCGAGGATCAGAGTTAAAGAGTGTACAATAGAGATTGGAAAATATAGTAATCATTACTAATGGAAATTCAGTAAATTTGTTATTTATATGGAACGGCTCATCAAGAACTTGTTTACGTTAGACTTGAACACAACCATATTGTAGTCAGCCGGAAAGCAGGAAAACGGAAGACAATTCCACAGGCGTGCAGTTCTAAGAAAGAAGCTTTGTTCATGGAATCTACGTTTAGGTTTAGGCACAGATAAAGAGTGGGGGGAATTATTGATAGTGTGTACAGCTAGACGAGTGTTTCTTGTGAAAGTTTGGCGAGGGGGGCCATAGACTGAAGATCAGTCAAACACTTTCCATGAAAATAACGATACATCAGAGACAAACACGCAACATCTCTTCTGTGAGGTAGATGTTGCGGGGAAGAGAAAACGACATCTCCTATGAGGCTACGAAGTCTATTTTAAACTCTATCAAGACAGGACAAGTTCTTTCTAGCAGCTCCTGCCCAGATGTGGCAACAGTATTCCATCCTGGCTCTTATATAGATAGAGAATTGCATCAGCAGTGAGATATCTACTGGATCGATAGAAACATCCCACCATTTTTCCAGCGGCCTTAGCAACAGATTTGATGTACGTGTTCCATTTAAGATCAGGAGTAACGGTCAAGCCAAGAAGCTTGTCAAAACTTGAGGCCTCCTGAAGACGAGAGCCATTCATTTCAATTGATGCCAGATGTGGATCAGAATGTTGATGATGTAAAGAGAAAAGCTTGGTTTTAGATGCATTAAAAGTAACCAGCCACTCCTTCCCCCATTGTACCACGTGCTCAAGATCAGAGGAGAGAGAATTGGAGAGAACTTGGTCGTTTACTGTCTTAGATGTGCTTAGATGTGCTACCATAAATGGTACTGTCATCAGCATAAATGTCTACAAATGATGTAACGATGTGTTTTGGAAGATCATTAATGTAGATCAGGAAAAGAGTTGGGCACAGGATGGACCCCTGAGGGACTCCAGCATTAATACTGTGAGCGTCTGCTCACTGTTTTTAAAATCAAATATTGCTCTTATGAACCTATCAGAAAGAAATGATTTTATAATTGAGAAGGCATTTCCAGCTTTACCATAGCTAGAGATCTTGTGAAGTAAACCTTTATGCCATACCCTTTCAAAGGTCTTAGATATGTCAAGAGCAATTGCCCTAGAAAGTTTGCCTCTGTCGAGAGATTTGCTAATCCTATGAGATATAACTGTAAGCACATCTGCTGTAGATCTAGCAGTACGGAGACCATATTGAGTGTCACTAAGAAGGTTATTTTTGTTGAGATTGTTGATTACTTCTGTATTTAACACAGATTCCAGCAACTTACTCATGACGCACAGGAGACTTATTGGCCTGTACTGAGAGGGGGATGAGCGATCACCTGAATTCTTAAATACAGAGCATACTGATGAGATTTTCTAGGGTGATGGGAAACAATTCTTCTTAAGACAATGTTTAAACAGTTTTGTAAGTATGAGCGCTAGTTCTGGTTGAAGTGTTTTGAGTACTATAATTGGAATACCGTCAGGGCTAGTTGCTTTACTGGAATCAAGGTTTTGACCTCTATATAAATAAATAATTGTTATTTAATTATAGTTATCAATCCCCTTTAAGAATACTTAATGATTAGCACTGCCTTTGGAATTATTATTGAGGCAGTCAATTAGCGTTTATGCTATGTTCTTAACTTCCGCTAGTACAAAGTCTAAATTATTATAATGTATTTACCCGAATTCGGCGTTTAATAGTTGTTTATTCCCGTGGCAGTTGTTCGATGGCCCTGAGATAGAGGCTAAGCAATTCGAGAAACAGTTGGCTTTGTGGGTGTGTTTTAATATCATGACCGGAAGGAATTCTTACCCCTACACTGGTGATTGCGTAAGCATCAAACACTACTGTTTGTAGGTATAAAGAACAATTATTATTTACTTATACAGTGTAACTCGGATATAAGAGGGTCTCTGGACCGAAGAAGAAGTCTTTTGTATCAGGGTTTGGTCTATGAGAGGGTATGAGAACACTTCGTATAACATTTGTATGTACAGAACACGAGTTTATTAAACAGTTATAGACATAAAAAACACAAAAAATATATTTTCAATCAGTTTTCACAAAAAATACCTTTTCTTAAAAAAAGTCAGTCATTTTTTATTGTACAGAAATCTCTTTGTTAACATCATGAACACTTCTTCCAAGTAGTCTGTCAGAGTTTCAAGCGCATTCAATGCAACCAACATTTTATATCACGTGTGGTGTTCGTGTCAGTCAGTTCTCCATAACACTGTGTACTGTCGTCGAAGCTGATAAATTCGTCCAATAAAAAAAAGTGCTCGTTTTATCATGTTCATGACCTTCAAAACAGTGATCTGCTTGGCCACTTCGGACAGCGGCACTGGCGGTGTAGCATCGATCGCTGCGATTTGGATTCGAACAAGTTCCCGACAATAATATGCTTTGAATAAACGAATAGTGCCTTGATCCAAAGGTTGAACGAGACTGGTGGTGTTTGGTGGCATGAGCGACAATTTGATGTTTGACAGATTTGTACTCGGCAGTAAGTGATGGCAAGTTGCATTGTCCAAAAACAGAATAATCTTTCGATATTAAGCAATCATTTTTGATCAAGCGTTTTATAACGTCAGTAAACGGCTGACTAGTAATCCAGGCTTTACGATTAGCGAAGTAAGAAAACTGCATTTGACTATTCGTCGCAGGCAAATTGCAAAGATCCAGACAGGATGGCTTTGTAGAAAAGTCCCGTTCTGCCGATGTTGATTCGCCGTGAATTTTTTTAACGTAACGTTATTGGCCTGCTTCCAGCGCATGAGCCAGCCATTGCTCGGTTTAAAATTAACTTTAAGATTTACAACTAGTTGTGATGCTTTCTGCCTAATGACGTGATCGGTGGTGATAGCTCCATAAGTACATACTTGCGTGAACCATTATGTAAGCGCTTCGTTAACGTCCTTGTGCACGGATTGGCGCTTTCGTTTGAGATTAGTGTTTCTGTTCATTTGCATTAAAGATCTGAGATCGTCTTGTTTCTTGAGAATTTTTGCTGCTGTTGAATAACCGATTCCGTACTTTTTGGCCGCCGCAGCTAGTTTGATTTTCTTCATTTTGACATCGTCGATGAGCTCCAACTGTTCAAAAATGTACAGAGTTTTCGTTGAGACGCTGATGCCGACATCACTAATCACAATGATCGCAAGCAAACGGTTTTCAATGGCAAAATTAACAAACTTCTGACTCAAAAGAACAGTGGATAAAGTGAAAATGCTGTCCAGATAAATGCAACAGCAAGCAAAGTCAGCAAAAAGAGGGTGGCGCTACCCTTAGACACACAAAGCAAACTCATCAGATAGAGGGTGTCTCCTACAAACACAGACTGGACACAACGTCTCTCCAGACTGGTCCAGATTAAGTCATTGAACTTTACTCTCTCTATAACTCCCCTCTGTTTGACACTGTCACACAAAATGAACTCTCTTATATCGGGGAGGACGGGACCAAAGAAAATCGATCTTATATCCGGGTTACATTATATATATATATATATATGTTGTGGAGACGCCCACTAATTAGCATACGTGGGTGAATAAGATATAGATAAAGGTATCAAGTCAGCAAGACTGGAGAGCTGTGTTCGAACACCGGATAGGCAAGACGCATGTGCCGGTTGCTCCATGAAAGACTTTAACACGCCCTCTGCCGGACAATCTTCCAACTGCAGTACAACTGAACACTGAACCTTTTGTAAATATGGATTTTATTTTCGTCTTAATATATTTATTTTACCTTTACTTTCTGCGTTCGTGTTGTTATTGATACAGACACAACAATATATATATATATATATATATATATATATATATATATATATATATATATATGACTACTTCATTTAATCACATGAATTAATATACGAAAGTATAAATTTATGCGTAAAACTAAGTATTTATTTCAACGTAGGTAGAGCTATGTAGTAAGTTATAAAATATATATGGCAATTAAGCTACATAGAATATTCTGCGTTTCATCCACGATAAATCCTAGCGTGGATGAAACGCGGAATATTCTGTGTAGCTTAATTGCCATATATATTTTATAACTTACTATATATATATATATATATATATATATATATATATATATATATATATATATTACGTAGAGTGAAAGAAAGACCATGGGAAGATGTGACAATAAGTCAAAAGGTGCGTCAGGGCAATTAGCTATAAACTATATCCTTTGAGAAGATCGATACCCTAGAGCTGAGCAGAACAAATATCAAAACCCAACAGCAAAACAATGGCCGTTGTCGCCACAATAGCCCTGTCTCTGTCAGACTGGTTGTCGAGGACATATCTTTGACTGGTATGGTTGACATAGGAAATGCCACGACTGCAAGCAGGAAAGAGAAACGTGACAAATAAATTATTCTGTTCAGCTGTATGACCATTCTTCTATCTATTCTTTGCGATTTTCGTTTTTAAACAATTACGCAACACATAATCTCTTCTGGTCGTTGAACATAGAAATAAATAAATAAAAAGTTGCAAAAATAAAAACATCTCAAGGAAAATGGAACACTTGTACGAATATGTTTGCATAATAAAAACTTCTTTCACCGATAACAAATGTTATTTTCGCTTATCAGTTCAAATTCACTGGATTTGTTGTTGTATTTTGTTTTGCCCTTTTTTTTTAATTCTTTTTCGATCCCAAACAAGACATATTGCCACTTGGAACTTAAAAAGGTATTATTTGGAATCGTATCTAACAGTGGACCGTGTGAAAAGTCCAAGGATGGAATACTGTTACCACGTCTGGGTAGGTACTGTTAGAAACGTTATCCTGCCTCGACAGAGTTCAAAACATACTTCATAGCCTAGTAGGGGATGCCCTTTTCTCTTCCCTGCAACCTCTTTCCCACAGAATTGATGTTGCGAGCCTGTCTCTGCTTTATCGTTATTTTCATGGCAAGTGCTCGTCTGTGCTCAAATCTATGCCCCCTTTGCTAAAACTTCCACGAAAAACACTCGTCTAGCGGAAATCACTATCAATAATTTTCCGATTCTTTATCTGTGCCTAAACCTAAGCGTAGATTCCATGAACAAAGTTTCATTCTTAGAACTCTTTTCCGTTTCCCTGCTTTCCAGCTTACAATATGGTCGTCTTCAAGTTCAATATAAACAAGTTCTTGATGAGCTGTCCTCTTAAGTAATCCAATGATAAACTAATCAAAACCGAAAATAAAATTTCAAGCTTGTTTTTTTAAGACAGGATCCACAAAAAGTCTATAACTTCATAGGTCCCTCAGTATCATCTAAGCTCCAACTCCTTTCCCATCACCGCAGTGTTGCATCTCTGTGCTTCTTTTAAAAGTACTTCAATAGAATATATTCTGAATAACTCGTAGCATTTATGCCCCCTTATCGTAAATACCCCAACTAACTCGACAAGCAGTAAAATCCCATCCCATTCAATGTAGATATCCCTAGATACTGAAAGGCATTTACGTTAATAGTATCTACCCTCAAACTACTAGATTTTGGAATTCTCTCCCTGCTTCCTTGATTTGTAGTGTAATTCAATTCTTGTCAGTAGCTGAATACTTGATGCTTCGCCAGAAATATCAAGAGTATTTCTTTATTGTGACGCCATCACTACCACGGCTTAAGAAAGTCCCATCTACCCTAGACCGCGCCAGTTTCTCAAATTGGCATTTTACCTCGCGCTACAGTGCCTCGCTTTCTTAAATGGTCACTCATCTAATACTGGCCAGGCTCAACGTTGCTTAACTTCGGTAATCTGGCGAAAACCGGTGTTTCAAAGTCATTATGCGGTATATATACGGCATAATCCCTGATTGTACTAACATATAAAAATTAAATGTAATGTGAACAGACATTTCGCTGTTCAATATCTTAAACAGTACTCCTGTAGGCATGGATCGAAATAGTTACTCCTTATGTTCGGGTGGCAATATGCCTTATTTGGTGAATAAGAGTTTTAAAATAAATATAATGATTATTAAAAAGAAGACAGAAACTAACAGAGAAAGACAAGATGCACGTTCGGACTACCCTATCAGCACTGAAACTAAATCAGTAAATTCAGTGCAACGAAGTGGGGGGTCGCACATTAGGAATCTAAGAGCGCCCCCTCGAATTATAATTGCCTTGCCCTCTATAGCATATGTAAAATATTTCGAAAACAGTTGAATCCTACTTGAGCGTCAAATAAAAAAAAATGGAATTTTTTTTGTTGTTTTTTTTTTTTGCCCAAGGACATAACCCTTTAGATTTGTATGTTGATACTTACCAACATATTCTTATTCTTTGTTTTGTTTTTGCTTTTTAATGTTTTATTTTGTTTGTTTTTTTCCTGTGGATTTTTGTGTGTTTGTTTTTTACTTTTTGCGTGTGATTTTGTGTGATTTTGTGTGTATTTTTCGCTTTTTGTCTTGTTTTATGTGTGTTTATTTTATTTTTGTTTAATGAGTTTTGTTTGTTTTTTTTTTAATGCCGCTCATTTTTTATCGTGTATTTTTCCCGCCTTTTTGCATTTTATTCCTGTTTTCTCGCCCGTCGACATTTACTGACAGGTTTATTGTTCTCTGCTTCTAGTTTGTGAAATAATATATGGATTCAACCTTCCTACTTCTCCCACTTCTGTTCGAGTGGTTATAAAATGAAGAAAACATCAATTCTAAGTTGTAAGCGAGACAAGAGAACAAACATTAGATGCTCTTCGCCATATTGGATTTATTAGCAGAAGAGAGTTTAGGTCAAAATAAAAGCATTCAAAATTCTCTTTTTGTTTTAAATTCTGTTTAAACCTGTTTTATGTTTGTTTGTTTGTTTGTTTGTTTGTTTGTTTGTTTTTTATCTGTTATTTATTCTTCCTTGATGAATTTTCTTTTTTGTTTTTTTATTATTATTTTTTCTTTCTTTCATTTTCTCTTTCGTACTATTTCGTTTGTTTTTTCTATTTTCGTTTTTCACTCTCTTTATGAAGAAGGTGTTGATCCTGAACCCGAATCGAGCATCGGCAGTATTCATCTCTCTCCACACCGGGATGGTGTGACACAAGGGTCTGAAAAATGGGACTTATAAAGCCAACGCCTTAGAGGTAAATAATTTGACCTGCAAAAAATGTCCTAGTAGCCCGTTGGCATTCCTCGGTAGAATCGCCTCAGGCGATTAGCAATAAATTAACCCCTTTCTTAAAGGAAGAAAGCAAAATGGACCTCCTAGAACTGCACAGTCCAAAACCAGACCTCAATCAAAGGAGGAAACCCATCCATCATCTTCGCAACGTCCAACAGAGTCGCGTTAATTTTGATTGAGAAAAACAAGTATTTCATCATTACTATTGTAATACAATACTGTTTTATTGTGATAGCCAGAGTAATATAGAAAGCTGATGGCGTTTGATAGCTAGAGTAATATAGAAAGCTGATGTCGTTTGATAGCCAGAGTAATATAGAAAGCTGATGTCGTTTGATAGTCAGAATAATATAGAAAGCTGATGTCGTTAAATGCTACCAGATTACATTTTTAATCGATTGTTACATCAGTTCTTGTTTATAAAAGTAGCACCTAGGATTGGAGAAGAAAATTGATAACGTGTATGCGAGTATTCCAAAAACTGCTCTTAACATCATGTGGAGTCAGCATTCAACGGAAGAGAAATTATATGGGCACTTTTCATGAATAGAAATTATATGGGCACTTTTCATGAATAGAAATTATATGGGCACTTTTCATGAATAGAAATTATATGGGCACTTTTCATGAATAGAAATTATATGGGCACTTTTCATGAATAGAAATTATATGGGCACTTTTCATGAATAGAAATTATATGGGCACTTTTCATGAATAGAAATTATATGCGCACTTTTCATGAATAGAAATTATATGGGCACTTTTCATGAATAGAAATTATATGGGCACTTTTCATGAATAGAAATTATATGGGCACTTTTCATGAATAGAAATTATATGGGCACTTTTCATGAATAGAAATTATATGGGCACTTTTCATGAATAGAAATTATATGGGCACTTTTCATGAATAGAAATTATATGGGCACTTTTCATGAATAGAAATTATATGGGCACTTTTCATGAATAGAAATTATATGGGCACTTTTCATGAATAGAAATTATATGGGCACTTTTCATGAATAGAAATTATATGGGCACTTTTCATGAATAGAAATTATATGGGCACTTTTCATGAATAGAAATTATATGGGCACTTTTCATGAATAGAAATTATATGGGCACTTTTCATGAATAGAAATTATATGGGCACTTTTCATGAATAGAAATTATATGGGCACTTTTCATGAATAGAAATTATATGGCACTTTTCATGAATAGAAATTATATGGGCACTTTTCATGAATAGAAATTATATGGGCACTTTTCATGAATAGAAATTATATGGGCACTTTTCATGAATAGAAATTATATGGGCACTTTTCATGAATAGAAATTATATGGCACTTTTCATGAATAGAAATTATATGAGCACTTTTCATGAATAGAAATTATATGCGCACTTTTCATGAATAGAAATTATATGGGCACTTTTCATGAATAGAAATTATATGGGCACTTTTCATGAATAGAAATTATATGGGCACTTTTCATGAATAGAAATTATATGGGCACTTTTCATGAATAGAAATTATATGGGCACTTTTCATGAATAGAAATTATATGGGCACTTTTCATGAATAGAAATTATATGGGCACTTTTCATGAATAGAAATTCTATGGGCACTTTTCATGAATAGAAATTATATGGGCACTTTTCATGAATCTTAGGCTTGATTATCGAACCGAGGTCGCATTCACCTTAGGTGGGTTGAACCGGATTCCTCCGAAGAAGGAAATTTTATTGGAATATGAAAATCGCAAGCGATCCTCAGTCGCATGTATATCCCCGTCAGGGGACACGACGACGTTATTTTTATTTTATTTTTTTTTATCTCTTACAGGGAAGTATCGACGTCCTGCTGCTACATACAGAGTCTGGTATTGCAAATGGTTACCCATCTGGTACTGTCCAGGTTCAATGTTGCCTAACTTCGATAGTTAACGGGAACCGGTGTGTCAACGTGATTATGCCGTATCTTAGCCCTGATTAGTAAGAGAAAATCCACATTTGTTGGTCACTGCTAAGGATGAAATAATCAGCGACTTTATTTTGTGGACGCCAAAACAGGAATGAAGTTCAGTGTGCAGATCAAAAGAGAACTTAGGTTAAGCAACTAATAGATGACTCAAGTAACATCTAATATTATTTACAAATGTTGAAAAATCCACTTTATTTTAATACGAAATTCAATTCGTAAATACGGCAAAGTGACTTTATTTTTTTCGAACATTAAAACTCGCAATTTCGGGCAATCCAAAATGTTTTAACTGAGTCCTAGTTCTGAGAAATAAGCGAAAAATCTGGGGTAATCCATAAACGTTAAGAATTAAAATTCTAAGCGATATAGAATATAGGCGATAATTGAAAATAACATTAATGGAACAAATTAGTAACAAAAGATTGAAATTTTTTTGGTCAAACCAAAAGAAAAAAAAATGTTTAAAAAATTGCCTTAAAAGATTAAGTATAATACGACATATGACAGAGGAGTATTTGAAATGAGTGTTCGTGTTTAAAACACAATTGCACCATAATATTGGACTTTTTCATTTAAACTTAAATTCAAGACATTATCACTGCATAAGCAGTAAGAGAGGCATATATAATCAACAGTGGGTTGTTTGATCTGATAGAGGCGCGTTCGAAATGAATGTTTCTATTTAGAGCACAATTGAAACGTGATACTTTATTTTTACATTTTAAACTTTAATTCAAGGGATTATATAAATGTAATTATATAAAATCAACAGTTTTTCTCAACAGTGCAATGTAGACTGCAATGTATTGTGTACTAAGTCACTGTGTGGGGGGTCATGTGAAGCTTCCTTCAAGTACATCGCGATAAGTGCCCAATTAGAGCGCCAATCAATCGATTTCATTTTTTTAAAAAATGGACGATTTCGCTGATTTCGATGACAATAAAATATGGGAATGTTAAACATTCAGTGATCATCATTTAATCCCGGATAACATCGTGTCTCCCTGATAGTCAAAGAATATACCTTTAACAAAGCAAACTTATCAAGATAGAGAATGTTCAACACTGTTAAGATGGACAAGTTAATATATTAAATAAAGGATGGGTAATAAAAGTTACTTATAACTTTATTATATCATCAAATCGATAAGAATAATAGAAAAAATATCTTTACGCCATGGCATTTCGAGATAGATTGATAGATAGATAGATTGAAAAGAGATAAATTAATGGATAGACAGATAAATAGATATATAAACTGTTAGTTAGATAGATAGATAGATAGATAGATAGATAGATAGATAGATAGATAGATAGATAATTTTCAGAAAATATCAGTTGTTATTCATTTTATTAACCCAATGAAATGTTTACCCGTGAATCTTGCGGACATGATATTAAAAAGCGAAAGTGCCGTGCTTTGGCACGCCTCTAATTTTCAAATGCGTATTTAAGCGACGCCCGCATGCATTGCGGGCCATTAATATAGTTTGTATATTTGAGCGGCAAAACATATGCGTCTTGGAATTTTTATTCGTTTTGTTCGAAGATTATTTCGAATCGGCGCAAGCGCTTCTCGCTTCATTTCAAACGAAGACAACGGGAACACCAAATAAAAAAAAACGAAAGGGGTGGGGATGAGGAAAATATTCGAGTAAGGGTTGTTGTTGTTGTTGTTGTTGTTGTTGTTGTTGTCGTCGTTGTTGTTGTTGTTGTTGTTGTTGTTGTTGTTGTTGTGTGGTTGTTATGGTGGTGGTGGTGGTGGTGGTACGTGTAAATACATCCAATTGACTTGCAATCGCATGTACAACAGATGCGCAGTAGATTGGCTGTCAAACACATTGCAGAACAGAGAACGGAATTCCTCTCATCATTTGTGAGATGTGATATAAAATGTAAGCAGATGCGAAGAGTCGGGTAAAGAAACAACACAAACATTGTGTGAATTAGCCTTTCTGGCAAACAATAATAAAGATAGGTTACATCATAGATACATATACATAAATATGCAAACACACACACACACACACACACACACATATATATATAGAGAGAGAGAGCCGGGGGAGGGAGAGAGAGAGAGATGTTATTTGGTTTTGTTTTTTCGATACGTTTTTTTTTTTTCAATTATTTACGAAAGTGCATTTTTACCTAAATGCGAGTTGGGAATAATTTTCCCTTTAACCAATTTAGTACCCCCATATGGGGAGCGGCGTACTAAAATCTGGAAATGATTTTAGATTATATTGTATAATACTGTAAAATTCAAGTCCATATAAATATTAGTAGCAATACTTATAAGCCCAACCAGATAACTTAAGATAAGGTAAAAGAAGGATAGAAACAATATTGTTCTAGTTAGATTAGTATCGTGGTAATGGTATAAATACATTCAAATAAGGTAAATAATTATTCATTTACGTTGTATATAGCTCAGTAAGTAAAATAAGATAGGTGTCCATACTTTTGGATCGTTATTCGGTGAGTGCCCCGAGGAAAGTGATGTCACAGAAGGCTCAGTAAGTAAAATAAGATAGGTGTCCATACTTTTGGGTCGTTATTCGGTGAGTGCCCCGAGGAAAGTGATGTCACAGAAGGCTCAGTAAGTAAAATAAGATAGGTGTCCATACTTTTGGGTCGTTATTCGGTGAGTGCCCCGAGGAAAGTGATGTCACAGAAGACTCAGTAAGTAAAATAAGATAGGTGTCCATACTTTTGGGTCGTTATTCGGTGAGTGCCCCGAGGAAAGTGATGTCACAGAAGGCTCAGTAAGTAAAATAAGATAGGTGTCCATACTTTTGGGTCGTTATTCGGTGAGTGCCCCGAGGAAAGTGATGTCACAGAAGGCTCAGTAAGTAAAATAAGATAGGTGTCCATACTTTTGGGTCGTTATTCGGTGAGTGCCCCGAGGAAAGTGATGTCACAGAAGGCTCAGTAAGTAAAATAAGATAGGTGTCCATACTTTTGGGTCGTTATTCGGTGAGTGCCCCGAGGAAAGTGATGTCAGAGAAAGCTCAGTAAGTAAAATAAGATAGGTGTCCATACTTTTGGGTCGTTATTCGGTGAGTGCCCCGAGGAAAGTGATGTCACAGAAGGCTCAGTAAGTAAAATAAGATAGGTGTCCATACTTTTGGGTCGTTATTCGGTGAGTGCCCCGAGGAAAGTGATGTCACAGAAGGCTCAGTAAGTAAAATAAGATAGGTGTCCATACTTTTGGGTCGTTATTCGGTGAGTGCCCCGAGGAAAGTGATATCACAGAAGGCTCAGTAAGTAAAATAAGATAGGTGTCCATACTTTTGGGTCGTTATTCGGTGAGTGCCCCGAGGAAAGTGATGTCACAGAAGGCTCAGTAAGTAAAATAAGATAGGTGTCCATACTTTTGGGTCGTTATTCGGTGAGTGCCCCGAGGAAAGTGATGTCACAGAAGGCTCAGTGAGTAAAATAAGATAGGTGTCCATACTTTTGGGTCGTTATTCGGTGAGTGCCCCGAGGAAAGTGATGTCACAGAAGGCTCAGTGAGTAAAATAAGATAGGTGTCCATACTTTTGGGTCGTTATTCGGTGAGTGCCCCGAGGAAAGTGATGTCACAGAAGGCTCAGTAAGTAAAATAAGATAGGTGTCCATACTTTTGGGTCGTTATTCGGTGAGTGCCCCGAGGAAAGTGATGTCAGAGAAAGCTCAGTAAGTAAAATAAGATAAGTGTCCATACTTTTGGGTCGTTATTCGGTGAGTGCCCCGAGGAAAGTGATGTCACAGAAGGCTCAGTAAGTAAAATAAGATAGGTGTCCATACTTTTGGGTCGTTATTCGGTGAGTGCCCCGAGGAAAGTGATGTCACAGAAGGCTCAGTAAGTAAAATAAGATAGGTGTCCATACTTTTGGGTCGTTATTCGGTGAGTGCCCCGAGGAAAGTGATGTCACAGAAGGCTCAGTAAGTAAAATAAGATAGGTGTCCATACTTTTGGGTCGTTATTCGGTGAGTGCCCCGAGGAAAGTGATGTCAGAGAAAGCTCAGTAAGTAAAATAAGATAAGTGTCCATACTTTTGGGTCGTTATTCGGTGAGTGCCCCGAGGAAAGTGATGTCACAGAAGGCTCAGTAAGTAAAATAAGATAGGTGTCCATACTTTTGGGTCGTTATTCGGTGAGTGCCCCGAGGAAAGTGATGTCACAGAAGGCTCAGTAAGTAAAATAAGATAGGTGTCCATACTTTTGGGTCGTTATTCGGTGAGTGCCCCGAGGAAAGTGATGTCACAGAAGGCACACTGAGCCCTTTTGAGATTAGACCCCAACGAAAACAGGTCGCTTCGTTTTGTTGTCTATCTATCGTTCGCTCAGTTCAATGTTTATTTTCTTTAGCCCCTAAAAGTGCCAAAGTGTTTTCACAGCTGCATATGTACACGAATAACATTCTAAACATAATTCAAGCAGTTGTTAGTTCTCTTAAGCATATTAAGAGACTAAAGGAATTACATCCCGAATTCCATTAATATGTTCTACTGTATTAAAATCCAACTAAACTTTAAATTAGAATAAAAAGCTATACAAATATCATACATAGATACGTGTCCCCAACGGACATAAATAAAATTACACTCATTATTAACTCTAAGAAATTTAAGATGCAAAACCTTATGATGTTATATGGTCGTTATTCTTCTTCAATCAGTCGCTACATTTCAACACTCGACAATCGCAAGGAAACAAACAAAAGGATGGAAATTCGATTCAGATTTTTCAGTTGAAATGAAAGCATTTATTCATGGTTCTTCCAAAATAACGCATTGCCTCTTATTTTAAAAGTCTCTTTCTGCCATGTACTTAAAAAAAAAATGCCCGCCGTTTCGACAGAATAAGGTATAAAAAGTATTTTTTTAGTACAAAATTATAAAAATGAATATAAAAGTATAAGAACTGCAAAAATATTAAATATAAAGGAATAAAAAATCCATATGAACAATAAATATAAAAAGCCAAGTAAAATGAAAAGAAAAAGAAAAATACGGGAATAAGGTCAAACTTACAATGAGAGAAAGTTCTTAAGTAGCAAAAGAAGTAGAGATGTTTTTTTCGAATTCTTAGGTCCAAGTTGAATGCAAAGTAGTCATAGAAATCCCCTTTTCATTGTAAATGAACAGAAGCTTCACAGTGAGTCAGGGAAGTTCAGTTTTTTAATAACAATAATAAAGATAGTGACAAGCGTAAGAATTGTTAAAATAACCACAATAGTGATCATTACAATGGTTACTATACGAATAGCTACGATAATCATAGGAATGAAGTCAATAATAATGATAATAATAATAATAATAATAATAATAATAATAATAATAATAATAATAATAATAATAATAATAATAATAATAATAAATGGAAAAGTGGAGAGCACCAGATCACGACGGAAATCACGCATACTTATTCAAAAACTTCACTACATGAAAGACTAACCCAGAACCTGAAAAGCTGCATCGATGAAGCGACATGCCAAAATAGATGACCAAAGGTAGAACCACACTAGTGCAAAAAGACACACCCAAATGAACCATCCCCCAGAAACTACATGCCGATAACATTTTTATATACAATGTAAAAAATACTAACAGTACAACTAATGGAACAAATGTACCACTCGCTTGATAATAGCGGATTACTCCCCGAGGAACAGAAAGGATTGTGACGTGACAGTCCCAGGGAACGGTTAAGCTCCTCACAGGGGCGGGGGAGGTCAAGACGGATGTCAAAAAATAGAAAAGGGGAATACATAACCTACTATACGTAGACCAAAAGATACTGGAGGAAGTAAAAATAGAAAAAAGTTCAAGAAAGCGTATGATAGAATCCCTTGGGCATAGATATTAGAATGCCTGAGAATGGACAAAATACCAGGCAAGATTATCAATTTGATTGAAAATGCATGAGAACATGGAGAGTTGAACTGACAGCTGATTGGCAATACATAAATGAGATTAAAATACAAGGAGATATCTTTTAGGGTGATTCCCTATTACCACTACCGTTCATTATAGTCATGATGCCCCTTAATAATATACTAAGAAAATGCCAAGCTGGATACAAATTCACAAATACAGATAAAAGAATGAATCACCTAATGTACATGGACGGCCTGAAACTGTTTCCAAAAATCAAGAAGGAACTAGAGATGCTTATAAACACAATCGGAATCTTCTGCTAAGATATCCGAATGGAATTTAGCATGGAAAAGTGCGCACTGTGGATCATGAGAAGGGGAAAACTGTAAGCAACGGAAGGCATGGAACTACCCAATCAAATGGAGATGAGGGCATTAGGTGAACATGACAGCTACGAATATAAAAGCAGCCGCCGTTAAATCAATAGAAATGAAAGAGAAAATTGGAAAAGAAAATTTCTTGAAGCCAAACTATATAGTAAAAACTTAATAAAAGATATAAACACATGAGCAGTGTCACTAGTCAGATACTCTGGACCGTGCACAATGCACAACGTCCAAAGGATGATACTGACCGTTTCTATGTGAAAAGGAAAGGGGGAAAAGGACTGGTTTGTATAGAAGACTGTATAAATGAAAAGGAAAGAATTAGAAAAGGACATACACCAAAAAGAATAATTACAGCAGGAAGAGACCATGAAAAAAGAACAGAAAAAGAAGAGACGAGGGATAAGACGATAAAAGAAAAATGAGAAGAGAAACAGCAACAGAAACGATTCATCCGGGTGAAAAAGACGAGACTACTGAAAACACTTGGATATATCTACAAAAACGAAACCTTAACCGAGAAACTGAATCATCATAACAACCGCACAAGATAACGCTATCATAACAAACCACATCAAAGCAAGCATCGACAAGACACAAGAAAACAGTAAATCCAGATTCTGTGGGCAAAGAGACCAGACAAAAAAACACATAATAAACGAATGTAGCAAATTAGCTCCAAAAGAATGTCAGAATAGACACGATCAAGTGGGGAAAGCGGTGCATTGAGGATTATGCAGATATCTTGAAAACAATGACAAATGGTACAAGCACGAACCAGCAGCAGTACTTGAAAACAAAAGTCATTAAATCCTTGTGGACATGGATATACAAGCAGACAAACTCATCCAAGCAAGAAGACCGGATGTCAGAGTAATTAACAAGGAGGAAAAGTCCTGCTAGATTGTAGATTTTGCCGTCCCAGCATACCACAGAGTGAAGATCAAGTAGAAAAAGAAGTGGAGAAAATATACAGAACTGGCAAGGGAGCTCAAAGAGATATGGAAGATGAAGAAGATTAATATAAAACCAATAATAGTATGAGCACTAGGAACAATACAAAACAACTTCGAAAAAAGAATTGGCGAGATTGGAACCAGATGGATGGCTAAGAAAATAAAATAGATAACAATAATGAGAGCGGTTGAAATATTAAGGAAACCCCTTGAGTATGGAGACTAATATATATGAACTACAGGCGATAACCCGGCATACAGATACTACTAAAGAGGTAAAACATAAAAGGAAAACATAATTACATAATTGTAAGTAAGCCACTCCTCTTTTATCGTCATCATAAACTGCTGCCGCACCAAATAAAAC
Source organism: Euprymna scolopes (assembly GCF_053919585.1). Lineage (NCBI taxonomy): Eukaryota > Metazoa > Mollusca > Cephalopoda > Sepiida > Sepiolidae > Euprymna > Euprymna scolopes. The sequence goes on along the minus strand of NC_136489.1, from coordinate 51,981,538 downwards.
GGGGGGGTCAAGGAGGCTAGAAAGACCGAGGAGAGAAAGCATCATACCAGACCTCAGCTGGATGAATGCGAGGAGGACTGCCAGTGAAGACCAATTGTCGTTACTAATGAGAAATCAATGGCAGACGACTGTTGCGATAACGCAAATTAATTTGTAAAGTTTGTTGAAAGAGGTGGAGTACTGAAAATTTGGGGAGACTAGTTGTCATTCAGACTCCAGGATACACTGTATGAAAGCTCCTAGTGAATAATGATAACAATGATAATGCAGCATGGAATTTAAATGAAATTTCTAAATAAATAGAGAAAACATCGGCCATTGGATAATTATCTGTAATCCCACTATATCAGATTAAGACGACACAAGAATAGCGTCACTTGTAGTGGAAATTAAACATTTAAACTCTGGAAAGTGATTGACACTTAATACCATTATCTGTTACGCAAATAAATACTCATCTAGAAAAAAAAAACGAAACAGAAAAGGTACTACAGTTCTGAAATTTTTTAGATGAGGGCTGATTGTTTGTATTACTTGTTTTGATCGGACTATTGTTCTCATCTTGATTGTTATTTGTGCAACGTTTCGTTAGGCATGTTGTTCGCAATGTTGGAGATAACCGTAAAGCCGTGGCATGGGGGGAGGTCGAACGATCAGGACTAGTTGATCACATATAGAAAGAAAAAGGAGTATATTTTCCTTTATGGAAAGAGGTCAAAATAATTGACAGGGATGCAAGATGGAGAGCTAGACAACTTTAAAAAGCAGCACAAAAAAAAAGAAAACTTACTAAGCAGACTAAGAGATCAGTATTATAAATAAAAACAAAAGTTGTGCAACGCCTCTTTAAAATTTCAACAGTAAAATAGAGATAATCCCCTGTCAAACTTTATTAGAGTTAGCTCCCTTTGTCAACCAATTTTTATACCTACGAAACCACGACAAAAAACAACTCCAAGAATACAAACCATCCACAGAGCTAGCAACTTTTGTCATTTCTTTTCCAACATGGCGACCAACATGCCTGACAAAGGTCGAAGGCTACATCGATCGAAACGCTGTACAAATAAAACTTAAGATGAGAACAATAGTCCGATCAAAACAAGTAATACAGAAAAAGTACTGTCTGTTTTGTCGAGTCGTAACCATAAAAGTCTGATTTTCAAGAGCGCAAGCTTGATAAGCTTTCGTTGAATTCCGTTTGAAAGATAATATTTTTGTAGTACGATTGCTTTCTCAATGGGAAGAAACTTTTGCTGTTGAATGCATTAGTCTGGCTTTTAAGCGTAAAGGAAAAATAAGATTTCTATTCGCGGTTTTTTTATTGAGATTCCTGAGTAAGTCTTGTCTTTCTGGTCTTATAATTCATGATCATTTGTCGGTATTGAAAAGCAATGTCTGAAAATGTGAGCTATTTTTCCACATTTCGAACTTCACTGAAGTGTTTGCTTTCCTTGTAAAGAAGTGGTTGTTGGCTGATTGAACAGCTGTAAATAAAAACATATTCTACATCGCTATTTGCATTCCGATCTGGTATCATATTATTTGCAATTGTATTTTCGAGTACAGATACAGTAAGACAGAAAAAAAACAGAATGAGAGATACCACAGTTATTTCTATATAAAAGCTGTCTGTCTCTGTGTGAGTTCGTTCCCTATTAACTTCGAAACAGCTGAGCCAATTTTTTATTTTGCACAAATGTATTTTATGTGTCTGGGGTGTTCTTAGATAGGTTTTGTATCGGAATGCTTCCGATAAATAATTTAAAAAATCGATAATCGAAAAAAATCCGATTGAAAATGAAAACAATCCGATTTTGACTAAAGTTAACACCCTTACATAGCTTGATAGCACAAGTTCATTAGATAAGTTTCATCATCGCACAAGCTGAAGTACCCGATGTAAAAAAAATCAACAGTGAGTTCTTTAATATGACATGGGTGCGTTCGAAACAAATGTTTCTGCTTAAAGCACAATTAAACCATGGTAGTTGACTTTTGCATTTTAAACTTTAAGTGAAGCCATTATTTATACAGACGATTTTATAAAATCTAGAGTAAGTTCTCTACAGTGCAATGTAGACTACAATATATTGTGGATTAAGTCACTGCGAGAAGACGTGTAAAGTTCTTCTCAGTACACTGTGAGAGAATCCGCAACTAGAAGTGTGGAACATTCGTTGATCATCATTCAATCACGAGTAACGTTCTGTCTGTGTGTTTAATGGACTTTCCAAAACGTCGTAACAATTAATAATGGCGGCAAATGTATTCCTCGATGGCGCTGACACTCAAAAAAAAAATAATTGGTAAAATCCAAATTTATTATTTATAACAACATTTTTATTTGTTGTTGTCGAACAATAATATAGTTAATTATTTTTTAAATTATTCTTAAATATTCATATTTTTCCGGCCTTTTTTTCCTTTTTCATCAATTTAATTCCACTGGATTACCTCCTCCGACATACTATAAAGTCCCTTCTTGTATCTATTCGAATACGAATTAACCCCGTCCTGACTGTTTACATCATCTATGATGTTTTAGGAAACATTCTTCTTACGATTTAACCAAATTTAGAAAAATGCGTCTTATATTGATGATGCAGGAATCGGAAGATTTTATTGTTAGCATTGGTTTCTCCGGTATTTTTCTTATCAGAATTCTTTCTAGAAAGACATGGGGGATTGTGGGAGGAACAACGAGAAGATTACCAGAGAAGATGGACAGACATCAGAGGCCCACAGTATTAATGCTGGAGTCTCTCAGTGATACATCCTGGGCCCAACTTTCTTCCTGATCTACATCAATGATCTACCAAAACACATACTTAAATCATTCGTTGGTATCTATGCTGATAACACGACCATCTACGGCAGCACATCAAAGGCCGTAAATGACAAAGTTCTCTCTGATTCTCTCTCTTCTGATCTTGAGTGTGTGGTACAATGCGGGAAGAGGTGGCTGATTACTTTTAATGCATCTAAAACCAAGCTTCTATCTTTACATCATCAACGCTCTGATCCCCATCTGACATCGAATGAAATGGATGGCTCTCGTCTTATGGATGCTCCATGTTTTGACAAACTTCTGGGTTTGACCTTTACTCCTGATCTGAAGTGGAACACGTACATCAGGTCTGTTTCCAAGGTCGTTTGGAAAATGGTTGGGTCCTTCTATCGCTCCAGAAGATATCTCACTAATGATGCAATTCTTTATCTATATAAAAGCCAAGTTTGTCCAAAGATGGAGTACTGCTGCCACATCTGGGCAGGAGCTGCTAAAAACAGCCTATCCTGCCTTGACAGAGTACAAAATAGACTTCGTGGCTTAGTGGGGAATGCACTTTTCTCTTTCCTGCAACCTCTCTCCCACAGAAGAGACGTTGCGAGCCTGTCTTTGTTTTCTCGTTATTTTCATGGCAAGTGTTCGTCTGAGCTCCAATCTCTGGTTCCCCCCTCGCCAATCTTTCATGATAAACACCCGTCTAGCTGAAACCACTGTCAATAATTTTCCCCACTCTTTATCTGTGCCTTAATCAAAACGTACATACCATGAACAAAGCTTTTTTTCCTAGAAGTGGAAGCCTGTGGAACTCTCTTCCGTTTGCCTCTTTCCCACCTGACTACAACTTCGACGTCTTCAAGTCCAATATAAACAAATTCCTGATGAACTGCTCCCTTAAGTAAGACACTATCAAATCTCCAATATTAACGATTACTATCCCATTGATTACTTTACACGCAATAACCCTTATCTTCTGGGCCTTGATAAGTGGTGATCTCCATGTAAAAATAAATTACCAACATCCTAAGTGAACGTAATTTTTCTGGAACGAACTGGATTCGAACGTGGGACACCCGAGTCGTCAGCCGCGTCATTACCGATGAAACCATTTCCTTTAAACATAGATAAGACTTCTGAAAATCGAGATCAGGAGACAAGCAAAATTGCTGAGGATATTCAAGTCTAATATTATATTATCTTGCTGGGGTTGTGCTAGTCTAGGATTATTATGATTATTCAAGCTAAAAGTTTTGTCGGCTAAAACATATTTTAGAATAATCAAAATATTTAGAATAAATGATACTACGTGAAAATAATGCATCTGGAGATGTCCCTACTACCTTTTTTTATTACATTTTCATCCCAAGCAAGGAACATTGCCACTTTGGTGTAGGGGGATACTATCAGGAGTAACAACTACTGGGGTACTATGCTGGGATTTGGGTAGCAAGATGTCGGTTCACGTTACACTTGAACTTTTGCATGTCAATACAGTTGGGGAAGCAGGGACCTGGAATGGAATTCCAGAGTCTAGCGGTTCTGGGGAAGAAACTACTGGAGTAGAAATATCTTTTACATCTAGGGATCTCTACAGTGTGGGGTTGGATTTAGCTGTCTGTCGGGTTTGTCGAGGGTGTCTACGTCGTGGGGACACAAGTGTCTGCAGTTCGCCAGAGCATTCACCATTAAAATACTTGTAGAACAGGATGAGGGATGTAACATTTCGTCGATGGGACAGATGCTGAAGCTTAGATGCCAGTTCAGGGCCTATCAGATTGGCTCTCTTTTGAACCTTGTCTAGGAGTGAGAGACTAGTACCAGATGCACTAGCCCAAATGTGACAGCAATACTCCGTACATGGGTGAATGGTGGCCTTATAGAGGTACAGGATACTTTCGGGTGTTAGTAGCTTTCTGGCACGGTAGAGAGAGCCTACCTTCTTCGCAGCGGCCCTGGAAATGTTTTCACTGTAATTGTTCCAACTCATGTTTCCTGTGAACGTTAGGCAGGTCAAGCAGTTTGAAAGATGTAATCTCAGATAAAGAGTCACTGGCCATTGCTATTGGTGGCAGAGACGGTTTCTTGTAATTATTGAAGGAAACCAGTTTAGTCTTGGCAGCACTAAATGGGACCATTTATTTTTGTCCCCATTCCACTACAGATTGAAGGTAATCCTCTAGTGTTTTTGCCATTTCTTTAGATATGTGTTCATTTGTTTTCCTGTCATGCCTGTTATAGAGCGTGGTGTCATCAGCATATATACCCATCTCAGAGGCAATTTTGTCGGGGAGGTTATTCATGAATATCAGGAACAATACATGGAAAGCCATTTCTACTGTGGGCCTATATTCTATGCCCATGGCGGTCTTGGGGGTCAGTTTTTTGGTGTTAAGTTAGAGTATCCTTTAATTACGAACTCATCTAGGAACATAGTTGGTCTAATGCTAGTTTCTCTTCGGAATAATAAGTCTTGTTCGGTCTTCCGTAATTAGGTTTCAATCTCTGGAAGGTTGGAACGTAGACTCCTGATGTTGAAGAAGAAAACTTCGTGGTAAGGATCTGCGTTGGAAGGAGTTCTGGGTTTAATCGTGTATTTTTTTTTTTTCTGAATGAAGTTTTGAGATTTGTGGAACAGGTTAACAGACTTGGTTAGAGCAGTGCAGAGAGGGAAAGTAAATGAGAAAAAGAAACGAAGAAATATTTTTTGTAGCCCATAATAAGGTAAAGCCGTAACAATGACCCACTAATATTGCACTAAATGGCAGGACAGCAGCCCCAATACTTTGCACCTGCTAATAGAACAGCCTCCTCATTGGTTAATTCAAGGTTTGGGTCCCTGACTATCAGGCGGATAACGGCAGCCCAGTTAAAACATTTACCTCTCTTACCTTTATTAGTGACATAGCTACAAGGACAGATATAGAAACAGAAAATTTCCGACATTTTAGGCGACTGCTTATGCAAAAATACTGCCGACCTAGAAAACAGCTTTTACTACTCCCTTTGTGAGAAAAATCAACATTCTAAATAAAGACTGAGGGACAAATTAGGAGAAACTTTCAAAAGCAAAAAAAAAAATGTGACTTAGGTGCCAACAGTTAGAATCGATACCAAAACATATAGTGCTCCAGCTTTAGTTATTACCCTTTGAACTATAGATGTATAAGAAGTAGTTTAAAATAAACATTCTTTAATGTATAAATCTATATATTTTCGCATGCGTACAGATAACACGTTTAGCTGATTTACACCTGCCAAGCCCATTTTATTTTCAATTTTTACCTCTTAGCAGCTATTTTTACCGACTAAAAACGCAAAGAACAGTCCACAAAAAATGTAATCATTTGATCTGTTTCGGGCCGCTCTGCGACCTTGCGTCTCAGAGGAGATACACTTTGAAAAAAAAATGAAAACAAACAGATAGACACAGAGACGTAAAATGTTTTATAAATTAGATTAGTTTGCTCTCCACTCATTCCATGTAGCGTGTAGAGTGTTGATGGGAACACGCACACACATAGTAGAACCGTATTTGTGTTTGTGTTTTCTTTGTGTTGTGTTTTATATAATTTTTCTACTTGTGAACCCGTGCGCACGCCACCGACACCGCCTGTGTGAATACAACGACTACACGACCAAAACTAGAATGCTAAAAGATAGAGAACATAGCCACTGCAAACAGTGTTGAGGTCTGCGGCTTGACGTGGTGGTAACCCATGTAATCATACATCGTCCATATGAAAATTGTGATGCTACTTAAGTTTGGATTTAATAGCAAACTCTTGCAACTTGATAATGTCGCTACCTTTTTATTAATCTTTCTACAATGATACCATATTTTTTATAAAGGTAATAGTGTTCATTAATGGTCTAGGTAAGCGGGGTTCAATCCTCGGTCAATTCATACCAAATGGTACTCTTGTTAAACATTCCGCATTAGAGGAGGAGGATCAAGGGTAAATGGAGTAAATGAATAGAAATAAAGTAGTGTCCTTTCCTACAACTCGGTGTGGCAGTTAATGAAAAAAGAGCCTTCGAGTCGCCGTCGGCTACTTATCTTTTATAACATTGGTAAGTTGTTTCCTCGTCAACATGAGACTGTGTTATCCGGTTGACGGTTAATAGGAATTCAACCTGACAAAATAGTGGCAGGAAGAAGCTGCAAGAGCATTCAACCAAACATTGATCGACAACAGAATATTAGACAGGAATGATAGATTGAACACACGGCGTAAAAGAACCACTTTTGGTCTACAAGAAATGTGTAATCGAAGATAGTTGAAACTGTAATCTTTTTTCGTTTATTGGCATATGGATCTTCTTCTGTTTTGTCAATTAGGCAGATCACATGAACCAAAATCCAACTGAAAGATGAAGAAGAAATAATCTTGTCAAGATGGTGAGTTAAGTAGCTGATAGACGGATGCTCAAATGTCAGGATATGTTGTGTGGTTAAATTGAAGCAAGAGAAACAAACAACGAAGAAAAACACAGACTTTGAAAGTTGAGTTCTTTGTCTGATTTGAGGTGATCTTTGCGTGCAACCCCCCCCCTTTGTAAGGATAGGTTACAGGTTTACCAGCCTTTCTATTTTTGTAAATTGTGATGCATAATCTTATATATATATATATATATATATATATATATATATATATATATATATATATAAATTGTGCACCACAATATATAGATAGATAGATAGATAAGATTGTGCACCACAATTTGCACAGATTTATATATATATATGTGTGTGTGTGTGTGTGTGTGTGTGTGTGTGTGTGTGTGTGTGTGTACAAACACACATATGTATATGTACACACAGAAACACGCAAACAGACACACACACACACATATAAATTTGTGCAAATTCTGGTGCACAATCTTATATAAAATATATATATATATATATATATATATATATATATATATATATATATATATATATATATATATATATATATATATATATGAGGTGAGTCCAAATTATGTAAACCGGTTTACAAACATTTATTGTTTATTAAACAAGAAATAATTTCCTTATCCCTAGGAGTTTGGAATATTCGTCTTTTTCTTCAGAGGCAAAAGGTTAACAAAAGAAATTTCTATAACATTGCTGGTTAGCGCAAAAAATTGAAAGGTTCGAAGTAATGTCCAAGTGTGTAATATTTCTTCACATAATAACAAAATCTAATCAATGAAGCTGGTAAAAAAATTTAGTAAATCTATTGTTAGCGTGTACATCTGCAGACATGAAATAAGAATGTAGAAACTGTATACATCTGTAGTTCACTAAAGGATTAAACTGAAAGTGATTTACATAATTTTTACTCATCTCATGTATTAATGCTCTATCTAGAATTTGGACTATTTTCATTAAGATCGGATAATTATATAAATATTTTTATTGATAAAGTGCCTTCCATAAGTTTTCAGACTTTTTTGTACAAGCATTTAAAATTGTTTTAGACTCTTGAAAATTCAATATTTTATTTACTATACATCTTATAAGACGGTTGATCAATTTTTTGTGATTTTAGGTTTAAATGAACAGCTACAACAGGAATTAGAATGCACCCTACTAAAGCCTTACTTTCACAGCTGGTGAATTTCAAAAATACAATCTAGACCTGTGGACACTAGGAGAACGATATGCAATAAAATTATGTTTTTAAAAAAATGGCATAGAAACGTATGGAATGCTTTTGGACCATTTTGCATGAATCGAGCATCAGTTTTTGAATGACATGAAAGATTTAAGGAAGGCAGGGAGTCTGTGAGGTGTGATGAGAGGAATAAGGAAGTCAAAACACCAGATTTGATTGGCCAAATAAAGACTTTAATCGATAGGGGCCGTCGTGTATCTACAGAGACAATAAATGCACAGTTTGATGCCATTGTGGGAACTGTACACACAATTATTCGCGAGGAACTGGAGATGCGGAAGATTTGTACAATTTTGCCCCAAAGGTGCTTAAAGAAGATCACAAACTATTTGACCAAGATCGGCATCAAGACAGTTCCTCACCCTCCCTATAGTCCAGACCTTACTCCCTATGACTTTTGGTTATTCTCTAAGAGAATGTGTATTTACAGAAACGCAGATTAATATGCTACAGAAACCTTGCTCGTTCTTAATGCATATAGTCCTGAAATGCGGTAGATCTCTCATACGTCGTCACATTGTGATAAAACGTTTCCGAAAAAAAAGAAAAATGTTTTCTTTTTAACCATTCGAAATTATTCAACATTTATTGGAAAGAATTATATCCAATTTATAAAGAAAAGTCCGTCTTTCTCGATTGTTATTATTAGTATAATCAGTTGCTTCTCTTTTCGCTTCATCTTTGCAGCGTTTTAGTGAAAAGAAATAAAATGTTATTTTCTATTTCATTTCGTTGTCAATGTAAAGTTACTTGATGAAGAACGACACAAATGATGCAAATTCCAAATAAAATCTCTACGAGATGATGATGATGATGATGATGATGATGATTGACAATAGGCGGGTTCCGATGAGTAAGTAACCAACAAAATTATTCCTGAGTAAAATAAGTTGAAATTATCCAGATAACATCGAGTCACCTTACTACGTAATATAATGTCAGAATCGCCTTATTTGGATTCTTCAAACTACTGTTCTCATCTTGAGTGTCATTTTCACAATGTTTAGGCCGATGTAAGATTCGACCATTTTTTGGTGTATCAAGATACAGGTGAATAATGTCGGAGGTTACATCGGCCGAAACATTGTGAAAATGATACTGGAGATGAGAACAGTAGTCCGAAGAATCCAAATAATACGAATAATCAATCCTCATTCGATTTGTGTGTATGTGTGTGTGCGTGTGTGTGTGTGAAAATTTGTGATTCAAATAGAAAACTACTGTTGTTTGCCACGAAATGCGTTTATTTCTCCGCCAAGAGAAATCAACGCATTTTGCTTATTCATCCAAAAACCTTAACATAATGAGTCGAAGATGGAATCCAAGCTCAGCTCAAAAGCATAGTAGTATTAACCCCCAAACTAGAAAAATACCTTTTGTTGTTGTTTCAAGGAAAGATGTTTTTTACGGTTTAATCTATATAATTATAAAACTCAAATGACCTTGTAACGAGTGATGTAACCTACTTTCCGGTTTACGACATCCGGTTGCGCATGCGCGCATAAACATTAACTCATAACAACGTAAACAAATAAACACAAATCGCTTCTTTTGAAGATTTTGACCTGCGCACTGAAATATTAACGTTATTATTTTGAAATTATTATTTAACATGGGAACAGTGGGTGTGTTTTGCAACTATTCTTTATTACAACTATACTGTCGCTATTTTCTTACAACTAAACAACTTTATTCCGTTGACAAACATAAGAACAATTGTAGTAAAGCCAAAATAGTTGTGTGAGAACGGTGAATTTATTGACACGTTTACTAATCTGTTTCAATATTAATTTTATTTTATTTTATTTATTTAGGTTTTATGATTTTGCTTCAGGTTTTATTAATTTTTTTTTTTTAGATTTTAAGTTTCCATAACTTGGTTGAAGGATTCCAATATGGGTTTTTCATTCTTATATTTCTCATTGGTAAGTTCATGTGCATTTTTGCTACTAAATGATTTTCGTCAGCGTTAGATTCGTAGGAAAATCATGTTTAATTTTCGATTTTTGAGCGATTATTCGGAAAAATAGGTAACTTTACACGAATAAGTAGGATTTTTTTCATGTTTGAGTGATCCATCCGTGATTTTTCATTTTAATATAATTTCATAGAAATATTTCTGTTATGCCAAAAAAAAAACTATTTTCTTTACGTCACAAGTGTAACGCTCATACATGAATTCCATAGCTAATATAACATACTGACCCAACGGGTCACAGGTAGTCTAGTAAAGTATATTTCTTGGGGTTATCGATACGTTGCGTGTCTCTTTTTAATCTATTTCTCATTCTACAGTTGAAGGCTAATTCTCTAATCAACACGAGTCCAAACTTTTAATCAATCAACACAACTTGAAATTTGTGGTCCGGTCAACAATCAGTGGAGTGGAGAATTGGTCAACACTAACACCTCGAGAATAGGGCAAAAGGTCGGCGACACCGCATCAACCTTAATTTCTGGTATTGGCTGATTGCGTAAGCGTGAAATGCTAGTGTCTCTCGGTATCAAAATAATTGTTAATATTTATTTCATATATATACTAGCGCGACCCGTGGAATTTCCACAGAGGACTCATTCATATGTTATACATTGATGTTGGTATTCTGTAAACGTTCAGTGAAAATGGAGACGCTCTGATATTATGTAGCGTTTTTGCTAAAACTTCAAAAGTATTTATCTACGCTGGCACGAACGCCCTGCAAAGCCCTATTGTAAAGTACGCTTAAATATGATATTTTAATTCGTGCAGGTTTCGTATATATTATTAAAGAGTTAATGTTCTATCGATTTTTATATGTTATAAAGTTGCGATTTCAAAAATAAAAAAGGATATATCCATTTGACTTCGGTGCATTAGCTTGAATCGAAATCGAAATAAAAACTTAATATATAAAAAAATATATCTATCTATATATATATATATATATATATATATATATATATATATATATATATATAACTTGAGTTCCCATCAGTCATAACCGAAACCAAAACCAAAACTTCTGAAGAATTCTTGATAAAATTATTTATAAAAAATAGATGACTTAAGTGCTATCAGCTATAATGGAAACCGAAACCAAAACTTATGAAGAATTCTTGGTAAAATTATTTATGACAAAAAATAGAAGTACATAACAATTAAACCGCCCGGATGTAAGCGTGACACAGAAAATAACACACATGATATCGTATTAATATATAGATTGTCGTTAAATATCTATCTATCTATTGTATAAAAGAAACTTTGTTTGTCTGTGTATCTCTGTGTCTGTGTGCCCGTGAGTTCGTTTCCTATGAACTCGAAAACGGATAGGTCGATCTTTATGAAATTTCACATGATGGTACTTTATGTAACTGGCAGTGTTCTTAGATAATTTTTGTGTTGGAATGTTTTCGATAAGTAATCGAAATAATCCGATGAAGGAGGGAACAGGCGATTTTGACCAAACTTAACCTCTTACAAAACCTAACATCACAAGTGTATTTGAGAAATTTTATCACCACACAAGCCGAAAGGACCCACATATAAAATCAACAGTACATTCTTTGATATGACAAGGGCGCGTTCGAAATGAATATTTCTGCTTAAAACACAATTGAACAATGATAATTGACTTTTTCATTTTAAACTTAAATTCAAGCCATTATAACCACATAAGCAGCAACGGCAGTCATATAAACTCAACAGTACGTTTCTTGATTTGACAAGGACGCGTTACAAATGAATGTTTCTGTTTAGAGCACAATTGAAGTATAATAGTTGACTTTTGCATTTTAAACTTTAATGTACGCTAATAATTTTATTAAAATAAATAGTTACTGCGAGAGACATGTAAGGCTTCCTCCAGGTGCATGGCGATGGGTCCCCAATTAGAGCAGGCAATCAATCGATTTGATTTAAAATAGGCTATTTCATCGATTTCGATAACAATAAAATATGAAAGTGTAAAACAATCGTTGATTATCATTTAATCCTAGGCAACATCGGGTCACCCAGTCAGTATATATATATATATATATATATATATATATATATATATATATATATAATGATTGCTACTTCTTGACAAAAGCTTGCAGTCTCTTCAGGTTGATATCGGGCGTCCATGTGCATGTAGATGACTCTTTCACCAAGTTTCACTCTTGCATAATCGTTCATAGATGTGGCAGAGGAACTTGCCAATATTTGCTGGTTCTTGTAGAGGGAATATATTATGCAATTTTTAGTGTCGTATTAAGCCGCTTGTAGATTTACAGGCAAGCCCACGGATATTAGAACGATGATTGGGGTGTCTGGGTGGCAGCACATCCTCATAAAATTGTTGGTCTTGTCTAACATTGTGTGACTTCGCATGGTTCATTGAACCAACTTTAGGCAGAAAAAATCTACATTTCAGTTCTTGTTGAAAGTCGACAGGCACTGCAGATTCATCCTGCTTTGTGATGGCACCTTTCAATGCTGCATGCTTGACACGCTTTTCCCTACAGTTTCTGAACCATTCAATGATTAATTTTCTACACTTGTTTCGATCCACAGTTTGAATTTCACAGTTATTGACATCGATCTCTACCAGTTTTAAGTTATTCCTCAGTGCATACTTAAACTTTTTCGTGGATTTATGCTGCGGTCGCTTTTCTATGAAAAGCTCTCTATAAAACAGTTGTTTCAGTGTTCTACAATCTCTCATTCTCAAAAAGTGTCCGGTTCAGCGCATTCGATGTTTTATGATCCTCATTTCTATGCTATGATTGCTGGATTGTTCAAGAACGACAGTATCAGGAGTCAACGGATTTGCAACTGATGTTCACTATTTTATGGATTTTATCTTTTAATGTAACTTTTTCACACGCTTTAAGATGCCTTCTGTATGTAGTCCATGTTTACGATGCATACAGTAAACAAGTCAGGACACATTCCTCATAAACATTGATTATTGTCTTCACACTGATTTTTCTATCCAATTAGACACGTTTTTCAAGCCTACCAAAGCAGAACTAGTCTAGGTTATCGTGTGAATTATTTAACCATCTAATGTTCTATCCCTGCTCAGCAAATTACCAAAATATTTAAAGGTATCAGTAACCTTTAATCACCTCCCGTCAACCAGAACAGTTAGTTCACTTTTTTTTAAATTTTTTATTGCATTTCACCTCAAACAAGGCACAGTGCGACTTTCATGTAGAGGGTTACTACCTGGGACATAATGTGTAGGAGTGTTATGTAGGAAGCTGAAAAGATGTCTGTTTACATTACACTTGAACTTCTGCCTGTCAGTACAGTCAGGGAATTCCTGAACTTCTGCATGTTAGTACAGGAAGGGAATTCCAAAGTCTAGCAGTTCTAGGGAAGAAACTATTAGAGTAGAAAGTATTCTTTCATGTAGGGATTTCTACTGTGTAGGGGTGGAACTTTGCTGCTTGTCAGGTTTGTCGGGGGCATTTCCGTCGAAGGGGTACAACGGGCTAGTAGTTCGTCGGAGCACCTACAATTAAAGGACTTATAAAACAGACAGAGGGATGCAACATTTCGTCGATGGGACAGCAGTTGAAGCCTAGCTGAGTGCAGGACCTATTAGGTTGGCGACTCTGCTGAACTCTGTCTAAGAGGGAGAGACTAGTATCAGAGGCGCCAGTTCAAATGTGGCAACAATACTACATACATAAGCGAATGGTAGCCTTGTAAAGGTACAGGATACTCTCAGGCGTAAGTAACTTTCTAGCACGGTAGAGAGAACCAACCTTATTTACAGCAATCTTGGCAATGCACTTAATGTATCTGTTCCAACTCACGTTCCCCGTGAAAGTTAAGTGGAGGATTTTGAACGAAGTACTTTCAAGTAATGTATCATTAGCGATGGCTATTACTAGTTAAGGAGGTTTCTCGTTGTTATTAAAGAAGTTTCTCGTAGTTATTAAAGGAGTTTAGTCTTGGCAGCATTGAATGTGATTATCCATTTTTGTGTCCATTCCACCACAGATCAGATGTTTTCCTCTAGCGTGTCTGCCATTGCCTTGTATACGCGTTCATTCGTTTTCCCCTCGTGTCTGTTATAGAGCGTGGTGTTGTCAGTAAATATACCCATCTCAGAGACACTTTTAACCGAGGGTCATTCATGAATATTCAGGAATAATAAAGGTCCAAGGATCGACTACTAACGTGCACCAGCATTTATATTATATTGTTTTGACGTACGACTATTGAAGACAGGCTGGGTTCTTCTCTTAAGAATGATTTAATTATGTTAAGTATTCGTCCAGTAATGCTATAGGATCTGATTTTCATGATAAGAGCATCGTGCATTACCCTGTCAAAGGCCTTAAATATATCAAGAGCTACAGCGCTAGCCTCCCCTGCTTTATACAGTGCATGGTATATACGTTCAGAGATTACAGTTTGGATAACTGCAGTAGAACAGGTTTGTCTAAACTCATATTCTTCGAGAGAAGTTTAGCAGCTGTAACGTGGTGGACTAGAACTTGATTAATTATAGGCTCAAATATTTTAGCGAAAAGAGGGAGGAGGCTAATGGGACGAAACGTTGATTGTTCGGTTCTTTCGTTAAAATTCTTGTAAGCTGGTATCACGGAAGCGGTTTCCAGCAGTCAGAAAAGCAAGATTCATTTAGGCTTTCATCGAGAAGTTTGGATAGAATTGGAGCAGCCTCAGCAAAGCATTTTTTTTAATAGTAAAGCCGGGATGAGATCAAAAACACGTGTTTTTGATGTGTCTAGGTTTTTTTATGATATCATGTACTTGAGAAGGGGTTAGGGTTAGGTGAGAGAAGAGGTAATTTTCAGATAGTCTAGTGCGGTTTCTGTCTGCAGATGAAAATCTGGGAGGGAGTGATTTGCTGGGTCCAAATTGGTGTTGCAGGCAAACCGCCGGACAAGCAGGTTAGCCTTCTTGGTTGCCATGCAAACAACTTCAAGATTGTTGGATAGTGGGCGAATTTTTGATTGCACATTATTTACTACACTGTTATAGATTTTCCAGAAGTCACAAGTTTCTAATTTTTGCGCTTCCATGCATTTTCTGATGGTTTCAGTATATTCTCCCTTGGCTGTGGCTATTTCCTTCTTACAATTACTTTTAGCTTCTATATACGTTTGTCTATTTGTACTAGAGTTATGTCGGATAAATCTGCTTATGAGCAATAGCTGCTGTACAAGTAGAAGTAAACAATTGATGAGAGTGGGTTTTGTATAGAACTTACGCGTGGGAACATGTGCTTCAATTTCCGCTTGAACCATTTACTTGTCACATTTGCGCACTGTTCAGCTGGAATATAAAAGATATTTCCCCATGAAGCATCTCTGATGGCATCCTAGTCAGCCTTATTGCAGTACCTTGTCGTTTTGAGCAGTGGCTCTTCAACTTCGGGTCGAGAATTTAGGGTGACGTCTATCATTATTACAGCAGGATCAGCATTTCCGAGAGGGCATTCGGCATTTATTACACTATCCTCATGAGCTGTTGTCAGAAATAGGTCCAGAAGTGAGGCTTGCTGGTCCTGACGATCTGGGAGACCGGTTGGGAACGTTACTGTCTGTGTCAAAGAATGGGATATAGAAAAGTTATGTGTGATGCTACTAGCTGTATCAGTGTAGTTATAGAAGCCAAGCCAACTACTGTGGTGAACATTAAAGTCACCAATTACATTTATTTGAGCGCTAGTGTTCAGGGAGAGTACTACATCTATACTGCCAGAGACGTGATTGATTAGAGTATAGTATTGGGTCGAGAGATACAGATAAAGAAAATATAAGTAACTAACGCTATGTTGTAAAATTAGTCAAAAGCACACGAAGGCTTGGTCATCGAATTCTAGTGTAGATTACCCAGTTATACCCAGAGTGTTATGGGTATAGACTTCAAGTCTGTTAGAGTCCTGACGACAAAGTGAAAGAAAACCAGACACGTTAAAGTGGTTAGAAGGAATGGAGGAGTGCAAATTAGTTTCACTTAGTACTAAGATATCCAGGAAGATTGCTACGAGACATGATTCTATGTCTAAGTTAGTTCTAAGTCCACAGATATTTGTAAATGTGAGCTTCAAGGGAGGAGGCGAATGGTTGTTCAAGGGTGTGTCCGGTTTGATCGTTATTTTTTATTAAGCTGTCATTTTTATAGTTTAATTTTAAGGTGAGGGATGCTAAGTGAGGCAAAGTAGATGCGCATTGCCACCATCATTCAACACAAGTAGACCATCGGC
>NC_136489.1:51929874-51959874 GCF_053919585.1 Euprymna scolopes | reverse complement strand
AAACGCAACATTTCTAGATTTAAATATAAAAATTGAGGATGGAATATTTATTTATAACATGTTCGATAAAAGAAACTCCTTCGCCTTTAAATACAATACTTATAGGATAACGTAAAAAATGTATAACATTATATAATTTTTAATTTTATACACATTTTTATATATATGTTATATATTTTTAATATAGAGATGGTATGAATAAATAAAAATGGAAATATAAAAAATTAAAACTAATAACAAAGAATGGGTGATAAGTAGTAGAATAGATTCAACCAAATATTATATAAAATCAGTAGTTTGTAAATAGACACATTACCTTGTGGAGAAAGGAACGAACGACACAGGTAAGAAATATTTTTACATTACATGAATTGGTTAGCCTAATTTATCTGGAGGTAAAAACTAGGTCCAGTATCAAAAATATTTTTGTTCATGCATGTGTTTTGAGGGAGGTCGGGTTTGATCAACACTTTTAGAGCCATGATTTAATGTACTGTTTTGTTTTTAAATCCCCGAAACAGTTTCATGGTAAACAACTGATGATCCCTTTAAGAACATTGGTATTATTGTTGTTTGTTCATGTAAATAAAACTATTCATCGATACGGGAGATTAATTGACTTACCCACAAAACAATGTTCTAACGAAGGATATTTATTATTTATCTATTTTTTATAGTTTTTAAGGTTTTAAAGAAACTTCCAAGAATATATATATATATATATATATATATATATATATATATATATATATATATATATATATATATACCTGACTTTCCTTTGCGTACAGACGCCACGCTAGACGATCTAAAAATCACCCCTGCTCAGGTGCATGCTATCATAAAAAACCTTGACACTTCAAAAGCATGTGGACCCGATCTCATCCCAGCTGTCCTATTAAAAAAGTGCTCAGCCGAAGTAGCTCCAGTTCTCTCCAAACTCTACAACAAATGCCTTAATGGATCTTGCTTTCTGGGCTGTTGGAAAACTGCTTCTGTGGTACCAGTATTCAAGAATTCTAGCGAAAGAACTGGCCCATCAAATTATCGCCCTATTAGCCTCCTCCCACTTTTCGCCAAAATATTTGAGACCATAATTAACCATGCTCTAGTCCGGCACCTTACAGATGCTAAACTTCTGACTGACAAACAATATGGATTTAGACAAGCCCGTTTCACAGCAGAATCCTCACTGTAATGTCTGAATACATATACCATTCACTGGACAAAGTGGGGGAGGGCAGAGCGGTAGCTCTAGATATATCTAAGGCTTTTGACAGAGTATGGTATGAGGGTCTCCTCAAGAAAATTAGATCATACGGTATCACTGGCGGAATACTTAATATAATTAAATCCTTCTTAGATAAGAGAAAAATCCAGGTTGTCCTCGACGGTCGTACATCTAAACAATATGATATAAATGCGGGAGTGCCTCAAGGGTCTATCCTTGGACCTCTATTGTTCCTGATATTCATTAATGACCTCTCCGACAAAATTGATTCTGAGATGGGTATATATGCTGATGACACCAAACTCTATAACAGGCACGACAGGAAAACATATGACAAAAACACTAGAGGATGACCTCTAATCTGTAGTGAATGGGGACAAAAATGGATGGCCACATTTAATGCTGCCAAGACTAAACTGGTTTCCTTCAATAATTACAAGAAACCTTCTCTGCCACCAATAGCAATGGCCAGTGACTTTTTATCTGAGAGTACATCTTTCACTGCTTGGCCTAAAGTTCACAGGAAACATGAGTTGGAACAATTACATTGAAAGTATTGCCAGGGCTGCTGCGAAGAAGGTAGGTTCTCCCTACCGTGCTAGAAAACTACTAACACCCGAAAATATCCTGTACCTCTATAAGACCCCTATTCGCCCGTGTATGGAGTATTGCTGTCACATTTGGGCTGATGCATCTGCTACTAGTCTCTCACTCCTAGACAAGGTTCAAAAGAGAGTCGCCAATCTGATAGGCCCTGAACTGGCATCTAAGCTTCAGCCTCTGTCCCATCGACGAAACGTTGCATCCCTCTGCCTGTTCTACAAGTATTTTAATAGTGAATGCTCTGGCGAACTGCAATCACTTGTGCCCCCACGACGTAGAGACCCTCGACAAACCCGACAGGCAGCTAAATCCCACCCCCACACAGTAGAGATCCCTAGATGTAAAAGATCTTTCTACTCCAATAGTTTCTTCCCCAGAATCGCTAGACTCTGGAATTCCATTCCAGGTCTCTGCTTCCCCAACAATACTGACATGCAGAAGTTCAAGTGTAACGTGAACCGATATCTTGATGCCCAAATCCCAACATAGTACCCCAGTAGTTGTTGCCCCTGATAGTAGCCCCTTACACCAAAGTGGCAATGTGCCTTGTTTGGGGTGAAAATGTAATAAAAAAGATTATAAATAATAATCATAAAACACTCAAACACAGCTATGTCCATGCATAGTTCGCATAGGCATTTTATAAACAATTTCTAATAAATTAATGATTTGCATTTTTTTTTTTTGTACGCGATCGTTTCGTTCCATATTCATATTATTATTAACAAGCAAGACCCGGTAACCAGCGTTGCCCGGTGGAAGCCTGTCCCCCACTCCACCCTCGCAAAAATATAAACTACAGTTGCTTTTGTGGCCACTGTCGTCCCTGAACAATTGCTGATACTGGCGGTCGCGCTGTCGATAGTAGAGAATTAGAATTGTTTATCATCCAAAACAACGCATTTCATTATATTTTCAAACTCATTTCTCCAGCCCTCGCCTCACACGTTCATCTTGCCATAAACGCAACTTGCTTCTCTCTCGACCACGTGGTGTATTTTTATCTCTTTCTCTTGTAAAGCAAGCTCGTGCATGCTTGCTAATTTACATATGCGCTTTAACTGCTGCTGCTACTGCTAATATTTTCGCAAGCCAGTTATCCTTCGCTTGATGCTGATACTTTCACATACGCCCATACGTCATAAAGCCACCTTTGACTTAATTTGCAAAGCTTTTACTTCTGGGCCAGAAAATGAATGGGATTAATAACTAATAAACGCACAATTCGGACGTAAATATTAGACAACCCAGAGTAGTAAACGTTGCATAAACGCAAGTTGATTGCCTCTTACTTTATATTTCCAAGACTCTACCTATCCTTAAGCATTCTTTAAGATGCTTATATATATGTGTGTGTGTGTGTGTGTGTGTGTGTGTGTGTGTGTGTGTGTGTGTGTGTGTGTGTGTGTGTGTGTGTGTGTGTCTGTGTGTCTGTGTGTGTGGTGTGTTTAAAAATTTTCTTAGTGAACATCTCGTCAGATATGTTTGAAAAAAAATACAAGGTTTGTACGTATCTTGACACATTTTCATTGTTATAGCTACATCGGGCAGTGAGTACCGCACCCTCGTGTTTTTAATAAGTCCACCATCGGTATTGAAGAAATTTATATGGGCTCTATTTTCGTATATCCGTTCTAAATTATGGAAAGAATTGTTAAATTTGGACTATTTTGAAACCGGACAAAAATTCTGAATTAATAATATTTATGATTTCTTACTTTTAATTTATTATTTTTAGTTTTTTATTTGTTAATCAATCTCAATTAATTTCGTTAGATTTTAACGTTTATTCTTAATTCAAAACTTTCATCTAGAATGTTTCATGTTTTGTGTTTTACTCGGTTATTTTAATTTTAAATAATTTTAGGTATTACTGCTGTGCGATTGTTTTCTGTGGATTAAAATAAATAAAATACGACAATACAATATAAAATGAAGCAAAATAACTATATAATCCCTATTGATATCTTAGCATGTTAACGAATAATGTTTATTACTGTAAAAATAATATTTCCCTTCGATGGAATAATAAATCAAAACCATTTCTAAGGGGGAGTAACTCTGAATTACTAACTTAATTTATTCAAATATAAATCGTCGTATTAATTATTTTAAACTAATAGAATTACACTTAAATGTATTAAAAATAGTCCCTAGTTAATAATTAGCTTAAATGTTTTTATATTTCGACTGATTTTGAATAATTCGGCGGTGTCTACATACTAATATTTTAATCTTATGTTACGTCAGTATTTACTTAATAATTCTAGTTTTTGGTGTTTGGTTATTACTTAAAAAATATTTCGAAGGATTATTTGGATTATGGTGGATGCAATCTTATCATATTAGTTACATTATGAATTAGTAATTTTATAGTGTATATATCCTTTTCAATTGTTTATCTATGGGACCTTAAATTGTGTAAAAAGGCAAACGATGAAGATCTATATAGCATAAACTTACAAGCATTAAAACTATGCTAGAAAATGAATATTCAGGATAAAGTAGAAGTTTACACCCCTCTCAATCGCAGATTTTTATTGAAAGATCACAAACCTGAACAATATCAAAAATACACGTAGTATTAGACGAATAGGACGATGTGTTTCAGATTTAGGCAATATACATAAGACAATGCTGGACAGAATCATCCCACCCTAAAATCTAGGATTAAACATGAATTATGGATTTTATCTGGGGAGGTAATAGAGTAGTTCCTAAAACCCCATAAAAACAAGAGCAGTAAATTTATTATGTTTGATATTGATTCGTATTACCCTTCCATCCTGAATTATTTGAGAAAACATTAAAATTAGCAGAAAATATAACGGACATTTCAAAATTAAAAATCGAGATCATTAAACTTGCTAGGAAAACTCTAATTAGATACGAGGATGAATTATAGACAAGAAATGATAGGGTGAACCATTTTGATGTTATGATGGGAGCTCCGGACTCTGCGTCGTGACTGACCTGGTAGGGCTATATTTATTGGAGAAGATTAATAAGAAGATATCGGGTTTAAATTGAAGTTTATATAGGGATGATGCTTTATTCCTAGTTAACTCAAGCGATAGGATCACGGAAAAAATGAGGGAAAATATCAAAGAATTCTTTAACGAACATAATTTAAAAATAACTATGGATATTATCTGTAAGAAGGTTGATTTTAATGATTACACTTTCGAACAATACCACAAACCAAACCCAATATTATTTTACATTGATTATAATTCCAAGCATCCCAAATATATGAAAAATGCGATGATCCTTAGTATATCTGAAAGAATATCCGGGCTATCACAAAATGAAAATATATTTAACAAAAATAAAAACTACTACAATAAAGCCTTAATGAGATCTGGTCACAATGGAAAAATAAAGTTTATTGAGGAGGCAAATGATAAAAATAATAGGATAAACCACACAATTTCATATAACATGGCAATGACAAAAAGAAGTAACGCAAATAAGGAAAGGGGGCTTAGAAATAGTAATAACGACAAAAAGAAAGAAGTCAGTAACAATGCTGAAAGGCATAGGATAAGCAATAAGGTCAAAATATGAGAAATAGGCGAGAGAAACAAGTTTGGTTCAACACCCCGTACAGTGGGCATATTCTAAATGATATCCCTAGAGAATTCTATAAATTAATCGAGAAAAACTTCTCTTGAAAACAGACTAAGTAAAATAATAAATAGGAACACGGTCAAGTTATCATTCTCGGCCGCGGCAAACCTCGCAAGTACTATAATAGTCTCTAACAATAGAAAAATCAATACAATACTAAATAGGAATAGAATTGAAGCAGGTACACTAGGTTCAGGAAGAAATGCAATTGTATGGTACCGAATGCATCCCCATTGTGAGGTAATTGCTTCATTTCAGAACCTAATAGTGATAGAAACGCTAGTGTAAGTGAGAATAGTACTAGAATAATTATTAAAACCAAAATTACAAATGTAATAAAGCATTTACATAAATTTATGTGTGTACACCGATGCTAACATACATATATATATATATATATATACATATAAAACACACATATATACACATATATACATATATAGATTAATTGAAATGAATATGTTGAACGGTAAAAATAATAATATTTGTTAATAATTATCATAATAATAGTAGAGGTTGAAACAAAAATAATAGTAAATCAATACAGTAAAACAATATTTGCGATGATATAATAATAATAATAATAATAATAATAATAATAATAAGAAGAAGAAGAAGAAGAAGAAGAAGAAGAAGAAGAAGAATGAAAACAAAAATCAAAACATCCTATCGGACATGGACATACAAACGGATGAATCTATCCAAGCAAGAAAACCGGATACCGTAATAATTAATAAGAAAGAAAAGTCCTGTTAAATCGTACACTTTGTTGTCCTAGCTGACCACAGGGTGAATATTAAAGAAAAGAAGAAACGAAACAAATACACAGAGCAAACCAGTGAACTGAAATGGATGTAGATGATGAAGGAAATCAAAATAATACCTATACTAGTAGGAGCACTAGGAATAATTCCGAATAATTTTGAAAAAAATGGGAGAAATTGGAATCAGAGGAATAGCTGCAAAGATACAATGAATAATGATAATGAAAAGAGCTGAAATATTAAGGAAACCCCTTGAATGCAGGAATTAATAAACATGAGCCGCATGCGTGGGCCGGACAAACTGCTGCAGAGGCAAAACATGCCATACATGGAACCAAGAACATTGAGGCAGCAGTAAAGGAAATTAAAGTCACAAGATCCTATGGCACATACAAACGGATAAACCCATCCAAGCAAGAAGACTCGATGTCATAATAGTAAACAAGAAGGAAAAGGCCTGCCAGAGTATATATTTTGCTGTTCCTGCAGACCCCAGAGTGAAGATCAAGGAGACTGAGAAGCGGAGCAAATGTGTGTGGCAGAGAGTTTAAAGGGATCTGGAAAATTAAGAATCACGGATCTTGCACCACCAAAAATTGAGACAGAATAAATAAAAAAAATTCTCCATTCTCAGTGGATTATTACCTGTTACTCTAGATCTTCGATCTAACAGAATTGGAATTTACTTTCGATGCGGAAATCTTCAACCAATCTGGAACCTAATAACATCGCACCCAATCTATTTAAGCATTAAAGTATTACTATTAGATTTTTTATATAAAAATCTCATATCTTCTTTTATTTTTTTCAATCCTTACTTTCTTTCTCTATGTCCCTTAAAAAGATTTAATCTTTAATATATTTTCTATGTATGTGCTGAATAGCAAAATTATATTTAACATTTGGCAAATGACTTTCCTCTGAGGAGATGAGCCTACATCGAAAATATCTGGACTAAGGAAATTACTTTGAATATTGTATTTTTGTTCAAATAATAAATTTATATATACACACACACACACACACACACACACACACACACATATATATATATATATATATATATATATACATATATATATAGTTGATGGGTGAAATACTAGGTGATGTATGTATTCCCCTCTATCTCGGCATTGTTTCCAGTCCATCTCAATTTCTACTTGTCACTGGAACTAGAATGAAACAATACCGACTCATGAGAGGTGTTTTTGAAGATTGTACAAATCTTGCCATAAATCGCAGGCACTGTTATATAGATAGATAGATAGATAGATAGATAGATAGATAGATAGATAGATAGATGTGTGCATGCGTGCGTGCGTGCGTGCGCGCGCGTGTGCGTGTGTGTGTGTGTGTGCGTGTGTGTGTGTGTGTGTGTGTGTGTGTGTGTGTGTGTGTGTGTGTGTGTGTGTGTGTGTGTGTGTGATGATTTTGCTATATTTCAAAGTCGAATCATTTTTTTCCAAAATAAAAACTTCAGGACGATGTAAAAATGATCTAATTCGAGTTGTTTGAGTTCTTTCTGAATGTTACCTATTACATCGTTATGCACTTTCTCTTTAAGAACTTACTATTTTTTTATATGTCCACCCAATTTTGGCATATAAATTGTGAATTGTTTCCTCGTGAATAAAACAGATCTATAAAATGTACCGAAGTTTATATTTTGGAGAAGAAATATTGTAGGATAGTAAAATCTTGGGTTTAAGAATGTTGCAAAATTGTTATTGGATTATGCTCTGTTGTTATATCTTAATAAAAATCGACCCCCTGATTTCTTTTTAGAATTGATATACATATTCGCAAAAGCGTTCGTTTTCACAAAACACACGCACGCACACACACACACACACACACATATATATATACATATATATATATATATATATATATATATATATATATATATATATATATGTATACTACCAGGCCGCCTGCATTGCCTGGTCGTAAAATACGCTTAAATATATTTTGATTAATGCAGATTTCGTATTTATTATATACTAGCAGAACCCGTTAACCGGCCTTGCCCGGTGGAACATGCCCCACCTCCTAAAAAATAAAACTATGGTCGTTGATGATGGCCAATCCCAAACGTCCTAATGGGTTTCGGAATAGACACCCCTAACCTCCTTATGTTAAGAACGTCGTATGGAATGGACACGACCAACCTTTATAAACCCTGTCCCCAAAAAAAAAATTGGGGGTGGATTGTAGTGTCATGTGGAGATAAGTACACTTTTTATCGCACGTACGTAGAACAGTGAATGACAGTGTATAATGCATGTCATTATATCTCGAAAACTATTTTCTACGCCAAAGTTAAACTAGATTGTCTTATTCGGCATAGTCCAAAACCTAAAGAAGTCGTCAGTTTAAAGGAAATAGTGTAGTTGGTTGTAAGGTAAAAAAAGGTACCTAAAAAAAAGTTCATATCTGAGCAGTGTGCAAAAGGAGTCCTGAAAAGAGAACTAAACAAAAAACTATAGTAAAAAAAAAGAGCCAACATAAAGCAAATAAGTATATCTGAGGGCAATGTAATAAAGGGAAAATTTGTACTACAACATTTTTTTATGTAAGAATGTGTAAATAGTGTTAATCTAAATAATGCGTAATGGCATGTGTAACTTGTACGTAAATGTTATGGTTATCATATTGAAAAATCAGTGTGTAAAATAAATGAAAAGCGACAGTAGTAAAGTATAAATGATGCGAAACAATGCGTGGCGATTGATCGGCCATATTGAATAAGGGCTGCGGTGTTCGTTTTTTTGTATGTTTGTGTATAATCAGGAATAATAGAATTTCATGGTCGCAGCCAATGAGAATAGGCGAATATTATTGGGGAGAAAGCATTATTTTCCAACAGTGAAATGCACTGGTAGTTGTGCGTGTCTTAGTGTTTAATCTAGTTATTAAGGGTGTCAATATAGTTATGGTTATATATTTAACCGGTCCTTACTTGGAGAGTGGGAGGACTTTTCAGGTAGAGGGGAAAATATGAACTACTTCGTTTTCAGATCTTAGCAATCGTGATGATGTCGCTCGTAGGAAGTAAGATAGGATTTTATTATAACGAATAAATGTGTCTGTAACAGCGTTAAACATTACACCAGATGGTGGGTAAAAGTTCATACATTAATTTATATATGGCATCTGTTATTGCAAACCTACCGTAATTTGGTCAAGAAGAGAATTTCTGCAATTAATATATAGGACATTATATTGGACCCAATCTACAGCAATGATTTTTAAAGTTTAAAAAAATAACTCGTGCGCCACCACCGAGAATTGAAACCAAAACGTTTAGCTGACGATTTACTTTCTCCTTTGATGTTAATGTATGAGCTATGAAGCCATATTTGCTGCAAGGCTAAAAATTAAAGCATGAACTAATAACTATTACGTTAAGCATGCATATTCGTAATGCTGTCGTTCGATCTTCACCTGGAATATCCCATTTTTTTATTTTCATACTTTTGCACCAATTTTTCCCAGATAAAACCCAAATACCAAGTTTCGTATTGGTTCGATAATACCAAATTCCTCTATCAATTTCTGGTCTACAGGCATGAAAATTTATATATATATATAAATTTTCATGCCTGTAGACCAGAAATTGATAGAGGAATTTGGTAAGCAAAATTTTTTAACAAATATATTCGTATACATAAATATATATTTAAAGAAGTTTATGTTTACTATAACCTTTTTACACAAATATTACGCAAGTATAAATCATGTAGAATATCTGGATTAATATAATTACGCGTAATAGTTAACTAAAGATGATCATCCCATAAGAAAACTGAAAAACCTAATAAGGAATTAATTAAGATGAAGGTTTAAAAGAATATGCAAATTAGCTAGATATTTTGCTAGTGAATGCAATTCTACGAGCCATATATAAGAAAGTTGTATTTTCTTTTTAAATAAACAGAAAAAAGGGTTTTTAACATGAATATCAATACACAGAAATCCCAAATTTATAGGAGTATATATATATATATATATATATATATATATATATATATATATATACTCCTATAAATTTGGGATTTCTGTGTATTGATATTCATATTAAAACCCCTTTTTTCTATTTATCTCTTTTATCTCTCTCTGCTTACGTCTACACACACACACACACACACATATATATATATATATATATATATATAATTGTGTGTGTGTGTGTGTGTGTGTGTGTGTGTGTGTGTGTGTGTGTAGACGTAAGCAGAGAGAGATAAAAGTGTGATTACGTATAAAGTTTGAATCGAGGAAGAAAAATGAAATAACTTACAATTGGAATGCGTATAAAAAGCTTTAACTTTGGTGAATAGACAGAGAAAGTCAAGATATAAACAGCAAATAAGAAAGAAAAAGAAAGAAAATTTCATATTCTAATCGCGATCCAAGGTAATAGATAATTTTATAAAATTCAACTTAGAAACTTGATAGTTGAACTCAAGAAGATTGAATGTTCTCATCAAATCCACGCAAAGATTGTGTTATAAATATATACTTACCAACTTTCTCTGCTATTTTTATTAATATTATTATTATTATCATTAGTAGTAGCAGTAGTAGTAGTTTTGTTGTTATTGTTAGTGGTGTGGGGGTGGTGGTCGTGGTGGTAAAGCTGTATTTAACAGCATTTGTTTCTTAACGCTTATTTTCCTATATCTTGTAATACCGCAAAATACATACAAAAATATTCTTTAAATTTGGGATTTAGTTATGCTTGAAAAAGGATTCCGTTTTGATTGTTGCAATCAAACTCAACTCGTGTCCCATCACCATTACGAAGTTCTTGTCGATCATTTTCTTTCTCTCTTTGTTATATGTTACTTCACACATTTGTCTTGATTTAAAGAAAAAAATATTTAGAAATATCATATGAAATAGAAAAAAAGTTTGCTATCAGTTATTTGTTATTCAAAAATAAATATTTATTCATGAAGCTTATCTTACAATGAGTGGGGTTTTTTTTTTTTGTTATTTTTTGTTTGTTTGTTGGAATTTGAATTTTTATAAAGTTTCGTAAAATTTGTCCAAAATTTGTACATTGCCTTTTTTTTTTTCGTAACAACACTGACTTTCGGACCAAGATCACAATGTAGTATCTGTTCTGATGCTACAATTACCTTTTCTGTCGTCGGTCAGTGAAAGAGAAATCCTTCATGACTGAGACAATTTTTATTTTTGTTCCTATCCAGAGCGACACTTTTGGGGGAGCTGGATTTTCCCCACCTTAAAAACCTACATTATGTCCAACTCTTCTCTCGTGAGTAAATAAATAGGAACAATAAGAATATTGTTTTCAATTTTTAATCAATTTTTCATCGGAATATCTTTGTAACAACAGAAATAATATATTTTTCATTGAAAAAAATTGCTCAACGTTTGCGTCAAAAACAAAAAAAAAATCACGTAAATTTTGGTCGGCATCATTCGGCTTTTTACGTAAAAAAGGCCGGAAAATTCCGACGCGAGCTCTGTCTTTATTCTGCAAATGTACCGAAAATTGTTTAATAACTGATATAGAATTTTCGATATGTTTTGTATAATTTGGATTTGGTTTATTTTCCCAAATTTGGATTGTAGTGAATTTCTGTTGGTGATATCTTGATATACTATTTTCCGTTTCCCTCTTGCATCAAAATATGTTTGTTTGTTGGCTTGTTTGTTTGCTTGTTTGTTTGTTTGTCTGTTTGTTTGTTTGTTTGTTTGTTTGCTTGTTTGTTTGTTGTTTGCGTTGCGTAATCTATTCGGCTTAGTACCGGTTGAATAAAATTGGTTCACAGCGAAAATCCTGGGGGACAAATAATGAATTATCAGGCAGCTATTTTATCAGCACGGAATTTTGTTGCACTATTTTGACTACATGTTCGTTCGTTGATTAGCAGGAATTTGAACGCAAATTATAAATATGTTTCGTTATTCGTATCATTTGGTTTATTCAGACTACTGTTCTCATCTTCAATCCTTATTCACACTGTCACATATCGCGGCCAGTTATATGCAAATACCGAGATGTGAGCGAAATGACGTCACGGTAAGGAAATAGAAAACTATATAAGAAGAGAGCACGTTCGAGAGACGATAACGTTAGAGACGTGGATAATGTCCGAGATTACGTTACTTTGCGACTGAGGCTATAACGTGTTGGGTAACGTTAGAGCACAACGCAGTGGATGTTATATGCGACCTTCTTCAAGTATATCTTGTCGAACTCAGGAATCTT
Organism: Euprymna scolopes; assembly: GCF_053919585.1. Classification (NCBI taxonomy): domain Eukaryota; kingdom Metazoa; phylum Mollusca; class Cephalopoda; order Sepiida; family Sepiolidae; genus Euprymna; species Euprymna scolopes. The sequence goes on along the minus strand of NC_136489.1, from coordinate 51,947,402 downwards.
TCTGTCGATTTGGGAATCTACGGCGAATTTCGAACAAAATATTTTATCCAATTTCCGCTTGGAAGTAGCATGTTCTCGTTCCGCCAGCCATGACTGTGTAGATTCCCTAAGTAATTCGCAAGAGTATTCTTAATGTCGCTCGCACTTAGAAGAGTGTAACTTACGACTGAATTTTATCTACTACGCCCCGGATCTTTGCGGACAATTTTAGTAAAAATTTAAGGAGCCTTCAACCTATTCTGCTTTTTGGATGTGCATTCGTTTTTCTGATCAGGGGTCATAAACAGGAGTTATCGCTTTTTATACCTAGGCATTTCGAAGCTAAATGCTTCTCGGCAAAAGGAGAGAGAGAGAGAGAGAGAGAGAGAGAGAGCTAGGCTATATGATGTTATTTCCTAATTGAACTGACAAATAAATTTGTATATAACTATAGTTATTTTATTTTGTCTTAAATTTCTTTTTGGGTGATGGTCCATCCTCAAATGGTGAGCTTCATATATCCTGATAAGTTCATATATAAAGAATATTTTCACTTCTTAAAACCCTTACATACCGAGCGCTGCTGAAGTAAATACTGAATATATATGTATACACGTTTATATATATATATATATATATATAAATATATATATATATATATACTAGCAAAAGCACCCGCCACACACACAGACGTTCAGCTTTATATATATATATATATATATATATATATATATATATATATATATATATATAAGAGTTGGACCCTAGGAGTTGTCTGGTCGTACAGTACGCTTAAACGTAATATTTTAATTTATGCAGATTACGTATGTATTATTATAGAACCAATCCTCTACTGAATATTATATATTGCGAGGAATAATTTGCCCGGTGGACTAATTCACAAAAAAAAAAAAAAAAAAAAAAAAAAAACGAAAAAATAAAATCCTGAAATCAAAAGTACTTTTTCCAAAAAGTGAAAACACTCAGGCCGGAATTATATTTGGATATTTCGTTTATTCCTGTTGTGTTTCTTTTCAGCATTGGAACGGTTTGTATGCGACCACATTTAAATAATTCGCCCTGTGTTGACTTTCAAGGCTGTCAAAGTTCAAACCCCCCGTCCGTCCGCTAATGCACTGCGTATCGAACTCTCGTAATTAAACTGTCGTGTCTCAAAATCTATTTCTTTCATTATGTCATCAGTACAAGTAGCGTAAAGATCCGTGCCGGAGTTTTATAACGTAACTTTGTTTATATTATCGTTAGCTTAAATTCCATTTATCAAGTTAACATTCCTGGGAAATATTAAATACAAATAAAAATTTATTCTAAATGCTTTTATTATTCTCAAAAATATTTTAGCTGTCAAAACTTTTTGGCTTAAATAATCGTCGACCAGCACACATTTCGATCAATATTTCACATTTCGATCAATATCTAGCAGGAGAGACAACCGTCGGAGTGTTTGGGTTCTTATATAATTCTATATATTCTTGCAAGTATATATACTTACAAGAATTGTTGTAAGGCATCGTCTGTAAATGTTCCTTGTGCCTTTTTAGTTCCCTTTTTATGGTGTCTACAAATCTTTCGACCTAGGGTGATATTGAGACGTTATAATAATTTCGACCTAGGGTGATATTGAGACGTTATAATAATTTCGACCTAGGGTGATATTGAGACGTTATAATAATTTCGACCTAGGGTGATATTGAGACGTTATAATGTGATTTATTTGAGAAAAAAAAATAAAACTCCTTGAACTTTGCAGATATGAACGGAGTCTCATTATCACTCACAATGCAGTCTACTACACCGAAACAAGCGAGCAGTTCGTGTAAAAATGAATTGTCTTCCTTGTGGTAGGTTTATATCTTAGTACCTCAGGCTTATTAGTGTACCTATCAACTACTGTTAAGTAGTAATAGTCCTCGAGTGGACCCTCAAAGTGGATTCTTGACCACGATTGGTTCGTTTTTGGCCCGAGTTTAAATGTGATAGATGGTTCTTTTTGCAGTTGAGCGCAACTTTCACAAGAGTCAATCATCTCCGTGATGTCCTTGTCCACATTTTGCCAGTAAACGTAGCTTTTCATTAATCTTTTATCTAATGGTGTTTGATATCATTGTTTTAATTTCGCAGACAGCGCGAAGTGCCACTATTATAGAGTACTCGAAAGTTTCTCTCGACTTAATAGTCCATCTGTGTGGCTAATTTGTTTCGATAGGTATTCCAGTTTAAAATTGTATTTTAACAGCATGGAACCTCATCGTAAAAATCTGTAGGCAGTATACACCGGTAATCCTTTCTTTGGTCCGAAAATCCTAAGTAAATGCTGAAGGTCGGTTTGCAGCATGAAAGGTCTCTATGAATGTATCTATGGAATTTTAATATTACGATAATGATATCCAAAACCTTTTTTTTTTAATTTGCGAATATTGTCTCTTGGCGTAACAGCGTGCTTGAAACATGCGCGATTTGCTTTTTCGTGCCATCGGGCATTTTCTGTAATATAAATGATCCAATGCGGTCACAACAATTATATCCATCTTTGAATCATAGTGTGTCTGAAAAAGGTTTGGCGTAAAATTTTCTTTAAGTTTTTTATTGCCGTTTGTAGGTAAGTAATACGCCATCTGTTACAACTATACAATTCCTACAGCTATTTACGTAGAAAACAGAACCATTAAATCTGACAATGACATGGGACAAGAAGGAGAACGAATCAACCTTAGTAGTAGTTAATGTCTCTCTAATGATGCTGGGTTAAACGGACCAGATAGGGAAAGATAATGATATGAAAAGAAATTAGAAACTTGGGAAGATTATCATTCCAGTAATTTTAGGAACAACTGACGTCATGAAAAAGAGTTTGACAAAGTATTTGGTAGATATACCCGCTGAACCAAGTGCAAGAAAAATACAAACAATTGCACTTAAAGAGACAGTTAGAATCTTTAAAAGATCTTTCGGTAGAAGTGTCTGAAATAACGGGTTAATGTTTGGCATCCAGTAGAGTGTCCCATCCCCAGCAAAAATAAAATAACAAGAAAACTGAAAAAAGCATAAAGTGAATGACCTGGATGACAGAATAAAAACCGATGTTTATACAAGGTAATACATAATAAAGTATGGGAGACGGCAAAGCATTCTAGAGAGAAAAAGAAGAAAGCTGCTTCTTGAACTCAGTGGCGTAGCAAAGCGAGTAGGTGCGGTCTGTCCCGGACGGCACGTGGCAAGGGGCGACATTTTGAGGGGGTAAAAATAGATAATAGGGAAAAAAATCAAAATAATAAAAAGCTAACAAAAACCTGAAATTTTATACCAAAATGAGTTTTTGCGTTTTATGTGTATAATATGGTTTGAAACGGATTTTAGGTCCTTGATTATAATTCTATGAAAATAAATATTTTGAGGATTTTTTGGAATTTTGAAGGTTAACGGATTATCAACAGCCAAAGGGGGATGGGGCGTAAATCTTACAACCGCTCTGGTGGCAAAAATAGTTATTACGCCACTGTCTGAACGTTAGTTTTAATGCTCCCTCTCTGTGGCGTTTTGGTGAAGCAATTAGTAGGATAATATTTTTGCTAGTTTAAATAATAAAATATAAACCGTATGCAAGTCTTATATTTAGGCGGACCGTTTATACATAAATACCATTGTCATTACTTACCTACGTTTCCTGTTTACATATTATCTTCGATGGAATTTCCGTGGGTACAACTATCAAAATGGAGATATTATCTCTTGTAAGTTTTCTTCCGTCTGACCGACTTGCGATTGGCCATTTTATCAGGCCGTTTATTTTTGAAACGTAAAAGAATGGAGCCAGAATAGATTCATGTTTATATGCGAGGAATTATTATATCTGTTTCTTATCATTGTGTATATATTAAGGAGAAATTTTTTACCGCAACAACTTGGAGTAGGCGACGTCGGTCTGTGACCGAATCTAAACAGACTCCGGGTACAGTTATGCAATCAGTAAATACAAACAAAGAGACGGGAAACACTATGGCACATTCGTTCAGAATTGCCAGCATTTTAATTAAGGATAAAGGATTTTTTTTTAATGGCTTTGGACTTTAGTAAACGCTACATTCTCTCTTTCTCTCTCTCTCTCTTTCTCTCTCACTCTCTCTCTCTCTCTCTCTCTCTATATATATATATATATATATATATATATATATCTTTCTATCTATCTATCTCTATTCATATATATATATATATATATAATTTTCTCTCTCCCCATATATATATATAATTTTCTCTCTCTCTCTCTCTCTCTCTCTCTCTCTCTCTTTCTCTCTCTCTCTCTCTCTACATATATATACTCTATCTCTCACGCTATAATATATATATATAGGCAATAATTTTATGCAATAATCATTTACCTATGCTCAAAGAATTCAACATACCCAACAATTTTATGCATGGTCGTTTCTGAGACGATATGAGTTAATATTGATATCAGATATTATCATCAGCACAGAAGATTTAACACAAAGTTCTAAGTTAAAATACAACTCAATAAAGGATCGAGGAATTAACAAAATTGGCTATGAACTTAAGCAAACTATATCTCTTCTCTTCTCTTCTCTCTTTCTCTCTCCTCCCTCTCTCTCTCTCTCTCTCTCTCACTACGCGCAAAAATACTCACACACGCACACACACACACACACATACACACATGCACACACACAGATACATCTAATTTAATATATAAAGGGCTATATGTCTGTCTGTCTGTCTGTCTGTCTATCTGTCTGTCTCCATATTTTAAAACTATCTCTTCAGAATCTAACATTTTCAGAGCGGATGGGTCTTTAGACGGTTAAAATAGTTTTTAAGGGGTCAAAAATTGGTCAAAATTTTTAAAAAGTCGTTATACATTTTTGTACATTCATCTTAATTTATTTAAAATTTTTAATTTTTAATCCGTTCATATGGGTGTTACGCGAGTCTGCCTTTAAAAGTCTACCAAAAATAAGATAATTATCTAATCAATATAAAATTTTCATCGATTATTAAGTATATGGGTGTAAGTTTTTGTTTTTTTCTTTCTTTTTCATGTTTGTTGTATAAATATATTTTGGAGGACTGCATGTCTCCCCTTTCTCATTTGTTTCTTGTTTGACCCCTGAAGTACAAGCGATCCACTAAGCACATACTCATTTTGTGGGTGGAAGGTGAACGAGTGTAGAAAAATTGAAAAAAAAATTCACACGGTGCCTTTGATATCGAAGCGTGAAATCGGAAATTTGAATGTGTTTAATTTTTTTTATCTTTCTCGTTTTGAAGTCTGAGATTCATTGAATATGTTATCAATAATAATCATCTTTCAGATGAGGATAAACAATATTGTTTACGAAAAAACTAAAATAGGCATACTTTTAAATCTTTAAAAGTGAATTAAAAATTTTATTTTAGAATGTGTAAACTTTCCATGTATCAGTAAATAAAGAATGCTTTAAAGATTCAATACCAAAAATATTTTTTTAAAACAGCATGTCAAAATTATAAGTGATAATTTAATCTGCGTATTACGTTTTTTTTTCAAGATACAGTAGCCCGTTACAGTTTATAAAAAATTGTTATCTCCCTTTTCAAAATTAACTATAACTATGAAGACATAAATTTCCGTAGATGATAGTTGTGACATTTCAACAAGTTGCATCCCCTCAGGGCGTTACCAAAAACGGCCCTTTTTAAGGGCCACTAAATTCTAATGAAAGTTTTTGTCAACTTGAGTTATACAATAAAGAATTGGGGTAAATACAATATGATCTAGTTTATGGAAAAAGTGTGGTTCATTGGTTATTATTAATAAGAAAATAAGAAAGGAAAAATGATTTTAATCATGAAATTAAAAACTGACTAAAAGTGATATTAAAACTGAGAAATATAATGCTAAAAATTTATGTTTGACGTAAAAATAAAAAAAGCAATTTTCCTCTACTTTTAACAAGTACTAGGAAACATTTAAAGCTGGATTGATCAATTATTATGAAGGAAAAAATGATAAAGCTAAAAATAACATATTTCACCATAAATAGCGTTTGTAATTATAATTTAATTCAATCCTTTTTTATGTATTTGCCTGTCTAGTTACATTAAAATTCATGAAAATGATTAAATAAATATTTAGACGCGACTGGGTTTCCATACCTAAAATCTAAGATGGTGCCCGTAAGCACATGGTTTCTAAAACGTACGTGCGAAATAATCGAATATAAGTCAACCTATATATATGTGTAAGTATGTGGGTACGCCCGTGTATCTGTGTGTGTTTGTGTCTGTATCTGGGTCTGTAACGTAATCCCCCATTGAGAAGCGTTAGAACTACGCTGAGGTAGCTTTGTATTCCCGGGTGACGCCAGATAACCCAAGGATTTAGGATAGAGAAGATAAATATACATATTTTATTTTATGTCAAAATAGATATTGTTTGAAAACCAGAGAAATATATTTTTACAGCTAAAACTCAACAACAGGAAATGCGAGGATGTTAGAAGGACATATTGTACTGGCTGAGTGATGGGTGGTGACCTCGAGGTTATGTGATTTTTAGTCTTGAATGGGATCTCAGATCGTTGGGGCTTAGCGTGAATTGATTGGCTGAAGAGACTTCAACCCCACCACATCGGGTCGATGCGCTCTAAAATTAAACAAAATACTCGTTGAATTCGGTGAGAATAGGTCGTATAAACCCGCTGTTCCCTGGAAGAGAGGACCCCTCCCCACCTCATCCATCCGTCGGTCGCTGTCTGTGAAGAGAGTTGAGACTTTGAAAAGAACTTACAAAATCTGAATGAGAATTTTAAAAACATTTGTACATAATTTTATGAGAATTAAGCTTTTGTAGATAGCCTACAATCGTTGTCTTTCTTCCTGCCTGCCACTTCGATATTCGCTTTCAGCATACCAGATTATGTAACAACCTCCGAGGAGCCTAGACGACCACGTGCCAAGAATCTAGAGTCCTAACCACCTCCCCGAGCGAGGCGTTTACAGTCACTGTGTGTTTGCGTGTGTCTATAAATATAAAAAATATTTGTATTTGTTACTGACCAATTTTCCGTCCTCGAGTGAACCCGCAAAGTGAATTCTTGACTACGGTTGGTTAGTTTTTGGCCCGAGTTTAAATGTGATAGGTGGTTCTTTTTGCAGTTGAGCGCAACTTTGGCAAGAGTCAATCATCTCCGTGATGTCCTTGTCCACAGTTTGCCAGTAAACGTAGCTTTTCATTAATCTTTTATCTAATGGTGTTTGATTTCATTGTTTTAATTTCGCAGTCAGCGTGAAGTGCCACTATTATAGAGTACTCGAAAGTTTCTCTCTACTTAATAGTCCATCTGTGTGGCTAATTTGTTTCGATAGGTATTCCAGTTTAAAATTGTATTTTAACAGGATGGAACCCCATCTTAAAAATCTGTAATCCTTTCTTTGGTCCGAAAATCTTAAGTAAATGCTGAAGGTCGGTTTGCAGCATGAAAGGTCTCTATGAATGTATCTATGGAATTTTAATATTACAAAAATGATACCCAAAGCCTTTTTTTCAATTCAAACATGCTCAGAAACCTCAGGAAATAGCTCCCAAACCTCTTTCTGTTATTGATCAAGCATCTGTCAGTCAAGTTGAGAATATCATTTTGGACGATCGCGTTGCAATAGAGTAACGAAACTTAGCACAGTTATTAGTCTTTCTCAACATAGAAACCACATAGTTACGTATTTTTGCTATCGTTTTATGAAGCAAGCCATGAGGACCGTTTTTGGTGAACACTCGAGGTCGATTTCTCCAACCACAACGTTACTTCGAAAATAAAAGCTGCATCATCTGGGACGGTCTTTTCTTTCAAAAACAACTTCATTGCTGGGAAAAAGAAAATATCAGAATATATATATATATATATATATATATATATATATATATATATATATATATATATATACAAGGGCCCAACAATATTTTTCGGACACTTTAGTATTCGACTTTCTGAGTACCATAAAATGGCGAAATTCCTTCATTAGATTAACATAAACATATAAAGACAATACATGTAATAAAAATGGAAGAAAATCAATTAGGTAAGGAAAAATACTTAATTTTCATCATTTTTTACAAAACACACGCAACATTATTTTTCGGACATCGTTGAAAAACTGTTAATAGTCTGTAATATCACCTTTCTTCTCAATAACTTTTATCAATCTCGGTTCATAATGATCAAACATATGCACAATAACATCTCTACGTGTTTCTGTTAGTTGTTTTTTAGCATATAGTATTCATTTCCATAGTTGAGCTTCTTTCGTTATTTCAGGTCCATCATAGACAAGTTGCGCAAGCATTTCCCAAACATTTTCCATTAAATTTAGATCTGAGATTTTTGCAGGCCTTTCCAAAGTACTCTTATTCACTTTAGCCATCCATTCTTTCATGAGTTTTGAAATCATTCCCCATCTCTCTGGTAGGGCTTTCTCGTCCAGCAACTGTTTGTAGCTTTTGCTGTTTTGTCGTCCTTTCAGCCACTCCATCCATATATTTCCATTAGCAAAGCTCATACCCCAAACCATAACTCCTCCTCCTCCTCCTTCTCCTCCTCCTCCTCCTCGCATGTCGTTTGTTCAGTATAACAGGCTGACCTCTTCTCGACCAAGTACGCCATCCATCGAGCCCATCAAACTTGAAACGCTTCTCAGTAAATACGAACTGTAAGCACTTGTACACCCTCGACGTAAATACCCCCCGACAGACCCGATAAGCAGCAAAATCCCACCGCTTCACAGTTGAGATCCCTAGATGTAAGAGAGCCTTCTACTCTAAGTTTCTTCCCCAGAACCGCTAGACTTTGGCATTCCCTTCCGGGTTCCTGCTTCCCCAACTGAACTGACATGCAGAAGTTCAAGTGTAACGTGAACCGACATCTTGCTGTCCAACTCCCTACATAGTACCCCTGTAGCTTATGTCCCTGATAGTAACTCCCTACATAAAAGTGGCAATGTGCCTTGTTTGGGGTGAAAATGTGATAAAAAATAAAAAATAAAAATATATAACCTTCTTAAAGTCACCATGCTTTGTTAACCACCTTTTAGCGCTCTCCAGTCTTGATCCTTTGTGTTTCTTTGTTAGTGTAATTTTTTTTCTTAGCCTTTGCATACTTCAAACCAATTTTTATGATTTTAGGTTCAAATGAACAGCAGTAGCAGGAATTGGAATACACCCTTCTAAAGCCTGATTGTCACAGCTGGTGAAAATGCAATTAAGACGTGAGGATACTTTAGAAAAACAATATGCAATAATATTATTTTTTTAAACTTGAAAAAATGCCCCAGAAACGTATGGAATGCTTCAGACTGCTTTTGGACTATCTTGTATGAATCGAGCATCGGTTTTTGAGTGACATAAGAGATTCAAGGATGGTAGTCTGTGAGGGAAGATGAGAGGTGTGGAGGAGTCAGGAAGGCAGAAACCCCAAAGTTGATTGACGACATAAACAATTTCATCAATAAGGACTTGTCTGTATATAGAGGCAATAAGTGTACAGTTTGATGTCAGTGTGTGGCAACTGTACACACAATTATTCACGAGGAACTGAAGATGCGAAAAATTTGCGAGAAGTTTGTTTCCAGAGTGTTCTATCCTTGTCACAGATTTTGACCAAGATGGGCATCAAGACAGATCCTTACCCTCCCTATAATCTAGACCTTTCTCCCAGTTACTTTATTCTCTACGCTAAAAGAAAACCTTAGAAGCTGTCGCTATGAGGAGATGGAAGAAGCAGAGACGAAAGTCAGTGACAGGCTCACACATGAGGACTTCTATGGGCCTTCCCAGAAGTTGTTAGAACAGTACAAGTGTATTACAACAGGAGGATATTACTTCGAAGGGAACTGGAATTTCATGTGTATACTATCAATAAAAGTGCCCATACGAAAAAGTGTGGAAACTTATTGAAGTCACTGTATATATATATATATATATATATATATATATATATATATATATATATATATATATATATAACTAATTCATTTACTCACATAAAATTAATATACGAAAGTATAAATTTATGCGTAAACTTTAAGTATTTACTTCAAAAGTGCTCAATACGTAGGTAGAGCTAGTTAGTAATTTATAAAATATATATGGCGATTAAGCTACACTGAATATTCCGCGATTCATCCACTCTAGGACTCTTCAGCCTGAAGAGTCCTAGAGTGGATGAAACGCGTAGCTTAATCGCCATATATATTTTATAACTTACTATATATATGTGTGTGTGTGTGTGTGTGTGTGTGTGTGTGTGTGTGTGTGTGTGTGTGTGTGTGTGTGTGTAATTGTTCGAATCAGAATTTTCGTAACTATCATATAAAAACACTTTCATATACATGTGCAAAACATAAAAGTGTATGTATCATTGTATAGTTTGTGTATAGTTAACTGCATCTCTGTCAACCCTGGATAAGCAAACTCTCATATCAGATCGCTTTCACTAATTAACACACATTAATTTTATTACAGGAAATTGCAAGCTTAAAAAACGAGATCGCTTTCAAGTTACTATTAAATATGTTTGAAACTTATTTCACAAAAAAACTGCATATACAAATACTTAATTACTAATAAATGCATTCACTTTTTTTCTTTCTTTTTTTTTTTTTTTTTTTTTTGCTTCAGTAAATTTTCAAAAATCAAGGGGTTAATCCCTCCTGGAGCTAACACTTGATTCCTTTATGATTTAAATTTATATCCGAGGGCTCTTTTAAGAATAGACTCTGTTCCCTTTATGGCTGCTTGTTGTATTTTGTTACAGCTTGGTCTTCCAGGGATTGCTTCTAAGTATTTCTGAAGAGTCTTTTTTATTAAGCCAGTTGCTTCTATCACAACCGCTATAATGTTTATTTCTAATGTCGTTTTTAGATCATTTTTCAGGTCCTGATATTTTGTTATCTTTTCCCGGCTCTATTAAGGCCAAACTCATTTGGGACTGTGATGCGTGTGTGTCTCTGAGTGTATTAAAAAACATGTGGTTCGTTGTTACTGAGTTCGGTTAGATTATATAAATCAAGTAAAAGTGAGTTTGTAAAGCCAGTTGATTATAGAAAATTAACAAAATAGAGTATTAGGTCTATTTCTGTTTGCTTTATCTCTATGTCGCCTCCCTTATTCCTCACCCCTCCCTCTCTCTGTTTCTCTTTCTTTCTCTCTCTCTCTCCCTCTGTCTCTCTCTCTCTTCCGCTCTCTTTCTCTCTCTCTCTCTCTCTCTCTCTCCAGTTGCGGATTAAATACAATTACTACTAGTGGTTATAATTTCTTTATCATCTTCGACTGTTAATAAACAGAGAAAGAGAACAACGTAAGCGAGAGTGATAAATATTGTATCGAATAAGAGCGGAAGTAAAAGTACATACACTGAGAGAGGGTGAAAATGATAGAAATAAGCTTAGAAAGAGATAGGTCAGATTACGATTAATTAGAACAACTGAAATGTAAGTTCTAAAACATAACTCAATCCCAAAACTGAAATATTTTACATGTATTCTGCGTAATAAAAATATCTAGCAACAAGATTTCACGGATAAAAAACATTGATTAAAGAATGGATACATACTGTTGTTTCATTGTTTCGCTCCGGTTAGAACAGATTCCGCATTAATATAAGCATTCGCCTTACTACTTTCGTGCTGGCTCATAACAAATTAGAAGCAAGTGTTTTGTTTGTGATGCCATCACTAAAAGATTGCCGTATAGGGTTAACGAGCTTCCTTCTATTCGGTTTAATTTAAGTTCTGCAACAGAGCTAACCTTTTCTAGATTTATTGCCTTCACCACGGCTGAGGAACTCCACCTATTCGTTATATGGCGACCCTCTGGAATATCAGAGGGAGGCTAACAGATGCTATATCTTGTCCAAGGGTGACCTGCAACCGTATATCTGAATACATATAGCGCTTAATATTCCTAAATGGTCACTCATCTGGTACTTGCCAGGTTTAACGTCACTTAACTTCAGTGATCAACGTGATTATACCGTATGCATAATTATTAGAACTCTCCAATGTAGTTTACACACAGCCAACATATTAATGTCGAGAATCGAAACCGGAACCACTAAGACAGTCACAAACGGGTATTTTACTTTAATTTATTATGTTTTGTTATCTTCGATTAAAACAGATTCCACACTAACATGAGCATTTTCTATTTCCGTGCTGGCTCATGACAAATTGGACGCGAGTGCTTTCCTTTTGTGACACTATCACTATAAGATTGCCAGTATATTAATTTCGAGATCCTAACCCGGAACTAATGTTATCGTAGTCAGATATTTCCATACGTGAATTAAATAGTAGCGTCTTAAGCATTTATCTATTGTAGGCACCGCCAAAAATGGCCGAGAAATCAAGTTGTTGTTGTTTTTTAAAACGAAATTACATTTATTAAAATCCATTATTTCTGAGTAACTATTTTTTTTTCCAGAAAGATAAAATCCTGAATTTTATCATATAGAAAACAGAATAATGTAAAACTTTTTCTACTATTTTTAATTAAATTTTAAATGTTAAATTTTCCCAAAAAGTTTACAATTGATATTTTTTGTCTTGCACAAAAAACGTACATAAATATTTTTAAAAAAAGGTTTTTGAAATAATTTATTTATTTATTTGTTGTCTAACTAAGATTTAGGATGATCTTCTATGAGAATATGCAAAAATATTATAATATAAGTACCTTGATTTCAAATAATTCCATTTATTCATATAGGCAACCAGTTATTTCGCGTCGATCTAAACAATGTTTACGTTTGTGCTTGATAAAAAGCAAACAATGGAAAACCAAACAGGCCAAAAAAAACTTATTTTTCAGTGACGAAAATTTCAATGTATTATTAACGCCGAGGCTGGCCAGTACCAGATAGGTGACCATTTGTATGAGTTTGGTTTTTAATGTGTATGTGTGTGGGGGCCAGGCTCCCCAAAATGGGGGGGGGGCAATTTAAAGCAGAATAAAAAAAAATTATTTCAGCGCGTTTGGTCCACCGTAGTTGAAAGGCGGCAAACGTTTTCAAACGGGATCGAAAAAATGATGCTATTTTTAACAGAAAGGGCACAATATTTATCGACTTTTTTTTGTATCGATTCTTCAAAACATGCCCTGTTTAATAATGGTCATGCATTATTCGGCTCGCTAAAAAAATTGTTAATTTATTTATCAAAGATTTTAAAATGGCTTTTTTCGTATAAATATTAATTTTTTTTTTTTTTTTGCTTAACTTAAATTAATTATTTTACTTAAGATATTCACCGAATTGCACACTTCAAAACTCAAAAGCGGGATAATTAAACACAATCGAAGTTCTGATATTCAGACGTCAAAATAAGGTATGCAAACAATTTTTTTTAATCTATAATCCTGTCCCTTACAACAACACAATATGTTTTGTTCAGTTTCAGATGATTATTTTAAGCATATTTGGAACCCCCTCAAAACAAGGGGGGGTTTTGTAAGCAAATATATATATATAAATATCGTTTATGAAAAATAAGTACACTATTATAAAGTTCATTCTTCTCTTAATAATTGCTGAAAATTTCGTATTGATTGGATAATTACCTGATTTTTGGTAGATTTTTAAAAAGACGGTCCGTCAAAAAGTACTTACCTGCCCCCCCCAGTTTTGGCGGTGCCTAATCTATTGTTACGCGGCAGCTTACGACGAAAACGTTACACAGTGTTTATTTTACTAGTGTTAATAAGCATGTATATATTAGACATTCACATACGAATGTTTCGTCTGCATTAAGACTCTTTAGTGTTGATTTGTGTTGATGACATTGGTAATAATTCTCAACTGCTTTTAAGATAATTTGAAGCAACAGTCCGTTTTAGCCACACTGAAGAACTGTGATACGAAGAAACAGTTGTTGATATATGCATATACCTGTACATAAGTGTGTTCGTGTTCCGGCGTCTTTTTCTTAATGAAAAAGTTGCTGTTATTACTTTCCTATTTAAAGATAAATTATTGAATCAAAGAGATGGAATAGGTCTTAATTGCAGGCATTTAAAACAATTTACAATGGATAAGTATAAGAATAGCCTTATTAATTTATCATAAGATAATAAACCTTTCTATGGGAGTCAATAAGTTTCTATATAGTATTATTGTTGAGTTGAATTAAGACTAATTAGTTTCAGAAAAAAAGACACAACTCGGTTTTAAGTAAAAACAATATATATATATATATATATATATATATATATATATATATATATATATATATATATATATATATATTGAACGGAAATACAGCAAATAAAGAGTGTGAGTATACGTCTGGTGTGGTCAGACTAACATCGTATTTGCCAATTCTATTTGCGGTTTGAGATTGTTTTTTTTTTCCTTTTCATTAAAGATTCACCCTCTTTCATTTGCATTTCTAAACAAATTTCTTTTTACGTTTCTCCGTTTGTAAAGTTTTTATTTTTCTTATCAATTTTTTATTGTTTCATCGACGCTGCATTATTTCTTGGTGTTGTTTCGAATTATAGGCTTATTCTTTTCATAGTCTTTCTTGATTTGCCGTATGCGCTTACTTTGATAATTCTTTGGTTTGTTTTCATAGACAGTCTGATTTCGAAGGGATTTCGCATCGTATTTTTTTCTTTTTGGCTTTTCCAAGTTTCTTCAGTTTACGGTTTTATGAAAGAAATGTTTATTGGTAAATCCAAAAGATTGAATTGTTACATCAACTTTATACCAAATAAACTGTTAGCGTTTTTTATGCGCATTTTCAATGTTTAGACAGTTCCTTTTAACGTGAAGCTGGCAATAATTTCATCCTCGAATTTAAGTTTGTTTTCAGCATAGTTGCTTTATTCAATCTTTTCCAGATTTTCTCAGATTGATTATGGACAACTCAGATCCAGAGTGGGTAATGTGACATTTTACTGGTACGTACTTTGTTATATTTGTGCCGTCCTGTGAATTTAATTCGAGTTTTATTTCCTATATTCAGTCTGAAATTTAAACTCTTGTGCACAACATTTTTACAAGTTAGACAGATTTTTAAAACAGCATAGGCCATCTCAAAACCAATGAAAGTTTCCCAACGAAAACAAGGGCTAGCCGATAATTTTTCTTGATTTTTATTTACGTATCTTTTTTTTTTGTATAATAACAAAATATCTTCCTTTTTAATATGATTTGTTTTTGAAGGAGAGTTGGAATGTGTCTTCTGACTAGCTTCCTTATGTGGGTAATTCCCGAATTTGCTTTAGTCTTGTTTAATATTTATAAGTCTTTGACAGACTTCAGCCCTGCTCTGTAACGTTAAATTTGGTTGTCTGTCCAATTTGGTTAGCATCCTGCATATAATTTCTGCGTCTTTCGCAGATACAAGTCACTGAACGAATGTTAAGTATTTAAAATTATCCGCGCTAAATTCAGAAAGTTTGAAATTGTCGCAGTGTTTATTGGTGATTAACGCGTACGTCTTGAAATCGTTGTTGTCTTTTCTTGTTATTTTCAGTCATTTTCACCTTTTGTGGAACAAGGAAGTATTAATGTTAAATAGTTCTGTTAGAAGTTTATTAGCTTCAGCAAAAGTAAAGTCGCTTGTTTTCCTAGGTAAAATATAGTCCACGCATTTGTTAGATGTCCACAATTTTCGGAGAAATAGACAAACTTTGTTATAGTCTGGACATTTCCCACGATCTACTTCATATAGATTTTAATACGTTCTGAAATATCAAGCAAAGATTTTATGCTCGTCTGGGGACTGAATGAAACTGTCAATTGCTCTCCAAATATTTTGTAAAAATTTATTTTAATTCTAGGAATTTTTATCCCTGTTCGACTATGTTTGTAGTAATGAATTTTTACTATCTTTCTTCGTCTTTTTATATTTTGTCGGTTCAGTATTTTGGGGAATTTTTCATCGTTTCTTTGTTATTATTCCATTTTGCAAATTTTCTTCGTTTTTTAGCTGTGTTTCTTCGTTTTTGTTGCGTTTGGAAATTAACTTGTTCTGCCATAGTAGACTTGAAGTTTTCCATGTTAAAAACTATATTGAAAAGTACTGCTTTATAAGTTTCAATTTGAAGCTGCTTAATCTTAATCGTTCTCTCACAGTTTCTCATTTAAAGTTCAAATTTACGTTATTTGAGAATATACCCTTATCTAGTACTTACATTTGTTTCCGGTTAGCAAACAGTAAATCAATATTATCATCTATATGATCCATATTACAACATTATGAAGAACTCATTATAAGGTCTACGCTAAAAAATCAATGTATATTATGATTTTATCAAATGAAGATCAAGATATTAATCAATAATTCCTAGTTTTATCTATTGTTTATATTTTTAAATGTAAGCAATAGATGAGTGATAGGAATTATTTTACTTTATATATGTAAACAATAAATAAAAGATAGGAAATAGTCTAATTTTAAACGATACATAAAGTAGAAGAATTATTTTATTTTAAAAATATAAACAATAGAAAAAATAGCAATTAAGCAATATAATTAGATTGGAATCATTTTATTTTTTAAATGTAATAAATAAATGAAGTTTAGAGATGATTGTATTTTATACTTATAAACAATAGATGAACAACAGAAATTACCTTACTTTAAAATGTAAAAATACATAAAAGATAAGAATTATTTTTATAAATGTAAAAATTTGACAAAAGATAATAATAAATTAATTTTAAAATGTAAAAATACATGAAAGATAAGAATAAATTACTTTTAAAATGTAAAAATATATGAAAGATAAGAAGTGATCAATTTTAAAATGTAAAAGTACATGAAAGTTAGAATTTATTTATTTTGAAATGTAAAAAATACATGAAAGATAAAAATTTATTTATTTTGAAATGTAAAAAATACATGGAAGTTAAAAATTTATTTATTTTGAAATGTAAAAAATACACGAAAAGTAAAAATTTATTTATTTTGAAATGTAAAACATACATGAAAAATAAAAATGTATTTATTTTGAAATGTAAAAAATACATGAAAGATAAAAATTAATTTATTTCAAACATAAAGATTACATCAGAGATAAGAATTCATTGATATTAGTATTAATTAACATTTAAATGTAAAAAAACAAGAAAGATAAGAATTAATTAATTTTAGAATGTAAAATATGAAAAATGAGAATTTTTTATTTTATATATGTAAGAATTTGACGAAATGTAAAAAATACATAAAAAGTTAAAATTAATTTATTTTAAAATATAAAAATTACATCAACGATAAGAATTCCTTAATTTTAAAATGTACAAAATACATGTAAGATAAAAATTAATTTATTTTAAAATATAAAAATTACATAAAAAATAAGAATTAATTAATGTTTAAAGTTAAAATAAACAGGACAAATCAGAATTGATTCATTTTAAGAGGTAAAAATACATGAAAGATAAGAATTAATAAATTTTAAAATGTAGAGAATACGTGGGGCGTGCAATAAGTAATAGAACTTGTCAAGCGTAAGTCAACTAAACGTATTACTTCTC
>NC_136489.1:51909874-51924874 GCF_053919585.1 Euprymna scolopes | reverse complement strand
ATAACGTGGAATGGCTGACCCATTCAAATAAGACAGATGATGAGGTGAGGTTTTTTCATGAATTTGCCATTGCTTATGACCTCACTCAGATTGTTCGTAAACCCACCCGTGTGGCCGATACACCCGGTCAATATGCAAGCCTCCTAGACCTTTTTCTCTCAACTTCCCCTGAGCTATGTTCATGTTCCGTTCATTCTCCTCTAGGATCCTCCGATCACTCCGTCGTATCAGTTAAGAAAAAACGAAATGTAAGAAGCCCCCAGACGTACCCCTCCACCATACTGTATACCAATACTCTATGGCTGACTGGGATAGCTTCCGTACATTCATATCTGATTTACCTCTGCACTCCATGTTTAAAAAGGAAGTGTCCTCTATAGTATCAGATCTGACCAAATGGTTAATTGTAGGCATAGACCGATTCATACCATCTAAAAAATTCCAACAAAAACCTAACAGCCAGCCATGGTTCTCCCCAGAATGTGCTGCTGCTATCGTGCACAGAAATCACTTTTTCCATAGCTACCAACGTAATAAATGCACTGAGACTAAAGCTGCTTTCAGGACTGCCAGCAACCACTGTAAAAGAGTAAGAAAAAATGCAAGAGAGCTATATGCCCAGTCTGTTAAATCCAAGGTAGCTGATCAGCGGCTTGGTTCCCACCAGTTTTGGCAAATAAAAAATAGGATCCTGAACAGAACTGTGAGTTCTATCCCAGCCATTATCAATGGACCAGAGGTCATCCCGTCAGCGACAGACAAGGCCAAACTATTTGCAAAGAACTTTGCAGCTAATTCTACCCTATGCGACGAAGGCCATCAACTCCCCATATTTCCTCCTATAACACAGAACAAGCTAGGTAACATACAAATATCCGTGCATGAGGTCGCCAAGCTAATCAAGAACCTAGATTCCAGTAAAGCAACTGGTCATGATGGCATCCCAATTATAGTGTTAAAAAAGCTTCAACCAGAACTTGCTCCCATACTTACGAAACTGTTTAAGCGCTGCCTTAAGGAGAAGTGCTTTCCGACTCCCTGGAAGACCTCATCAGTTTGCTCTGTATTTAAGAATTCAGGTGATAAGTCATCTCCCTCTCAGTACAGACCAATAAGTCTCCTGTGTGTTATGAGTAAGTTGCTGAAATCCATATTAAATAGAGAAATAGTCAACCACCTCAGCAGGAATAACCTTCTTAGTGACACATAATATAGTTTCCGCTCTGCAAGATCTACCGCAGATGTGCTGACGGTTATATCCCACAGGATTAGTGAATCTCTTGACAAAGGCTTCCTTTCTAGGGCAATTGCTCTTGACATATCAAAGGCTTTCGACAAGGTATGGCATAAGGGTCTACTTCACAAGATTTCCAGCTACGGTATAACTGGAAATGTTTTCTCAATAACTAAATCATTTCTCTCCGATAGGCTCATAAGAGTAGTGGTAGATGGACAAAAATCGGAGGCCTTCAATATAAATGCTGGAGTCCCTCAGGGGTCAATCCTGGGCCCAACTCTCTTCCTGATCTACATCAATGACCTCCCTAAACACATACTTAAATCATTCGTTGACATCTATGCTGATGACACGACCATCTACGGCAACATATCAAAGGCTGTAAATGACAAAGTTCTCTCTGATTCTCTCTCCTCTGATCTCGAGCGTGTGGTTCAGTGGGGGAAGATGTGGCTAGTTACCTTTAATGCATCCAAAACCAAACTCGTATCCTTACATCATCAACGCTCTGATCCCCATCTGGCATCAATTGTGATGGAATGCTCTCGTCTGGGAGAGGCCCCGTGTTTTGACAAGCTTCTGTGTTTGACCTTTACTCCTGATCTGAAATGGAGCACGTACATCAAGTCTGTTGCCAAGGTCGCTGGAAAGATGGTGGGATCCTTCTACCGCTCCAGAAGATATCTCACTACTGATGCAATTCTCTATCTATATAAAAGCCAAGTACGTCCAAGGATGGAATACTGTTGCCATATCTGGGCAGGGGCTGCCAAAAACAGCCTATCCTGCCTTGACAGAGTACAAAATAGACTTCGTGGCTTAGTGGGGGATGCCCTTTTCTCTACCCTGCAACCTCTCTCCCACAGAAGAGACGTTGCGAGCCTATCTTTGTTTTATCGTTATTTCCATGGCAGGTGCTCGTCTGAACTCCAATCTCTGGTCCCCCCTCGCCAATCTTTCACGAAAAACACCCGTCTAGCCGAATCCACTGTGAAAAATTTCCCCCACTCTTTATCTGTGCCTAAATCAAAACGTGGATTCCATGAACAAAGCTTCTTTCTTAGAAGTGCACGCCTGTGGAACTCTGTTCCGTCTGCCTGCTTCCCACCGGACTACAACTTGGATGTGTTAAAGTCCAATGTTAACAAATTCCTAATGAACCGCCCCCTTAAGTAAACACTTCATCAAATCTGCACACTAACGTAATGTACTTGCAATAACCCTTATCCCTGAGTGGCTTCCGGGCCTTGATAACTGGTGATCACTGTGTAAAATAAAACATCAACCTCCTCCTACACCAAAGTAGGTCAAAAGCAGCCAAACTACCCATGTTCGCCAATTTCCCATAAAACAGTAGAAATCCTACGTATGTCAGATCATCACATTTTGGAGGAGTGTAGTGAAATCACATTCACTGCTAGATGATGAAATTATCAACCGAATGTTGTTCTCTCAACGCTTTTGTCGTATTACATAAATGACATCTTTGTTCTATATGTGCCTATTCAAAATCCCAATAATGAACCTTTTGAAAAATGTAAGTTTGGGGTTATCTAAACGTTTCTTAACGATTCACAATTTAGATAATCTGGTCACGTTACTAGGATGAGTAATGAACATATACTAAAAAGCATGATGTGTAGTGAGCTTAAAAGCGGTAAACGAAGGGCTGGATGACGCTGGCCCCGATACAAGAACAAGTACAATTATTCAGCCCCCATTATTCCGATTAACCTTGTCATTTGATAGAAACAAATGGAGACGCACGTGCTAGGGGGAATTCAATGCTTTCGAAGCAAATCGTATTAACAAACTGAAAGAAGGATTACGGACCAAAGTTCGTGCCACACAAACACGATGCCCGGTTTGTAGTCTTGTTTGCAGATCACTCGCTGGACATCAACATCATTAAGCTGTTAGACACTCATACGTTGAAATCAACAGAAGAGTTCATCATATGCATATGTGTGTCATGTGTGTGTGTATGTGTGTGTATTTGTGTGATGTGTGTATGTGTGTATGTGTGTGTGTTTTGTTTCATTTTACTTCAGTCGAAGTCCTCAAAAATCGAGGGACCCTTTGTTGGCTCTACCACTTGATCTCTACATGAAACACATACATATTTAAATGTTCTATTAATTTTCTCTTTTACCTCTTAAGAAGTTAGGAATATGAATTTTTCTCTCACTTATTAGCAAGTTAACTACGTTATACACCCCTTGCCAGAATTATATGCAAATCGATATTTTTGTTCTAATTCCGATAGTTTTCAATGAAAATTCGTGAAATTTCGCACGTTATACGGCAACACTAACGCATGCGCAGATATAACATTTTAAGCTGATCTGCGCAATAGCGAGCTAACGGCAGCCATTTTGGTGACGTGCAATTTTTTTCAGCGTGCCAACTTTATATGCAAAATTGGACGTAACGGTGCTTTAAATCGAGCTAGGAAGTCTAAAATTGTTCAAAAGCTCCATAATAAGATTTCCACCTTAGAAATTACCAAAGAATTACACCGTGATCATCGTACAATCAAAAAATATTGTATTAACCCTCAACTTTACAACAGGCGTTCTGACAAAGGAAAAATTCGTAAGAAATCATATCTGTCACGTCGAAAAATGAGCAAGATCAAGAGAGAAGTTCGCCGTAACCCACTTGAAACTAACAAACAAGTTTTTGAGAAAGCTGGCGTTCCTGATGTGCCCAAATCAACTCGTTGCCATATCCTGAGGACGATTGCAAAATTTGGAAAGCCACAGGTCCACCCTCAATTAAAGGATATCCACAAGAAAAAGAGGATGTGGTAAGCATAAGATCATATGAAGGTGAATTTTAAAACTGTTTTGTTCACCGATGAGTGTCGAACGACCCTTGATGGACCCGATGAGTGGAGGGGAGGATGGTACCATAATGAGGGTCTACGTCCCCAAAGGATCAGGCGTCAATAAGGAGGTGGTGGTATAATGTTCTTGGCTACAATCATTGTCAATGAGCTGGTAGGACCATTTAGAATCGCATATGGAGTGAAAATTACCGCCACACTCTACATTGACTTCATTAAGGAATACTTGGAACCCTGGCACAAGAAGCATTTGGCATTCCGGAAGATGGTATTCATGCATGATAATACACCGTCTCATTCTGCAAGGATAGCCACTGAATATTTGAAGAGAGTTTTTGCCAGATATGGGAAAATAATGTGATGGCCAGCCTGTTCTCCAGATTTAAATCCCATCGAAAATCTATGGAGCATCTTGAAACAAAATATTTACTCCGGAGGAAGGCAGTACAACTCCAAGGATGACCTCTGGAATGCTATTCTGACTGCTGCCAAAGACATTTCATCAGATGAAATCGAAAGTTTGACATCTTCAATGGACCAAAGGCTTTTTTCCTAGAATAATCAATGTTTCGATGATCTTTTAGCACTTCACCATATTTTACCATTGGTTGGCATATAAAGTTGGCACGCTGAAAAAAAAAATGCAAGTCACCAAAATGGCTGCCAATTGTTTATTACTGTGCAGATTAGCTTTAAATTTTAGATCTGCGCTTGTGTTAGGGTTGCCATATGACGTGCTAAATTTCACAAATTTTCATTGAAAACTATCGGAGTTAGAACAAAAATATCGATTTGCATATAATTCTGGCACGGGTACATCTTTCTTATAGTCTCTTCGTCTTACTGGATTCCAGAACAAGAATTCATCTCGTCTGGTCGAATATCCAGCTTAGTAGTGTTATTATAGGCAACATCACTTAGAGAAGGTTCACCAATCTTTTTATAAGCCAGTGTCGGGTAGCCATACTTAGGGGATTTTATTTGGGCTTCAAATATTATTTAGTTAAATATTTAGTCAGGGTTTACTTGTATGGTGAAGTGTCATCATACCAAGTTGTCCTTACACACCACTATATAAAGAGATGTGTAAAAGAATTGTAAGTCATTTAAGTTCCCTCTTGTGCATGTGTGTGTATTCACACATTCGCACCCGCCCACGCACATGTGCATATATGTAAGTGTTGCGTTATGATTTTAGTGCGGATGTTATTTTGATTACGAACGTTTTTTTACATGTGTTAAGAAGTAGGAATAATCTTTTGTTTGATATTGGCATGATTTTTAATTTATCTTGTGATCTGTTGTGAGACAGACTTTTCTGTTGTCTGGAAATTATACATTGCTTTCGTTTTAGGAGACGCTGAAGATTGAAGTTCAGTGATTCTGCAGTTACAAAACTTCCGTACTATGAAATTACTCACAACTGGCGGAATCCTATATCTCTACAAAGACACTATTCGCTCATGCATGGGATATTGTTGCCGCATATGGAATGGTACATCAACTACTAGTTTTTATTTGTTAGACAGGGTCTAAAAAAGCACGTACTGTCAACAAAGCTCCAATCTCTGTCTCATCGCCGCAATGCTTCACTTCAGTGCTTGTTTTACAAATATTTTAATAGAGTCTGTTCTGGCGAACTCATAGCATTGCTGACCCCCTCTACATAAATGCACTCGACTAACCTGTCAAGCAGCAAAATTCGACCATTTCATTGTAAAGGACTCTTCTTCTCTAAAGGTGTCTTCACTCAGAGTGATAGACTTTGGAATTCCTTCCCCGTTTCTTGATGTCCTGACTGTACTAATATGTAAAGTTTAAATATAATGTGAACAGATATCTCGCTGCCCAATTCCTTACTTGTAAGGTCTCTGTAAACATGATATCTAATTTACAGTAGCTTGTTAGGTCTCATTAGCAATTTGCCTCGTCTGAGTTGGACATGAGTAAAAATGAGTAATAATTAAACTTTTTATTGTAAAGTAGTCGTTATATAAAAAGCACAGAGGACAGGAAAGAAATTTGACTCATTTTCTTTTTTAACAAAAGTCTTTATATATGGTATTTCCAAGAACGTAATTTTTTCTAAATACTTTAAACAATTTATTTCTTCTTCTCCGGCCGCGTGTGACTTTTCGCCTCTGTCGTGACGTCACTCGCGTGTCTCGAACACGTGTTTTTCCGAACACCTTCATTTCTCTGAACACGTCTCGAATACCTCTGGTTCTCTGAACACATCTCTAAAACGTGCTTCTCTGAACACCTATGTCCTTTTGTATCTGCTATGATGTCACTTCGCCTAACCTGCTTGATCATTTGCATATCTTTATGCGGTTGCTGCTGCTGCGTTACCCAACGTCAGTGGCTCTGTTAAACTATAACTTACAAAAAATATTAACAAAAATATTTTTTCTAATAAATATTAAAATAATTACATTTCTAATTTAGTAGTGAACTGATTGGGTTCAGACATTTACCATAACAACTATGGCAGTTGCGTTTGATTTTGTTTGGCATATGTGCTTTACAGCATATCAACCCTTTTTACGTTATTTAATCCCTAAACCTCTAAATACCTGATGTAAACTAGATTGTATACTATGAAAATTTAAAGAGTATTAGTGAGAACTAGTCAGGCGAGATTCAGAATCGTTACAAGTGATTCAGTATATTTTAAACGTTTGTATTCCACTAATCACATACCAATATTTACTCGTTCTGATATTGTTTATTTCGGTACATAACAGCGCAACATAAATAGCTGGTGTGTGTGTGTGTGTGTGTGTGTGTGTGTGTGTGTGTGTGTGTGTGTGTGTGTGTGTGTGTGTGTGTGGTGTGTGTGTGTGTGTGTGTGTGTGTGTTATTTTAGAAAAGGCCAAACTGAAATCTCATATTGCAATTGGCATTAAAAATCATTCTCGCCATCGGCTCCTCCCCCCCCCCATTTCTCCATTCGCAAAATAAAAACGATTTTTGCCAAATTTCCTCCTCAAGAGAGCGAATGAAAGAAGAAATTCATCTTAAACAAATTGTGTATAACTGAAAGAGATAAGCAATTTTAACATAAGTTTTGTAAATTAAGAAAGCCAACGAGAAAGTTTATAAAGTCTGCCATCCACAGAAAAGTGACATATGCTTTAATAAAGCAATCGGCAAAGCTTTATAACAATCTATCTTACATGTCCATATATATAAACTATCAGGGAGACCCGACGCTGTCCAGGCTGAAATGATGATCTACGAATATTTCACACTCCCATATGTTCTATTGTCATCGAAATCGGTGAACTCGCTCATTTTTCAATCAAATCGATTGATTGCCTGCTCTAATTGGGAACCCATAGCGGCGCACATGAAGGAATCTCCACGTGTCTCCTCGAAGTGACTTATTCCACAATACATTGTAGTCTACATTGCACTGTAGAGAACCTACTGTGGATTTTATAAAATTATTTTCATATATAATGGCTTGAATTTAAATTTGAAATTAAAAAAATCAAGTATCCTGGTTCAATTGTGCTTTAAACAAAAAGATTAATTTCAAACGTGCCCCTATCATATCAAATAACTTGCTATTGATTTTATATGCCGGGCCTTCCTGGTTGTGTGGCAATAAAACTTCTCAAATGCACTTGTGATGTTAGGCTGTATAAGGTGTAAACTGTGGTTAAAATCGCCTGTTTCTTCTTCCATCGGATTTTTCGGATTATCGATACTCCGAAATAAACCCTATTTAAAAACACTGCCAGATACATAAAGTACATTTGTGTAAAATTTCATAAAAATAGGGCATACTATTTCGGAGTGCATAGGGAACACAGGCACAGAGAGAGACAACGTTCCTTAGAAATAATTATATATATATACATATATATATATATTTTTTTTATGTAAATATAGTTATATTTTGCTACGATGTGCAGATCGTTTCAAGCATAATTGATCTCATCAGGCAAGAAAATTTTAAAAAATAAAAAATTGAAAAGGGGTTCAAGGCTATTTTCAATTTTAGAAGAGAGAAAATATATTTCACCATGACTGACGTGAAGCAAGGTTAATGATCTTATGGATTTAAATTTAATTACAAAAATTAAATTTCAGTTATCGAAGGGGGTAAAACGATATTTTTGTGGAAGGTTAGAGAGAGTGATAAGAGGGTAAGGGTAATATAAAGACATAGAGGGAGGTATGAACTTAATGAGAGGGAGAAATGGAGAAGGGAAAGGGTGAAAATATTTCACATGTAACAAACATGTAACAAAGGCGTCAGAAGACGATATTAACAATTTTATAATTCAAGTCATTTAAAAGTGTCTCGACTTTGGAAAAAAAAAGTTAACTGAATTGGGACATATTGTCTATCTATAAAACACGACGTTTGTCGTTCAATATTTTATTTATTTTTTATTCATTTTTAATTCCATTTTTTTTTTGTTTAGAAATTAACACTGACTTCAGTTATATCAAATTGGATACTTATTTATTTAATTTATATCTTAATGTCCGATGCTGACGAGATTACCTCATGTTTATTTATGAAGGTTGGGATAGAGCACACACTTCTATTCAGGACCCTGTTTGTTATTTACAAAAGATGGTGAGAACAAAGTTGCTGTTCAGCCACTTTGGACTTGACGGACTTAACATACAACTCTCTCGCGTTCTGTATTACTCTTTTACAATGGTTACTTGTAGTCCTGAAGGCGACATTGGTCTCAGTACATCTATTACGTTGGAAGCATTAGAAACAGTGATTTCTATACGCAATAGCAGCAACACATTCTGGAGAGAACCACAGCTGGCTGTTAGGTTTTTGCTGGAATTTTTGGAGAGTATGAAGCGGTTTATACCTACAATTAACCATTCCGTCAGGTATGATACTAAGGAGGGCACGTTCTTTTTAAACATGGAATGTAGACGTAGATCTGATATAAATGTATGAAAGCTATTAACATTATTGCTTATTATAATAATATATGATTTTTTCATTATTGTACTCGTTTAAAGTAATAATGAATAGAAAATTAGATATTAAAGTTGTTATTATCTTGATTATCATGTTGTTTATTATGTTCATAATAGTGTTTTTTTATTTGATTCGATGTATTATAATAATACAATACATTTTCACTATTGTCGATTTTCTTTATATTAATCATAAAGTATTTCAATATTTCATTATTTTAATCTGTACTTTATTTTATTTGATTTTTATATTTATTTTATTCTTTATTTTACTTTATTTTGTATTTAAAACACTATATATTATTATTATTGGCTCACAAGGAACTTTCACACAGTTCATCTAAGATCTAATTTAATACAGCCTGTGTATTCCCTGGAAGCTGAGTGACAACAGTCTCCCCAGATTTCCCAGTACCATCCACCTCTTTCGATAACATTTACAAATAAATTTGCATTATCGCAACAGCTGCTTGCCATTGATTTCTCGTTGCCAACGGCTCTTCGTCTTTACTGGAATTGAAGTGGCAATAAGCCTCTCCAACATCCCAGTTCCCTTGGCTCTTATACAGTGGATGTCAGTGCTCACTCCTCTGTCTTTCCTTCCTCATTGATTACTTGGCCATTCGGTGTCACTCTTTTTTTTTGGGGGGGGGGGGTGATGTGGTAATGAGTGATGGAGGTGGAGTTGTCTGGTCTGCGCTTGTAATTCATGTGTGTTAGTTTCCACATTCAAGGGTTTTCCTTAATATTTCAGCTGTTTTCATTATTGTTGTTCGTTGTATTTTTCCAGTCATCCCTCTGATTCCAATTTCTCCAATTTTTTTTTTCAAAGTTTTTCGGGATTGTTCCTAGTGCTCCTACTATTATAGGTATTATTTTGATTTTCTTCATCTTCCATGTCCCTTTCAGCTCTCTGGCCAGCTCTGTGTATTTGACCCGTTTCTCATTTTCTTTTATATTCACCCTGTGGTCAGCTATTATTATTATTATTATTATTATTATTATTATTATTATTATTATTATTATTGTTGTTGTTGTTGTTATTATTATTGTTTATGTTATAAAGTGTAGATATAATTTATATACTAAGAGGTTCTGTTTCCTATAATAACTGTATATATTATTTAAAAACTAGTAACATGTTATGTTTCTATTGCATGAATTTTATTTATGAAGGGATTAGTTAAAGTATGATAAAAAAAAATAACTCCCAATTGTGTTAGAAGTAATCTTACGCCAAATTTTATTGTGTTTGAATTCTTGAAACTTATATACATAATGTGCATAATTTTATTTACTTCGACCTACTTCAAAACGCACACACACACATACATGTATATATTATGTATGTAAACAAATTATAATCATAAAATAGAAACTCTAAATTCTCACCAATTCAAATAAGAACGCGTAGGTTATTATGTTTTTATTTCAAATCAAGATTTACGTAACTCATACAGTAAACGATGTTTGCAAAGCAAAGCACTCCATAAAAAACTTTAAACTTTAAATTTAGGTTTGGAAGAACGTGAAATTCACTGCATCACTTTAAAAAAATAACGTTATTTTCCTTTTGAAGAATTCTTTTTAATATTGAACATGCGATCTTTTTACTCCCACTACATTAATAATAATAATAATAATAATAATAATAATAATATATATATATATATATATATATATATATATATATATATATATATATATATATATATATATATATATACTAGCATTTCAGCCCGGCGTTGCCCGGGTGTTTGGAGGTGTATGCTGAGCAAAAAAAAAAAAGAGTAAATTTTTTTTTAATTTGACCCCTATTATGACCCCTTAAAATTTATAGTTCCGGGCTCAAATCACTTTATTAAGTTAGATCCAGGTTCAAGGAACCTATATCTAAAATTTCAAGTGTCTAGACCCAAAATTGTCGGAGGAGTTTGGTAGAGTTCTTAAAGGTCAAATCGTTGAAATTTGACCCTTTAACAGCCAAATTTCTGGCTGACACCCGTCACATCGATTTTCCCAAATCTCAGTACCCGGTATTTCAAATTTCGAGTCTATAGACTAAAAATTGACAGAGTTATTGCGTAGGGAAATGTGCACAGACAGACAGACACACCGACACACAGACAGACAGACAGACAGACACGTTCACTTTTATAGATATATAGATAGATATATTAGTGTTCAGACTATTATAATCGAACTCGAAAATCGAATACAATCAGAACTTTTTGGAGTATCGGAATCGGTATTGTAAACGGTATCAGAATCAGAGAATTTCACAACTGATTTTTCTGATTTTCTTATGTTTCTTTTAACTCAATTTTCCGTCACTTGTAATAGTGATAAAATGATAAATATTTATAGATCTGAAACTACTTGTTAAACTAAAATTCATTCATCATAATAGCGATTTTAGGTTAAAATGACACCAGAAAAAAACGGCCCAGTAAAAATGGTAAAGACAAGAATTACAGACAAAAGTAAGTATATCAAAAGTTTATCAAAACTTTGTGTACAATAAATAAAGTGGAAAATTTAAGAAATTTGTAAAAATTAAAAATAAATTATATCTACACTTAAACGTAGATGGGACTCTTTGCTAAATCATTACCTCCTCCCAAACAAATGAAATTCTACTTTTTAGGTTATTGGGCAATTTTAGACTTGGAATTGGAATCAGTAATTGTATCGGAATGAGGAAATATTGGAATCCTCCTACCACTAATACACAAACGTGCATATATATATATATATATATATATATATATATATATATATATATATATATATATATATATACACTAGCAGGCCGTTCGGAATTTCCCGGTTGTAAAATACGCTTAAATATGATATTTTGATTAATACAGATTTTGTATTTATTATTATATATTAGACTCAATATATAGTAATGATTTAAAAGGGTTTTTGTTTTTAAATGACTCGTGTGCCACCTCTGACAATCGAAACCAAAACGTTTAGCTTACGATTCACTTTTTCCTCTGACGTTAATGCCTGGGCTATAAAGACATGTTTGCTGCAAGACTAAAAATTAAAACATGATCAAATAGCTATTACTTTACACATGCATATTTGTAATGTCGTCGTTCGACCTTCACCTGGCAAAGTCCATTTCCTTTAATTTTCACACTTTTGCGCCGAGTTTCCCCGGCTAAAACCCAAATATAAAGTTCCGTATGGGTTCGAATACCGTATATATTAAGTTTCATGTCTGTAGACCAAAAACTGACAGAGGAGTTTGGTAAGCAAATTTTTTAAAATAAATATGTATATATACGCATACATAAATATACATAGAAAGTGGTTTGTGTTTACTATAATCTTTTTACGCAAATATTGCACAAGTATAAATCATATAGAATATCTACATGAATATAATTACACGTAATAATTAACTAAAGATGAAACATCCGAAAAAACTAATAGGGAATTAATTAAAATTGATGTTTAAAAGAATAGGCAAATAACCTAGATCTTTTGCAAATGAATGCGGCTCCACAACCCATATATAACAAAGTTGTATTTTGCATTTTTAAAATAAATAGGACAAAAGGGGTTTTATATGAATATCAATACTCAAAAAACATTATATATGTGTGTGTGTGTGTGTGTGTGTATGTGTGTGTGTGTATGTGCCTAAATGTATATCGTCATTGTTGACGTCATAAGTACACTAGCAACATTTAAAAAACAATCCTTTACAAAAGGTTATTATAAATATCATTTCGTAACTCTTTTCCTCGCATTTAAAATGATGATAATAAATTATAAATTCACGCAAAATATTCTGTTCTGCGGCATATCAACCGTTACGGTAATTTACTGCTGCCACAATTACTGTTATCCGTACAGATCTACAACCAAATTGCCTCGTACAAAACGCTTTTCATATCTTGTTTAGAAAAATAAATGAGATAAAAAAAAATGTGATATATACGAATTACATTGCTATGATTACTGAACGTATGCATTCATGACCTAAAATTTTCATACCTTTGTTGCAGATATTGACGGTGTGAGACTCTAAGAAAGCAGAGATGCGTCACTGAATTCCTGGCTTAAATGCTTTGAGAATAGTGGTAACTATAGATAAAAATAAATTATTTGAGCACAAAAGGCCGCTAGTTTCGATGGCATCATACCCGTCTTCGTAGCTCTTCAATTTTTGAAGTTTAAAAGATAGGAAGCTTTATTTTTGGAACTACTTTCGTGTGTATGTGCAGAACAAAACAATTGCACATTATTAAGCAAATCATCAACAATTAATTAGTAATATTAATAATTAAAAACACTTAATTATCAATGATTTTATAAACACCATTTTACAGAATTCGGCAATGAAAAATACAGAAATAACACAACACCTTCATAACATATGCATATATCTAAGCACAAACAACTAAAACTATTAGCACTAATATCAGCTAGGAATTATGTTTTTAGATTTTTTTAGATATGGATTAATTATTCGTATTATGTAAATTCTAAGGGTTATTGTTCTCATTCACAAGGTCCCGTGGCGTAGTAGATATTGGTAAAATACAATTACACCGCTATGGAGGTTGAAAGTTCAATCGTCAAAATACATTCAAATAATAACTACAAATTATTTAGAAATTCTACCCAGTCAAGGTTGACGAAGCGAGAGCATGCAACACCTGTGGATTAAATGAATGAGTTCTTTTTGAAACTCCGTGCAGATTCCCAAGGTAGACAGAAAGATTCCAGAGTTCGATAGAAAAATTACCGAGTTCAACGAATACACCTGAAGAAGATCGGAGGTTACATCGATTGAAACGTTGTGAAAATTATATTCAAGATGAGAATAGTAGTCCTCAAAATCTAAATATTACGAATAATAAACTGGGAAATATTTAAAATATTGCCCATTATAAGTGTCTCCCCTTACATCGAAACGTTATCAAAGCATAAAATTCAAAAGCCAAATTGATTTATTCAACAAAAATCCAGAGGTTATAGCAAAATGCAGACATATAAACAAATATTTGCTTTGCTGTTTAAGAGCAGATTAAATTTTTAAAATGTAGAGCAAGAACAATCTTTCAGATTATCATCAATAAATATTATTTAGATTAGAACTGAGAAATGGGGAAATAATTAGTATTTTTCTTTTTGCTTTTACTTTTATT
This sequence comes from Euprymna scolopes, assembly GCF_053919585.1. Lineage (NCBI taxonomy): Eukaryota > Metazoa > Mollusca > Cephalopoda > Sepiida > Sepiolidae > Euprymna > Euprymna scolopes. The sequence goes on along the minus strand of NC_136489.1, from coordinate 51,910,653 downwards.
CACTTTCAACAAGGCATATTTGGATCTTAAATTTCTTGTAATAAAAAACTCCCTCTTCCACCCATATAATGTTAGAAAAAAAAACAATCTTATTTATGAATTTTTATGCCGTTAAAATGAATGCAATTTCCATATTAATAATAAAATAATAGCTTCATTGGTTTTACAACTTCTACTCTCTCTCTCTCTCTCTCTCTCACCGACTAACCATGCACTTTGTAAGCTCAATTTACCAGCATGTACAAAATCTAAATTATCCCCCACTGATTTAAGACGAATTTCAGTTAATAATTTATAAGTTAATAATGGATAAGACGGACAAAGCCAGGGCTGTAGCCCTGTAGTCCTAATTAGTAGCCTTATACGTCTAAGTGACGATATGAATTGTTTAAGGTGAAGTTTAATAAAATAAATCAATGAATAAATAGCGCAAAAATAATATATTTTGAAACCAATTTTTTTAAATTTAAAAATATTCGAGTTTATCTTTATTAAAACCTATCCACCTACAATAACTTTACATATGAAATCAGTATAAAACATTTAATTAATCGAACATGTTAATGATACTAACAGATTAATAGATTAATAATAGCTAAACAGATTAACAACAGATTAAATTTTATATTTTAAAACGAAAAGATCATTGGAAAAGTTGAAAAGGGGATAATCAAACTAAATAAGTATTTTATGTTTACCAATGCTTGCTTAAATGAAATGATACCGCCCAAATACATTATATATCTATATATCTATAAAAGTGAACGTGTCTGTGTGTC
>NC_136489.1:51862374-51904874 GCF_053919585.1 Euprymna scolopes | reverse complement strand
TTGCATAAATAGATATTAAAATTAAACACAAAATACATATCATCATCAAGCTTTTTTTTGTTTTTGTTTTTTTTTTTAATTTTTGAAACGAATTAAATTTGAAAACGATTAATATTTTGTCCTAAAATGGCTTCCGGGCAATTGAATTCAAATTCAAAACCTATTATCCGTAATAATTTCATTGGATTTACTATCAAAAAGATAGATAACCGCACAACCGCGACTGTTTTCAGTCTCCTTGTTATCGCGTATCTTTGTGGCCTTTTACCGACCGGTAATTGTGCAAACGACGAGAAAATATCGCAAAATTCAGTAATCGATCTATTGCAATCGGAATTGTTAGAGAAACCTGTAGAAATCCTTCCGGAGCCAAATTCAACCGATCAACACAACGAACTAATACGTAACAATTCAAACGAAGCACGGTCGGAGAAGAAGGATCCACCGGAGCCGCTCACTGAAAAAACTCCGGAATCGACAACACCAAAGCAGTCGCAACCAGAGAGTAACAAAACACCGACGGGACAACGAGAGACTGTGGTGAAATCCAAGTTTCCAGAACGCGCGCAATTAGGGGTCAAAATTGTGACACCGACGCAACCGGTTGAAAAACGGACAAGAGTAGTGAAACAGAACCAAACGGGATTGGCAGAAACCGATCGGGAAATTCCGATCCAGAGACAACAATCAAATCTAAAGAATCTTCTGAAAAAGAAAGTATTGTGCCCTGCGACGTCATTGGTGCATTACAACGTGACTTTCGTACCGATATGGTCGAGTAAGCGTTTCCCAAAGATGTATCCTACATATCGTCCGAACGCCCAATGGTCAAAAACAATCGGTAAGTAAACCAGGTTTTATTGAAGCGATCAACTCACAAAATGGCGGCCAAATTTTATCGATCATTCGGACTACTATTCTAATTTTAAGTGTTATTTTCACAACGTTTTCGACTTTTTTCAGGTGTATCTTGTCGAACTCGGGAATCTTTCTGTCGAACTCAGCAATATACACAGTATTTCAAACGGAAACCTTTATTAAATCCAGCTTCCTCTCGTTTCGTCAGCCATGACCGGGTAGAAGTTTTAAGTAATTCGCACTGAGGGGGTAAATAAAAGGTTCTGTTTGAAATTTCCTGCAGATTTCCGACTTCAACAGAAAGATTATCGAGTTCGGCAGGATACAACTAAAGAAGGTCGGATGTTTCATTGGTCGAAACATTGTTGGAATAATACTCAAGATGAGAACAGTAATCTGAATAATCCAAATGTTATTTCTTATTTAAAAAAACAAATCCGATACAAATTGTATGAATTAGTTTGGATTTTTCGCTGATATCGGTAAATTAATCGAACGTATTAATTTGTTGTCTGATTTTTGCGGATTTCTTTTTAATAAACATTGATTTCATTATTTGTTCCATCCAAAACAAAACATACTTCCTTTAATGTTATCATTTACTCTAAGTCCGGCGGCAAAAACAATATTTTTTTTATAAACACTGCCCGATTTTATTAGTTTTTTTTTTCATTAATTAATCACTATTTATAAAATAAAATGGCAAAGAAAAATTAAATCAGCAAGAAAAAAATATTTGGAACATAATTCAAGAAAAAAAAACATAACAAATCAATACATGGATTAATTTGTCTTGTCACGTTTGAAAAACCAAACAAAAACTAGTCGATAAAATTTGGTAATCATTTTGGCTGCTAGTCACTTCAATATAGTTGTAGACCAAGGGTCTCCAAACTACAGCCCGCGGGCCAGATTTAACCCGCCAATGTCTTTAATCTGTTTATGGAAAACATAAAAACATTCAAGAAAAAAAAATGTTTTAATCGAAATGTGTGAAAATAGTGTGATGATTTTTTTTTTTTTTTCAAATCGACAGTTTAAATACTTCCACATTAATTACGAATTTCGAAGAGCCATTGTTTTAATATTTTAACAATAGAATAAAATGGCTTACTTGTTTTCTCTATCGTAACTGGTTGAAATTTAGGGCCATATGCAGTTTACGAACCGTCCTATATTTTAGATAAGATTTTCAAGTTGCATTCAATTTCTACGGTATCTTTTGTTTGTTATATTGTAAGATAAAAGCAAAGAATAGTTTTTAAATAAGCTACCATTCCCATGTTAAGAATAGCTTTCTAAAGAATTGCGTTTGTACTTCAGCACGCACCGTGTTCTATATAAATACCGACATTTGAAAGTAATTTTGAAATTTGAAAACTTTTAAATAGAAAATTATTCAAATGTGATTCTGTTGTGATAATAAACGGAAAGAAAAACCGAATGTTGGCGCGTGCGCCCCTGTTATACTAAAGGACTTTCTATCTCGGCATTATCATTGTTATTATTATCATTATCGTTAATATTATCATCGTTATTGTTATCATGCATTTGTTCGTATGACGTCATCCTTGTAGGTGAAAAGTATATTCCCAACAGCCTTTCTTTTATTTCAGCAGTCGCCAATCTTTAGAATTTTATAGATCATCGAATATATGAATTTAAATTTGTCGGATCGCTAATATCAATTATAAAAAAATACATTTATATAATAACTAGAAGATGTACCCGGCATTGCCGGTATTAAACGTAACGTTAAATTCCTTTAAAAAATGAATTTTAAAAAAATTGGAAGAAACTGAGATATGTGCATGCGACTATTGTGTTTCTTCTAAACAGTTCATTTCTTGTAACTAAAAAAAAATACTCAAGCTGAGATCGAAACCAAAACCTAAATACAGTGAGTCAATTACGATAACCATTTTTTTAAACCTACTTTTTATTAACATAAGGAAGCTGTTATGTTTCACGACCGCGCATGTGCATTCGTGAAATAGTTGACAAATAGAAAAAAAAATTCGAAGACTTCTAAATACCAATTTTCCGAATGAGAACTGATTGAAAATATTTTTCTCGTGTCTGAATACACTATATATTAAATTTCACATCTGTAGATCAAAAATCTTTTAGTATATAGGATGAGAAGTGTCCTCACACACATACACACACACGCACGCACGCACACACACACACACACACACATACACACACACATTCTCACTTTTAAAGATATATAGACTAGAATATGTACCCGGCGTTTCCCGGTATAAAACGTAACGTTAAATTGCTTTTTGAAAAACGTGAAGTGCAAAAAGCGGAAAGAAACTGAGACATGTGCATGCGAGTATTGTTTTTTCTAAACAGTTCAATTCTTGTATGAAAAAAAAAAGATACTCGAGCTGAGATCGAACTCAAAACCTAAAAACAGTGAGCCAAGTACAATAACCATTAGACCAGATTGATCTTTAAAAAGTGTTTTCAAACTTCATGATACAATTGACAGATAAAAATCCGATGACCCGCAAGGACCAATTTTTCAATTTTTACCTCTCAGCGGCTCTTTTTTTCCAGATGAAACTGGTTAAAACATTCCACATATCTGAATATTCTATATACCAAATTTCAATTTTGTAGACCAAACATTCGTTGAGTATATAGGTTGAGAAGTGTCCTCATACTCACACATTCTCACTTTTACAGATATACAAGCAGTTCAGCACGACTTTGCACGGACCCTATGTACTGTTCATAACTTTATGTGCATATATATATATATATATATATATATATATATATATATATATATATATATATATATATATATTAAAAAGTTTTACTCATGTTCAAGTAACCTTCATCTAAAATTTCAAGTATTTAGACCCAAAATTGGGGAAGGAGTTTGGTAGAGTCTGCAAAGGTCAACTCTTTTAACTTTGACCTCTTGGTCGCGAAATTTTCGGCCAAGACAGTGATTAAAACGCTTGTTGTATATCTTAATAGATTTTATGTAAAATTTCAAATGTTTAGACCAAAAATTGGCTGAATAGTTTGCTAGAGATCGCAAAGGTCAAATCTTTTGGACTTTGCCCCTTGGCAGCCAAATTTTCGGCCAAAAACCGATTAAAAAGCTTGCCCAATTTCTGAATACATATTATGTAGAATTTCAAATGTTTAGACCAAAAATTGGCTGAGTAATTTAGTAGAGACCGCAGAGGCCAATTTTTTTTTAACTTTGACGCCAATTTTGACCCCATAACATTTATTTTTCTGGGCTCAAATCAAGTTACAATGTTTGATCTATGTCCAAGTAGCCTACATCTAAAGTGTTTAGACTCAAAATTGGCGGAGGAGTTTGGCAGAGTTTTCAAAGGTGAAATCGTTGAATTTCTACCCCTTGATAGCCAAATTTCTCAATATAAATACTCCTTATGTCAAATCTCGAATCTGTAGACTGAAATTTGACAGAGTAATTTCGTAGGGAAATGTACCCACACAGACCCCCCCACACACACACACAGACACTTTCAATTTTATAAGTATATAGATAGATAGATAATCAGAAATCTTTGTCTTATCGACGTTATAATGTAATTATTTAAATTGTGGGCGATTAGAAATTCCATTCTGCGTTTTTTTACAAGGGGGGGGGGGGCTCTACTTATCAAAGCCCGAAAGCCACTTGCGGATAAGGGTTAATGAATGCAAAGTGGTTGTGTAGTAATCGTTAATGGTGTAGATTTGGGATTATTTAAGGGGACGGCTCAACAAGAACTTGTTTACATTGGACTTGAAGACTACCATATTGTAATCGGCCGGGAAGCAGACCAATCGAACAGTGTTCCACAGGTGGACAGATCTAGGAAAGAATCTTTGTTCATGGAATATCCGTTTAGATTTATGATTTAGTGGGTGAAATTGTTGATAGTGTTTGTAGCTATTCGAGTATTTTTGTGAAAGTTTGCCAACGTTGGGCCATAGATTGGAGCTCAGACGAGCATTCTACATTACTCTGTTGCAATTTACTGTTATTAAAAATATTCATTTTTAAATAATAAATATCTGTCAGAGTTAATAGTTTGTATTATTTGGATTGTTCGGACTACTGTTCTCGTCTTGAGTGTTAGTCATGATCTATTTTCTTTTGTGAATCAACCCCCCTCACTGAGTAATTCGGCAACACACTGATCAATCAGCTGGCGGAGCATATTGATTCATCTGTCCCCTAAGGAACTTTTTCAACCTCTTTTGTTAGCCAGCAGAGAGAGCTCAACCAACAGCGATGCCAGACATATCTCTTTCTCGTTCCTGTCCACTCGATATTCCAGCATCGACGATTTTCACAGAAAAAAAAACTGCTGCAAACCTGGGACTACACAAGGAATGGCTTCCTGGCCGACAGACCCAAAGAACCTTCTATTCTTTCTTTCTCAACTCAGACAAAGTCTAACTTTCAACTTTCTGCTGTTCAAATAAATCCTTTCGTTGTTTTGTTTATAAAAAAATGTTTCTGTTATTTATTTCGTGCTTTTATGTTCGACAATTAATTATTTTATGAGAAATGCTAACAAGCAAGCCCCTAAATTATCTTCACAATTATTTTCAGTCGATATAACTTCTGGTCCTTTTTATGTGTATATTATCGAACTCGGGAATCTTTCTGCTTAATTCCAGAATTTACACAGAATTTCAAACGGAACCCTTTATTAAATTCACGGAGCTAGTATGCTCTTGTTCCATCAGATACGATCGAATAGACGTCCTAATTCGCAATTATATTCTATCGTCCGCAGTGAGGATTGAACCTTCAACATCGAGAAGAGTGTCGCGTACAGACTCGTAGTGTAATAGATAAAGTACTGCGTAAATTCGAATTGTAATTGACGCTCATGTGGAATTGAAGGTTCAATCCTTATTGCGAGATATACTCAAAATACAATTGCAAATTACATCGGTTGAAACGTTGTTAAAATAACACACAAGCTGAGAACAGTAGTTTGAATAATCCAACAAGTATGAATTATCCATCCTCATCTGAAAAATTCAGAAACCTAGAGCTAATAGTATTAAAAATAGATTACTCTTTTTCCGTAAAAATAATTGCCATTGTTAGCTAAATATTCAAGCTGCTGCAAAGAAAGCGGGCTCCCTCTACCGTGCTGGAAAACTACGCTGAGAGTATACTATATCTTTACATAGCCACCATTTGCTCATGCATAGGATATTGTTGCCACATCTGAGCTGGTGCAGCCTCTCCTTCTTAGACACGCTCAAAAGGATATTCTCCAATATAATAGGTCCCGCACTATCAACCAAGCTCCAACCTCAGTCGTATCATCGGAATGTTGCATCAAGTACTTTAATGGAATTTTCTCTGTCGAACTCATAGCACTTGTCTCTCCTCGATGTGAATATGCTCGATTAACACTATTAGCAGTAAAATCCCACGCACTCACTGCAGAAATCCCTAGATCTCTATTCCAATAGTTCTTACCTACGAACTGCTAGATTTTGGAATTCCCTCCCTGTCTCCCGCTTTTCTAGCTGTACTTACTTGCAGAAATGTAAATATAATTGTAACATACATCTCGCATCTCAACTCACTATACAGTGTCCTGTATAATGGTCCCAAATAGTAGTCCCTTACGGCCAACTGGCAGTGCCTCATTTGGAATGAATAAATAACTATTCATAATAATTATAAATAGTTTGTCTTTTTACTGTAAAATAATTTTAAACTAAATATTCTTCCTCGATAAAATGAATGCTCCTTTCTTAAAATGTATGTACTTAACGTATTTAAAGTCGGAACTGTTTATCTTAGTGGTATCAGCCATTAGACGATCTCAATTTTTAAAGTGTGTGAAAGGTGATAACGTACGTGAAGGCAGGAAATGCCATAGCATATTATTGTTTAAATAAAACAAACAAAAAGATTGAAAAATATACAAATATTCTGCATTTTTGTTGTGATATTTGTTCATGTTTTTGCGGTCCGTAAATAAATTGCATGTATCACTGGTGGTCCGTGGACCACAAGTGGCCTATGGACCACCTGCTTGTGACCACTACTATTCAATATCCTTAGTTATATTTTTTATGCAAACAAATCTCGAATCGCAATATTTCTTTTATGAATAAACTGATCGTTATTGGAACCAGTTTTCCAATAACGTCAATAAATTACAGCAATTAGACGAAAATGGGCGATTGGTCTAATCGATAGCGCCCTGATCGATAAATCGACTTTATTCACTTTACTGTGGTTAGTTACTAACTAATAATCTTGTTAATTTATTTATTGCGGACTATTATCCTCATATTTTTTAGTTGTGCCGCAGTGGATAGAGACATTCAATCTCTACGGTTCCAGGTGAGCATTGTCCGAAGATAGCTGTTTCAATCCTACCCAAAGCCGGGCAGAGGTTTACTTGGCCAAAACGTGGTGAGACGACAACAACTATGGAAGGCAGTAATTGCTGAGGATGCAGTTAGGAGATTCGGAGTTCCTATCCCATCGCGGTTACCACCTGACGAAGGCCAGAGGAATAGTTGATCGAAACGTCGTGTAACAACAACCAATAAAGATGAGGATAATTATCCGCAATAAATAAATTAATAAATAATACTCATCTCAATAATGAATTCCAATTAAATAATATATACAATAATCTTGTGTTCAATTAGATGTAGACAATTTTTTTTACTCATTAATTACTACGTACATAGTAGTTAAAATGTAGGATTTAAAAACAGGACTTTCTTTTTTTTTACGGGGAAGTCAACATTTATCAATGCCCTAAAACCACTCGGGGATAAGGGTTAATGAGTATACGTTGGTTACCGAGATAACACTGTGGTGATTGTTAGTTGTGGAATATGGGTAGAATTATATTATTTAAAGGAACATCTCAACAAGAACTTGCTTACACTGAACTTGAAGACGACCATGTTTCTTTTTCTTTTTTTTTTTTTTACTTTCTCACTCCAAGTAAAACAAATGACCACTGAGATGTAACGGGATACTGTAGATTAGAGACACGGCCTAAACGCCTCCGTACAGTTTTAAAAGACAATAGATACCTCCTGTAAGGGTAGTATTTGTGACGCAAGAGTTGCACAATCTCCAACTACACCTCTCCTAAATTGGCACTGCTTGAGTTCAGTGGCAAGGAGAAGTGCATGACGACCAGAAGCAATGCCGAGACAGCATACAGCACCTTGGATTCTCAAATGGTCACCAATTTTAATACTGACCAAGCTACACGTTGCTGAAGTTCTGTGATCTAATGAAAACCGGTGTGTCAATGTGATTACGTCTACAGCTATTATTAATAGTGTAAAATTTGAGCAGCGGAATTTATGTTCGCATCATACTTTAATTTATGCATGTTAGTACAGTCGAGGAAGCAAAATACAGAGAGGGAATTCCAAAATCTAACTTTCAAAATAAAAGGCTCCCCGACATCGGAGGCCTTTTACAGTGATTGCGTGTAATTTTGTTGCTTATCAGGTAAGTCGGCCTTATTTTCATCGAGGAGGCACCTGTGCTATGAGTTCATCGGAGTGCATTCCATAATTATTCGGCATCATGTTTAACAACCTTAAAAATTGCAAACGTTATATATATACATATATATACATATATATATATATATATATATATATATATATATATATATATATATAACTATTTCATTTACTCAAAACAAAAAAAAAACTAACCTAGATTTAAAACGGATCAAGAAATCAGATATCCAGGCTAAATAGAGCACACACAAAGGAACAGGTCAACCAAAGGTCAAATGGTCCTTTGTCCGATAAGTGCATGTTCATTGCTGATAGGAAGGGCGCGGTGGATACTAGAAAGCTGATTGGTTAACAAAAATCTCAATAGAAGGTGCGTATATAAAAACGAAAGACAACCACAAAATTCGCGCATAAGCCTGGGGAGTCCTAGAGTGGATGAAACGCAGAATATTCAGTGTAGCTTAATCGCCATATATATTTTATAACTTACTATATATATGTATATATATATATATACATATATATAATTATTTACTATAATAATTATTAAATTATATATGTATATATATATAATTTAATAATTATTATAGTAAATAATTATATATATGTATATATGATCTTACTTATTTTTGGTTTTTGATATATATATGTGTGTGTGTGTGTGTGTGTGTGTGTGTGTGTGTGTGTGTGTGTGTGTGTGTGTGTGTGTGTGTGTGTGTCGAAAACCAAAAATAAACAAGATCATTCTTAGAATATAAAAAGTTTTCTCATTAAATGAATGATTCATATTTTACTAATAATTTCTGCAATTTATGATTAACCAGACTACTAGTGACCCGTTGGGCCAGTATATGTTATAGCAAGCTATGGAATAGTGAGTATACAGAATTAATGTATAAACGTTATACTCGCCACGGAAATAAAATATTTTTAACAATAACATAAATGCATCAAGAATATATTTTTGTTACATAACAGAGACATTCGTGTGAAGTATATAAAAAAATGACAAAAATATAGATAAATTTCTCTCAGTCGTTTCAATATTGAATGTAATTATACCCTCAGTATATGTGGGCGTGATTATCTTCACTTGATTTCGTGTATATAATGAAAAAATATTGATTGACGAATGTTTTAATGTTTTGTTGTTGTTGTTGTTGTTGTTGTTGTTGTTGTTTTAGGATAAGGTGCAGCGAACTAAGTATTATGATATCCATCCAATGCATAGTAAGGGATTAAAACAGATTAGTCACATACCACATTACTCTATAAGTAAGGCATAAAGCACTCATCATAAGTCAACGGCTATAACTCTTGCCCGTTTTTAACAAGCTAAAAAGTCTATTGTTTACATAATCTTCAAAGTATTAAACATTTTTAAGGTTGGTAATGTTTCATTGCTCTTCACTTCTTTCGAAAATTATTGCAAATGACTTTGCATTATCATAAAAGTCACTTACCATTGATTTCTTGATGCTAACAGCTATTAATTTTCTATGGGAGTTGAGTTGTATAGTCTCCCTAGTCTTTTGTCTTTCGTGTTTTTGCTGGAATTGTTCCTAGTGTTCATACGATCATTGGTATTATGATGACTTTCTTCATGTTCCATATGCCATTTCTTTAGCAAGTTCCGTGTCTTTGCTTCATTTATTTTTTTGTTTGTTTGTTTTGGTTTTTTGGTTTTTTGTTGTTTTTTTCCTTTTTTTTTTTTGTCTTTTTGATTTTTACTGGAACAACAAAATCCACAAGTTTTCCTTCTTGTTCATAATTATCATGTCCGATCACTTTACTTGAGTGAGTTTATCTGTTTGTACCACCATGTCTCAGAGGATTTTGTGATTTCCGACTGCCAGTACTGTTTACTGTATCTGCATCATTTGTCTGCGTGTTCAAAATGTAGTCGTTTGTATAATTCCCAGTGCACTCTTTTCCCCGAAGAGGGTTACTTGGTTGAGGAATGTCCTGAGAACGCAACGAGCTCCCCAGGGGGGATTGAACGATATCCAACGATATCCAAATGTTGGAAACATCAACAAAAACGGGTCGAGATGTCGTAGGCTATAACCAGCTGATATGCGTCGCTTCGTGTCTTCATTGCGTCGTTACAGTCATCTTTCGATCATCGGCATTAATGGCATGCTGGAATTTAACGCTTATACAAAAATAGCGAACAAGTGCATTTTTATAAAAATATCATTTATTTAAGATTTAACAATGAGGAGCATATTTTTATAAAGACCAGTTGAAACCAGACGCATGCTATGTTGTGTCCGCCAACTCCAGATAGCAAGCGTCAACTAATATAAAAACATAATATAAAATAAAATAGTTAATTATATTTCATATATATTACGATTGTGTCGTGTTGTGTGTTTTCTTGTGTCTGCTATAAATGTCTCCATTAAACAACGAAGCGGTCCGGAGGACGAAGAAGATTCCAACCAGAATGCCACCAGGGTGAAGATGTCATCTTCAGGGAATGAAGGAACCACTCACCCACATCCAACATCTCACGTATGCTTTTCTTCTTGATACACAGACCCTAATGTCTGGCCCATCTTCACATCTTCATGGGACCGTTTCTAAGACTTCAGACCATGTCTTTATCGTTGGGATATCGTTTATTTTCCCGAGGAGCTGGTTGCGTTCCCGGGAAGCGGTAGTACCATAACGTGAGTCACATCACGGCTGTAACAACAAGGAAATAAATATTTCTGCTAAAAAGAACAAGCGAGTCGGAGTTATTTCCTATCTATTGCCTTGGTATCCTTTGTGACTGAAACTGCACAGAACGTGTGTTGTTCCGCGGACGACGTTACAGTTAATCCCCACCCTTCTTGCAATTATCGGAACGTTTAAGGAAATTCACGTGTGTTTTGTCTGTTGACTGAATACGATTACAACGCTAAAACTTTAGAAGAGAAAGCAATGAATTAGACTTATGAACTCCCGCGTTATGAACTGCGACGTATGAGGCAGTCAAAGTATACCATCGTTTTCGATCTAAACCCAGATCTACAGCATCTCTTCAGTTTCTTCCTGACACAATTAAATCTCTCTTGGTCCCGTTCAGATTTGGTCTTCTTTTTCTTTTCCCGTCAAGGTTGTGTACTTGATTAGCAATTCTCCTGGAGTTAATCTTATTGAATCTCCCAGCCAGCCCAGACGTCGCTTGAAAATTATCGATGATGCCTCTTGGTAGTTAGTATGTCTCTCTCATTCGGATGTTTATTACAAAATATTCCTAATTTCATCTCACCTCAGTTTCTCTACCAAATAACTGAAACAATCTCTTTCATATAAATTATTACTAAACTATGCGTCGCCATGTTTTTCATTGATTTTTATCAAAATTTAGTAAATGTATAATATTATGCTGTACTGAAAACAACTTATTGATTCAGAAAAATATAAATCAGATTTATTGGGGGTGTGAGGTTCGTAACAGTAAAGTGAGAGAGGATGGTCGGGTTTGAGTGTGGTCTGGCGGCCTTCTCTCAAAACAAAAACAACTGAACTAAACTTAATTCAAGCCTTCGTATGTGACCTTTTTAATTCATTTTTATTCAAGCCAATTGAATCGAGCCTCTTTGATGGCTTCAGCTTATGACAAAAATGTTCAATAACTGGAAAGAATCATTTTCATTGTTTTTCTTGGTTCAATTCATTGTGGGGTCTCAGTGTTTGAGTACACCCGACCATGACTATTTAACAAATGTCTTTTTAAGACATTTTATTTATTTTTTCTAAGATTTTTCAAAAGAATTTCTCTAATTTCATAGTTTGGTTTGGTGAAACTCTAGTGTGGAATTTCTTTGTTTTTTTGTTTTTTTTATTTTTTTGCGTAAAATCAAATTTGTTTCCAATACTTTAACGCCACAATTTATTTACACATTTGGTTCTATATCGTTTCACTCTAATAGATCATTCAATAAGTACGAGGCCTGATATATAGATAACGCCACTAACTAAAAGAAATCCATGTAATTTTATAAAGTACTAGCCTTCATATGACATCAGTCAAAATTTAAGTCCAATCAGATTATGAGTTGACAAATTAGTTGTTTAAATGAAGTTACTTTCACAATATTTCAAAACAATGAAAGAATCTGAATTTTGTGTGTTGGTAAGACACTGCTTTCTGAAGGTAAAAATACTTTTCAAGCAAAGCAATGGCTTGATATATGTTATTCTGAACGTTGTTCCGTTGAAAATAGTGATTGACAAAATGATAGGCTGACTTGAAACGTCACCAAATGATACTGAGAGTTCAGATCCCTCAAATTCGGCTGTTGTCCTAGAAAATATTTTTTTTAGTTTACCATTTAATTACGTCACATATTTATTCATATTTTTTATTTTCTAGCTTTTTGTTCTGTCTTTTTTTTTCACAATTTATATTGTTTTGATATTTTATCTTTTCATTTCTGTCTTCAGCCTTTCCTTTTCTTTCTCTTCCAGTTTCTTTATTTATTTTTTAATATGTTACGCTCTCTTCCTTTCTCTCTCTTTCCATTTATCTCGTAAAAAATAATGGTACACTCTTGGCATCAAGTTCTCTGCTCTTAAACTTTCAGACTTATCTTTAAAATCTCATTTTAAAATTTCTACTTGAATTTCCGCGACAGATTTTCTTACCGATATTCGATACGTTAGGCTTACAAAAAACACTTGAAACTGTTTCGTTTTTTTTTTTAATATTTTTTTTTTTAATAGCAAACAAAAAGTAACAATATATATATATATATATATATATATATATATCGTTGCTTTTTCTTTTCTTTTTTTTCAATGCAATTTTATTTTTTCTGGGAAATTTTGTTTTCTGAACATGTTTCTCATTATTTTCTGGATAATATTTTCATGTAATTTTTTCAAGGCATCTTTTTCTAGACAATATTTTTATGCAATTCTTTCGAGACAATTTTTTCTGGACAATATTGCCGGGCAATTTTTCTGGTCAATATTTCCAGGCAATTTTTTCGGGGTAATTTTTTAGATGCAATCTTTTCTGGACAATATTTCCAGATAATTCTTTCTCGAGGATATTTTTTCTAGACAATATTTTCAGGCAATTCTTTCGATGCAATTTATTCTGGTCAATATTTTGAGGCTATTCTTTCGAGGCAATATTTTCTGGACAGTATTTCCAAACGATTTCTTTGATGTACTTTTTCTAGGACAATAATTCCAATCATTTCTTTCAAGGCAATTTTTCTGGGCATTATACCTCAATATTTTTGCCACAGAATTTTTCGAAGGTGATAACCAATTCTATAAATTATTAAAATTATTTAATAAACGCAAACACGTGTATTTTTGTGATTATGCCACATCGATTAATATTTATCATCATCATTATCATCATTGTTATCATCATTATCATCATTTGAGAAATTGATGTCTAAACTAATCTATCTCTGACTAGGTTTTTATTTACCCTTCTTTTTCAAATAATCCTTATCATTTTCTCCCATGTCAACTGAACCTGTTATCTTAATTATTCTACATCTACTCACGCAAAAACTCCCAGCTATTCTTTCAGTGTGGCCATACCATCAAAGTTTCCTGTTTGTTTCACAAGTTTCCATATATTGTCCAGATTTAATCTTCTTCTGTGGTCATCAGATCTAAGTTATTTATAAGACTCGCATTAGACATCCATCATATCGTTCTCATATCTTTTCTCTCCATGCAACGCATGTCCTCAACCTTCACTGACAAGGTTTTACTTCCATGCATCTTCACACTATATATACATACCTGATAATTTTTTTCCTTTGCTCGACAATATTAACACCTGCTGATTAGTAATGGCAGATCCAGACACTTCTTGCAATCACACTAATACCTGCCCCGCTTTAATATTACCAAGAAACACAAAACTTCTCGACATCATCAATAGCTTCATCATCTTTACTTACACAATATTAATCAATTTACCCACGTTTAATATAGAGTCCTCATACAGCTCTAAGTAGTATCTTCCCCATAGAAAACACCTATGGTGTTTATGTAACTTTCAAAACTCAAGCACCATACAAATGGCAAACACGAGTACCGTTTAAAAACATCCAGACTAATCCGTGACCCGTTGGATCACAGCAACTATCATTATTTGTTCCTCGCGAATAACTGTATGTACAGTTCCCACACTGACATCAAACTATGCACTTATTGTGTCCATAGATACACGACGGTCCTTATCCATTAAATTCTTTATTTGGCCAATTAGCTCTGGTGTTCTGACCTCTTTACTCTTCCCACACCTTTCGTTATCCTTCACAGACTCCCTGCCTTCCTTGAATTTCTTATGCCATTCAGAAACTGATGCTTGATTCATGCAAAATATTCAAAAACATAGTCTGAAGCATTCCATATGTTTCTGTGGCATTTTTTTATGTTTAAAACAGAATTTTATTGCATATCGTTCTTCTAAAGTGTCCTCATGTCCAGATTGTATTTTTGAAATTCACTAGCTGTGACAATCAGGCTTTAGTAGGGTGTATTCCAATTCCTACTGTAGCTATTCATTTGAATCTGAAATCATAAAAATTGGCCAGTCATCTCATAAGATGTATAGTGATAACAAACTGAATTTTCAAGAGTTTACAACAATTTAAATGCGTGTACAAAAAAGTCTGGAAACTTATTTACGGCACCTCGTACTTTGCTACTGCTTTAGACGAATTCCTATTTTGACGTTAGTAAATAGTAGTGATCGCAAGGGGAGACGACTCATGCTTTACTTTTTTATTGCGATTTTTAAAATTCAACCTATTTTTTAAATATAAACTACCAAAAAACCTTTATGATGTACGTACCCGTCACAGAATAGAAATGACATAGTCCAAAAATCACGCAAAATGGTCAATAGTTTTATTTTCAAAATAAAATCATTGTTAAACGATTTAAAGTGATTAATGTGAATTCGGTGGCAAGTTTGAATTATTGTGGACTTATCTACTCTTGCTTTTTTAAGATGGCAATGTAAGACAATCCCTTTTTGCTTACTCATAAAATTTTATTTTCTTAATTAAATGTAAAACTACTTGATCAATTTTCGTGATTTTTCGAATATGACACTTTTGTTCAGTGACAGATGCGTACATCATAAAGATTTTTCTGTATTTTCTGGGTTTATTTTTAACTAGTTGAATTTTTAATAAGAACCAGCTTTTGTTGCTGTTGTTCTGCTTGTTATTGTTTTTTGACTTTTTGTTTTTACTTTTAAATTGCAGAGACTGATAATGTCTGCGAGTGCCTTCGATAAGTTTTCAATACAAAGAAAAGTTCGGAAACTTATTGGAGGCATCTCGTACTTCAACATTTCATCGAACTTCGTTCCGACCGTTTCGACTGCATTCCATTAGATTAAAAAGAGTAAATTCAAGTTAATTAGCCAATATTAAAGAATACTAAGCGTACCTGTGGTCCGTTGAGTCACAATGACTACCACTATTTTATTTTCATTTCATTCGAAAATTAATAAACTGCTTAATACCTTTTAAGAATTATCGGCTTCGTCGACAACCATCTGTGGAGCTCTGTGTCTGTCTGTACTGCCGGAAATGACTATAAAGTCTAACTCGGAAGTAGCAGTTCCTAACTAGTGGAGCTACATAGCCTAGACAAAGTTATATGGGAGGATAGCTGTTGCCCGTGCAGCCAGAGGATAAAGTGGGAAGACACAGTCGTTACAACTTACCTCTAACGGTGATGACAATATAAAGTCAGACCGTCTTAAGGACTCCATCTCCAGATTTTCTGTTGGGTTTTAACCTTTTCCCTGGTGGAGTAATCTCGCCAGGCAGCGGAAGTTTTAAATCAGAATTACCTTCTCTTGGGTAAGCTACCATCCTAAGTTGACGAACGCGACCTGCATGAAGCAACTGGTTTTTAGGTGCTAGTGAATCGCTTTTGCTCTTCTACCGGTTAATTTTCGCCGGCTTAATAGCTAAGCCACACGAGAGAGCCAGGAGCTTAACCGGTTTGTAAGAGGCTATTTGAGACGCACACCATGAGGGCATTATCAGTATCTTTATTTCTATAATATCCTTACTTCGTTGCCATCTAATTTACATACGTTTTTGTGGCACGTTCACATGTAAATTGAATTTTAACAATCTGGAAATGAAAGTCACTCTTCCTTTAAATTATCACAGATACGCTGAAGAGAAGTATTAGAAAATGTTAAAATCAGCGTATAGTGAGGGAGAGAGTGATACGTAGATAGCTAAGTGAACGAATGGTAATATGCTCAGTTAATTACAACTTACGGCTAATTATAAGTACTAAAATGGATTTTTTTCAAGCGTAAATAAATTATTTAGAACGTTTTCATGTTATATAGGAAAACAAACTTAAAGGAAACAAACGTTGACGAACTTATTTTTAGTATAATGACTTGTTGGCTTTGCTGGCTCGTTATTGCTTCGTAAAGTTCACTACTTAATATGCTTGAAGCACGGATTTAAAATATTAAGCATTTCGTTCATAACATTATTTTAAACACGAAACGAAATCTTTCTAATTTATTTATATATATGAACATTAACATGAAGGTAATTTCCATACAAAATTATTTGTCTTTTTAATGTAATTGTAAATAAAGAAATAGAAAGAAGAAAGTGATTTGCCTTTTCACTTATAATTTGTAAATAGATCGTAACTTCTTAAAAATCAACTCGGTTTCCTCTGAAGAAAAGAAATATCTCTGTCTGTCTCTCTGTCTATCTATCTATCTATCTATCTATCTATCTTCTACTATTACATAAGAGAACTTTGTCTGTGTGTGTAAGTTTGTATCCTCTAAACTAGAAAACGAGTGGGCCGATCTTTCTTCAAACTTCACACGAAAGTACTTAATTTGTCTGGTGAAGGTGTTCTTACGTAGGTTTGTATCGAAATGTGTCCGATAAATATCGAAAAGTTCGATTAAAGAAGGGAGTTCAATTTTTACCAAAGTTAACACCTAACCTAATAACATCACAAGTGTATTATTTATTCTTTGAGATGAGTAATTTGTATATTTTATTTATTTACTAGGATTTCAGCCCGGTGTAGCCCGGGTGCTTAGAGGTGTATGTTGAGCAAAAAAAAAAAAAAAAAAGTCAATTTTTTTTTTAACTTTGGCCTCTATTATGACCCCTTAACATTTATTTTTTTGGACTCGAATCAAGTTAAGTTAGATCCTTGTCCAAGGAACCTATATCTAAAATATCAAGTGTTTAGACCTAAAATTGGCGGAGAAATTAGGTAGAGTTCTCTAAGATTAAATAGTTGAACTTTGCCCCCTTAACAGCCAAATTTCTGGCGGAAAATGGATTACAAAGATTTTTCGAAATCTCAGTACCCTGTATAACAAATTTTGAGTCTGTAAACTTAAAATTGACAGAGTTATTGCGTTGGAAAATGTACACAGACACACAGACAGACACACGCACACAGACACATTCACTTTTATATAGATAGATAGATTTGCGGACTATTATCCTTATCTTTATAGTTGTTGCTTCACGACGTTTCAACCAATTATTCCTCTCACCTTCGGCAAGTGGTTAACCGCGACAGGATAGGAATGCTGTATCCTCGGTAATTCCAATAATTAAATAATATACCATTCGGAAGATCAGATAACAAAAAAAAACTTGAATTTATAAGGCAAAACAATCCAACCCTTCAGGGCCCGTGGCGCAGTGGATAGAGACTTTAATTTCTACAGTTTCAGATGAGCATTGTCTGAAGATAGCGGTTTCAATCTTACTCAAAGGATTAGTCGGCCAAAACGTGGTTGGACGGCAGCAACTATTGAAGACAGTAATTACTGAGGATACAGTTAAGAGTTCAGCATTCCTATCCCGTCGTGGTTAACCACCTGACGAAGGCCAGAGGATGAGTTGGCCGAAACGTTGTGAAGCAACAGCTATAAAGATGAGGATAACAGTCCGCAAATAAATATCACAAGTATATTTCAGAAGTTTTATCACCGCACAAGCAGAAAAATCCAGCGTAAAAATCTTTTGTAAGAAAGGGGAGCGTTCGAAATGAATATTTCGTTTTAGAACACAATTGAACTATGACACTCGACTTTTTTACGCTTAGCTTTAATAAGACTTTCATAAGATCAGCAGTTGGTTCTTTGATAAGACAGAGGCGCGTTCAAGAATGTTTCTTTTTAGACCATAATTGCATTTTACACTTTAAATGAAGCCATTATTTACAGATAATTTTATAAAATCAACGGTATGTTCTTTGCAACACAGTGTAGACTATAATGTATTGTGGACTCTGTATGTACAGTTCCCACACTGGTATCAAACTATGCATTTCATCCCGGTGTGTTTTGACTTTAACGTCAACGCGAAAAATAGATTTTCGCATTTATTCATTTCGATTTATTTGTGCCAAATAACATTCACTCTGAGGATTTCAAATTGACACCACGTGACACATAAATAACACACTTTATATGTTTTCAATTAACCGCAGAGGCAGACTCTCATGTATATAAAAAGTAGAGTTTTAATGAATCCAAATTGTTGATCGCGATGATGAGCCTGAGGATAACAAAAGTATAATCATTCAATGCGCATGCCCACAACATTTTTTTCTTATTTCAAGATATAGACAGGTCCTCGCATCCCTATTAGATACGTTGTCCGGCAGTCTATAAAACTTCAAGTTGAAATAGTATTTTCAGCGCTAAACAGGAAAACCTAATCCACAAATCTTATTAAAAACTATTAGGTATATCCAACGTTGTCCAGGGCCATAAAAACAAAACAGAAGATGTTTTCTCGCTATATGTTTTTTAATCTGTCTCTCTCTGTCTGTCTGTCTGTCTCTCTCTCTCTATATATATATATAGAGAGAGAGAGAGACAGACAGACAGACAGACAGACAGACAGACAGACTCTCTCTCTTTCTCTCTTTCTCTCTCTCTCTCTCTCTCTCTCTCTATATATATATATATATATATATATAGAGAGAGAGAGAGAGAGAGAGAGAGAGAGAGATAAAAAGGAACAAACCGTATTATGTGTTCATCAACGTTTCGTCTTTATTTCGAGACTTCCTCTTTTGTCGGAATACTATTTCCATTATCTTCATCATATATATATATATATATATATATATATATATATATATATATATATATATATATATATATATAATGTGTGTGGGGGGGAAGGATAATTCTAAAGGGAAAAAACCAATACAATACTAAATATGAATAGAAATGAAGCAGGTACAATAGATTCAGGGAAAATGCGATTCTAGGGTACCGAATGAATGCCTATTGGGGGGGGGGGTAATTGCTTGATCTCTGAAGTTGTATACAAATGTGAGATTAAGGTGGAAAACAGAAAGAAAGTATACTTGTGTGGTACAGGTTGCACGTTCAAGAACAGATACAGAAACCACATAGCATCATTGAAACCGGGCCAATGAATGATGATAGAAACTAATTGAGAATAGTACTAGAATAATCATTAAAAATAAAAAAAAGAAAAGAACACAACTGCTTTAGGGGGTTGGATCAGAGAACTGAATAGAAATAATAATAAGGAACTCGAAACAAAATAATTAATAATGGACAAGGGTAGAAGATACCAACCTAGTAAATCCAAAAGATGCAACCTATGCTTACTTGAAGCTTATCACATCGTGCATTCTAGAGAGGTAATTTTAAACAAAAAAAAACTGGATGCCATACAAAGTTGTCTCTACAGAAATAAATTCCTACGACTTAAACCTGGGTAGAATAAGCTCAAAGATATTATCACTAGACAGTAAAGTATATGGAAAACATGCAAATCTAAATATGATAATACGAAGGGCAAAGTAATACAACAACTGGGTAGGTATTAAACTTTACTTAATGTCAAATAAACGATTACACTGAAAGTGTAATATTGGTTTTGGAAACTTAGCTCAAACCCTGGTAATTTCAAGGATTAAGTAAAAAAAATATTAATTAATTAATTAATTAATTAAAAATAAAAATTAGTCATGATTAAATAGGAGGGCATTGATTGGATGTGATACACCATCCATTTGTGTGTAAACAAAAAATAATTGCTGATAAGAACAATTGCATACCGAATCTTTGAGAGTACGTTGTACAGACAAAGAAATTTGCTTAGCAAGATGGTCACTGATAGTACCTAGCCAAGGTAGACAAAGGTACACAGAACATGTATTAGCTACAATTTCTTTAGATTTGTAAAAATTGGAAACTTTCTTATTAATAGTAGTTTCAACAATATCTGAGAGGTAGCCATAGTTACAAAGGGTCTTCGTAATGAATTTAAGCTCGTCATCCAGATTAACTTTAGAACAAACGGTGTTATTTTGCATCGAATCCACGTGTTGTTTTTTCAACCAAACCTATCTTGTCGTCCATTTGTAAGATGTTCTCCCCCTTCACCATAATAATTCTATTATTTATTTATTCAAATGTAGTTGCAGCGCGCACTACGTTGGGCGTACATCGCAAAGATTGGATTCTCGTTTGAAACAGCACCTACCATCAAAGATTCGGTATGCAAATTTTTCACCTTCGGATGTTCTGAGTAATACGTATGGTTCTTCGATTTGCAAGCACCTTATAAATAACCATGCGTGTGCCACGAATTTCAGTGCTGACATGTTTACGATCTTGAGTTAGTCGCACTCACCCTTTCATCTAAAATTCTAGAAAATATTTTTATTAAGTCTTTGAGACCGTCTCTTTGCAAGCAAAAAGAAAATCTTTTGGAACTTAATTTGGTTTTTATGTAATTTTCCCCCCGCTTATTTTTCTTCATATTTTCCTCGATTTAGCTCCGTTGAGCGACGAACGGAACTTAGTTAGCTAACTTTTATTTTCATTTTTTATTTTTTTTTTTTTAATCATCATGTTGGAATATGATAAAAGACACGCAACTTTTCCCTCTGAGCGAAATTACTTTAGGTTGACAACAATAGATGGCGCATAAAAAATTACTACGTTTACATCATTATCCATTACGTTATCTAACTATAGACCGCTATTACATACACATTATTTCGTTATATTAAAAAATTAAACTTAGAGGAGCGCCATACCATTATCGTCCTAAACTAAAGAGGAAGTAGCTAAAATTTCACACTCACTTTACCGTCTACTCTTACGGCGCCATTCTACACCACGTTCCTTTATACTTTTTGCTTCTTCTCATGGGTGTTAACCGTCATTAACTGACTACACATTTCCAACATATACGCATATTCTTACCCCTTACATCCGACAAAAATAATGATTTCTCCCTTTGAAATATCTGGCGCAGCTGATTGGATGAGAAGTATTCATTCTACAATTCAACCATTCGGTTATTTCACTTAATAAACGAACAGTTATCAACTATAAAACACGTCGCCATTTTCGGTACGTACACAACAGTCTTATTTTTTATGTATTATTGACGGAATTAACAACAACAAAAATAACAGCCGTATTTGAAATTTTTACACAGGGCATGATATCACCGGGCAACGCCGGTTAACGGGTCCTGCTAGTATATAGAGGAAACCAATAAGAGTGGAAAATTGTCACAAAAGCTATATATTGGTGAATATAGAATGGTTCATTTATTTAATAAAGGTATACAAACAGTTAGTTGGGGGTTAGAGGGGACTCTTTATACCAAGTATAAAGAGTTCCCTGTATCTCCCAACTAAATGTTTATATTTAATATATAGCTTTTGTGACTTAATTTTCCACTATATAAGCTCCAATGAAATTTGTTGAGCTTTATATCATCCCGATAAGACTCTTCTTATAGAATTGAATTTACTCTATTCTCCTAACTCTCTAAGCTATATATATATATATATATATATAATCCCTTTATCCCGTTTTTCCACATCTCTCCCTCTTTCTCCTCCTCCTCCCCTTTCACCTCCTCTAGCCATTCCTATTTCTTGTTTTTAATGTATTGAAATAAATCATAAGTAATTCATCTCTCCTTTATATAACATTGGCTAAAAAACCGACTCCTTTGACGAAATCTGGCACAGTTGATCCCCAAAGAATGGATATTGTTTATTGTTTTTTTAATTTTAGGTAGTATTCAGCCAGAATGATGCCGATTAAGAATTTACCAAGTTGAACGCACGAGTACTTCTTTGATCTGCTTAGGGTTCAAAGTTATCAAGAATTTAACCAAAAATAATAAAAGAATTCATAAATTATATTAATCACAGCAAAAGAATTCTTAGCCTATTTAGCATGTATTCTTCTACTTTAGATTTTACGAGCAAAGCTATCCGGCGTCGCCTGTGGCCATAGAAGGGTTGTTTTTTTTTTAATTCTGTGTAACATCATTATATTAAACCTATCTCACTACCTGCCTAGATCCGTCTTTCTTTCTCTCTTTCCCTCTTTTCAGTTTTTTAGGTTTGAAATTTGGTAAATAGGTGATTCGGACAAGTGGAAAACTTTTTAATCGGTTTTCATCCGAAAAAAGGGGCTGTCAAAATTGAAAAATTGGTGCTTAGGAGTCATCGGATTTTTATCTATTCATCAACTGTTTTATGAGGCTTGAAAACACTTTTTAAAGATCATGGCAAGCTGGTGTAATGGTTATCGTACTTGACTCACTGTCTTCAGGTTTTGGTTCCGATTTTAATTCGAGTAAACTGTTTAGGAAAAAAACGTGCACATGTCTCAGTTTCTTTCCGTTTTTTACTTCATTTTTTAGGAAGTTTACGTTACGTTTAACACCGGACAACGCCGGGTACATCTGCTTGCATATATAATTATACATTCACATAAAATGCTATAAGGAGATATAATATTTCATGTATTAGTTCGTAGATAGCGATTAAATCACAGAAATGGAAATAAACTCGATGTGAATTATTTTGGTTCTTAATTTTACCTGACAGACAGGCAGTTTCGTTGTATTGCAGCTCTTCGGTGGAGCTAGACAAGTAAGTGCCTTGAGTTGAGATTAAAATTCGACAGGCGGCACTTCTAATTTTTTGTTTATCATTCAGAAACTGCTGCGAATAAACGAAATCAATATAATATTGTCAATCTTCCTAGAGCTACATTTGTTTACACCAATGGCCGTACATTAAAAGCTAATAGCTGGTAGCAATTTCACTTACTAGAGAGATCAACCCAAGAAGAGGGCATATTTTTGTTATTCGCATACATACTGCTTTGCTTTATCACAGCTTATTGTGTGTGCGTGTGATAGGTTCGGATGTAGTGAAATTGCAGAGTGATTCATACGAACGCTAAAAAACTATAATTGCTACACCGTTTTTTTTTTCTTCGCTTGGTTGGAATTTGCTTTCTTCCTCATTCCCTAAAGCAAGAAAGTTTTCACATAAACGTATGAATGCAAAAGATTTTTCAAGCTTCAAAAGTAACAAGTAAATGTAAATGTTATAAGTCAGGGTTAAGTTAGAAACCCCTATAAATGGAGAAGACAAACAGCCAAAACAAGACGGAGACTTCACTAGCAGCAAGCTGAACAGACACCCAAGAACGTCGCTGGGCATATAGTGGCAGTCGCAAAAGGAAAAAGCTCAATGACTCACATACCAGCATCTTTCATCTCGTGTATATACATTTACACAATAACGAGTCTGACGAACAGAAACAAACTACTATTCACACTTACATACGCACTAACAAAGTACAAAGGTAAACCAACGCACATACATACAGAAATTCACGCTACCAAACACTCACATACGTATATTACTTACACACGCGTATTCACAATATGAACATATAGATTTACACATTTCTAAGCCTTGGGACTATTTATTTATCAAACACGGTTTTGTACTACGAAAATTTACTAACATGAAAATAACTTTTGTATTTTTATCTTTTGTATAAAAATGTTTTGTTACAAAATTTCGTTTTTTTTTTGTTTTTCTCAATTTTTCTATTTACAAAACTCTGTTTATGTTTTATGTCGCACTTCTATTTTCGTTTTTTTATGCATATATATCCTTCACTCTTTTCCTTCGCTAAAAACTAACATTTATACATAAATTAATTGTTGGTGTTTTGCCCTTGGCAATGCTCATAGATGCCATTGTCGTCCAAAATGGTCGCTACCAAAGCTGTGTATGTATGAGTGGATGGATGATCACCAGTTGGTAAGAGGAAAGTTTAATCTACGAATCCGTAAGAAAGTTCGTCATAGTGGCATTAGGGTGCCTAGTCGTAGTGGCGCGAAGTTAAAGTTGCCTAAGTTCAAAAGAGTATGGTGGAAAAGCTTGATAATCTTGCATTTGATGGTACATGGGAGAATTTCAAGACTCAGGTTTACTCTACTGGTGCTGAAGTTCTTGGCTTCAAGAGGGATAAGAACATGGACTGGTTTGACGACAACAATCTTGAAATTAATCAGTTGCTGGCAATTTATGAATCTTTACTCCGTGAAGATCATTTTGATCATATAACTAATTTGCGACAATACAAAGAGGTCAACGCCACATTGCAACATTAGCTAAGAAAAATGAAAAATTAATGGTGGATGAATATAACGGAGCAAATCCAAAAGGCGGTTGACACAAAGAATTCGAAGGAATTTTATGAACTCCTGCACCAAGTATTTGATCCCCCTACCTCTTCGATATCTCCCCTGATGTCGAAATATGGTTCTGTTGTCATTAAGGATCCAGAAATATCTTGAAAAGATGTCAAGAGCACTTTACTGATGCGTTTCACAATCCCTCAACAGTAGATGCTGATGCAATTGATAGTCTACCACAATGTGATATCATATCCAGAATGGATCGTTTCCCTAGTTTGGATGAGGTGCAGTTGACTATCGCAAAGTCAGCGGTGGCAAGGCACCTGGTTTGGATGAACTTCTTAAGATTGGAAGTGTGCATATTGCTAATGTTATCCTTGGTTTTGTTGAGGAGATCTGGGAAGGTGCTATTATTCCATAGGATTGGATTGATGTTGTCTTGGTAGCCCTTTTTAAAGGAAAGGGACAGAAGAATGTTTGTGACCACTACCGTGAGATCACGTTTTTGGAAGCTGCTGGGAAAGTTCTCACACGACTTCTGTTAAGCAGGTTACTGAAAGATGTTTGTTCTAATGCTATTTCAGAGTCACAGAGTGGCTTTAGGTCTGGCAGAGGGACTATGGATATTATTTTTTCAGCCCGGCAAGTCCAGGAGAAATGCATTGAGCAACAGATACCATTGTATCAAGTGTTTGTGGATCTAACCAAAGCATTTGATACTGTCAACAGGGATGCTCTCTGGTTGATCTTAAAGAAAGTAGGGTGTCCTCCAACCTTTGTTAGAATATTCAAGGAACTGCTCAGGGATATGAAAGCTCGAATCTCATTTAACGGAAAATTGTCTGATGAAATCCCAGTTAACAATGGTGTCAAACAGGTGATATTCCTGCTCCTACTCTTTTCTCTATATATTTTGCTGCTCTACTTGCTCATGCGTTTTGGGATTGCGATAAGGTTGTCATGTTAAAGTTTCGAACCACGGGTCCATTTTTAATCTTAGAAGGTTTAATGCCAGCACCACGCTGCATCATGTATTAGCCAAGGAGCTACTGCATGCAGACGATGCTGGTTAGTTTTTTTTGGGGGGGGGTTGTCGCACACTGGGGCTGCTATGCAGCATATAATGGATAGCTTTGCTGACTCCTGCACTGCCTTTGGTCTCAGGATCAGTCTGTCTAAAACAAAGGTGATGTTCACTCCTGCACCGAACCAGTCATACTTGGAGCCGAACATCATGGCCTGTGGTGCTAGACTAGGAGTAGTTGATTAGTTTGTCTACGTTGGTAGTTCTCTGTCGAGCGATGGCTCTCTCGGCACTGAAATCCGCAGACGAATTCAGAAAGCATCTGTAGCTTTTGAAAGGTTGGAGAATAGAATGTGGCTGATTGTGGCATCACAGGCAGGACTAGAATCTGCGTTTACAAGACATGTGTGCTAACCACGCTGTTGTATTCATCGGAGACATGGACATTGCATCAAAGGCTCATTAAATGGCTTGAACGATTTCACCAAAATGCTTGAGACATATCTTAAACATCAAGTGGCAAACAGGTACCCGATACTGAAGTCTTTGTGAGAGCATGTTGCTCTAGTGTTGAGATCCTTGTAATTAGATCTAATATGCATTGGGTGATCCACTTGGTTCAAATGAAAGATTGTAGGCTGCCAAAACAATTTTGTATGGGGAGCTGGAAAATGGCAAGCGCCCTCAACACAAGCCTAGGAAGAGGTTCAGGGATTCTACAAAGAATAATTTGAAAGTCTTACAAATCGACATCGACACATGGGAAGAACTTACTCAGCAAAGATCGAAGTGGCGAAAGCTTGTACGTGAAAGTTGTGATGCTCTAGAGAAAAGAAAGCAGGCCCACAGCAATCTGAAGTGAGAGTTTCGCAAAAGTTTAATTGATGGTCTTAACCATGACACACAAAGCTGGAAATGCGACACTTAAAAGCTGGCTATGTCAATCACCTTAAGTCGCACAAAACTCCTGTTCAAGTAAACTTTGCACCTACTAGTCTGAACCAAACGATCTGTTTAATATGCAGCAAAGTTTGCAGGTCTACTGCTGGTTTGAGAAGACATGCGATTGTTCATAGGAATACCGTTTAACCTCCAAAGGAAGTCAACTCAGTGGAAATTGCTCAATTTGTATGTCACATCTGCTTCAAGATGTGCAAATCTGTGGCGGGAGTGCAGAGTCATCTGAGTTGGCATGGACGACGAAATTGGGAGAACTCAATGTGATAGCGATCATCTGGAAAGATGCAGCAATCATCATATGTATGTATGTATGTATGTATGTATGTATGTATGGATGGATGGATGGATGGTTGTATGGATATATATATGGATGGATGGACGGATGGATGTATTTATGGATGGATGGATATAACATACTAAAATGATCCAGGGTTTTTGGCTAACACTTTCACTCTTTACATGTCTAAAATAAATAACTAAAAACGCATGCTAAATCAAAATACATGATGAAAACCCTGTCTCATTAACTGATAAAACCGCTAATTACTTGATTTCGAGTCAGCACTTTACAAGTATTTTAATGGAATGTGTTGTGACGAACATGATGTGCTCTATCGACGCACATATATCGACAAACCCGTCTAGCAACAAAATCCAACCTCTTTATTGTAGAGGTTGTTAGATGCCAGAAAGCTTTCTACTCAAATTATTTATTTCCTAGATTTTGGAATTTCCTCCCTATTCCTCTTTCCCTGACTTTACTGACAAGCAGAAGCTTAACTCTTTATAGCCTTAATTATGATGTAGATGATTAAAGAAATGCTAATTTTAGTTAGTTTAAAGGGTAATGATATTATGGGTGTCTTCAAACTGAAAAATTATGAAGTTCAATAGTTAAATTATCACTGAGAATTTTTGCATTTCATAAACTTACCTTGATTATTATTCATAGTGCTTGAAAGAAATGTGTTTAGGACAACAAACGAAATCCTCCACTCTCTGAGACAGAATGTAAGCAATGGACGGTTGCAATCTGGAGGTATCTGGTAGATATTGAACTAATACGTACAAGGCGTGTTTGAATTAATTTCTACTTTATTTATGCCATTATATTCATTTATTTACAACTGAACGAATTTTTTAACAAGGTCATAAAGGGCTAAATGTAATGTAAACAAATATCTCATTGCTTAACTCCTCACAGTTTCCTGATTAATCTGCTTATGTTCCAAATGATTATTTTCTTTGGTCATTGTCATCAAACTAATCGATATATATATATATATATATATATATATATATATATATATATATATATATATATATATATATACTACCACAAAACAGCTCACATTTCGCTTATCTCCTCACATAATCCCCTGTAGACTTGATTCCAAATAATAACCCCTTGCGTCCAAGTGGCAATATGCATTTTGGGGTTGAATAAAAAAGAGTATAAAAGCACTTGGCGACAATTTATATGAATGGCTTTCGTCTCAAAGAATCTCCATGATTTGACTTTCACTCATACCTTGAAATGGAAAATCTACATCAAATCTGTTGCCAAATTCGTCGAAAAAATGGTTGTGTCTTTCTAATGCTCCAAAAAGTATCTCACTCCCGATGCAATCCTCTATCTGCATAAGAGTTGATACGCCCTATTATGGAGTACTGTTGCCACACCTGGACAGGGACCGCTCAGACCACCTATCCTGCCTTGCCAAAGTCTAAAGCAGCTTTGAAACCTAGTAGGTGATACCCTTTTCTCCTCCTTCAACCTCTTTCCTACAGAAGAGACGGCGCGAGCGTGTCTGTTTTATCGTTATTTACATAGAAAGTGCTCGTCTGAGTTTCAATCTATGGTTCCACCTTGCTAAACTTCACAAAAAACAATCGTTTAGCTACAACTACTATCGACAATTTCCTCCACTCTCTATCTGTGTCTAAATTTAAATGTAAATTCCATAAACAAAGGTTCTTTCCTAGAACTACCCGCCTGTGGAACTCTGTTCCGTTAGCCTGCTTTCCAGCTGAGTACAATATGGCTGTCTTCAAGTCCAATGTAAACAAGTATTTGTTGAACTTTCCCTTAATAATCAAATTCTACGCAATTTTCACCACTAACGATTAATACACTGTTATCCAGGTTACCACCGTACACTGGTTATCCTTATCCTCGAGTGGCCTACGATCCTTGATAAGTGGTGACTGCTGTATAAAAAAATAAAAAAGCACTGCTTCGTTGTATCACAACTTATTGTGTGTGCGTGTGCGCCCGTTGGTGTGTGTGTGTATCGATCATGCTAAAACGATCCAGAGTTTTTGGCTCACTGTTTGATTTTTGACATGAAAGGTTAATTTCGTGCCTAAAACAAATAAATAAAAACACGTGTTTACTCAACAACAAAAAAAAATGATGAGAAACGCGTAATAGAATCCATTTAACCGATAAAATCCCTAATTATTTTATTTCGAATCAGCACCCTTGATCACTTGGCAAGAAGTCCTTCGTTCCAAACTGAATCATGTTTTAGATACACTTTCAAGTGCTACATCCCAAAATTGCTCATAATCAGCAGAAAGAAGGAAAAGAAACAGTCAGGGAGAAAAAGAGAAAGAGGAAGTGTGTGAACGAAAGAGACAGACAGATGGAGAGAAAGAGGGGGTGAAGATTGCTAAGCAATACGGTCTTATCCTTTGATAAGGATAGATAAAACGGAAAACAAAATGCAGGTGCGTGAACTTCATTCCCTCGATACGTACTGACCGATAAATGCCAGCCCAAAAGATGGCGCGGCCGGAACCGTTTATTTTTTCTTCAGATAGCAAATCACCGTCGAAAGATATTAATTAACATATCGTTTTAAAATCGACTTTCTGTCTGTAACGCAAACCAATCCTGTCTCAAACAAAAATAAAAAACGCCATTTAT
Organism: Euprymna scolopes; assembly: GCF_053919585.1. Taxonomy (NCBI): domain Eukaryota; kingdom Metazoa; phylum Mollusca; class Cephalopoda; order Sepiida; family Sepiolidae; genus Euprymna; species Euprymna scolopes. Next base: position 51,875,041 of record NC_136489.1, on the reverse strand, counting down.
CATTTAAACGTTTTAATGAACGCCAAACGACTAATGATATATTTAATTTAGCATTTAATGTTTGGTAATTAATTACGTTATCACCTTTCTTTCACCCACATTAAAAAAGCAATGAGATCGTCCACTCAGCAAAGATTATTCTGATGTCGCTAAGGCTTCACCTTTTTTTTAGTGAAGAGTTTCAAAATCAAATTATATCGTCCCGTCGAATAAAATAGTACAATTTGAAGTTTATCTGAGAATCAAACATTATAAAAGATCAAATTAATGGCAATTCAGAATCCTAACTTATTGTTCTAAGAAAGATTTTACTAAAAATTGCAAGTAAAATAGGTGTTATTACCAGGCAAATGTATTCAATTTAAAAATGCAGATAAAACCCGCTTGAAACTTTATATATATATATATATGTGTTGTTGATAAGAAAAATGGATGCCGACCGTATTAACTAGAAAAGTCCTATTCATGGGCTGAAAACTTTTGGAAAATTGTTTTTTTTAACACACTGATGAAGCCCAAATTTCTGCAAATTATAATTTGCTGAACAGTTATATTCTTAACTATCAAGACTGAAATTATTGTATGCAATGCTATGAACAATAAAGAAAAATTTTCCGAAGACGAGTAAATACTTGTGTCTCTATCCCCATTAACATGGTATCTTTAAAGAAAAATATTTTAGCTCTAGTATTGTACTATTGAGCTATTTAAATCAGAATTTTACGTTATTTATTCATATGCAACCATTGCCTCAAGTAGTTAAATTACATATAAACATATTAGCTATATATATATATATATATATATATATATATATATATTGTGTGTGTGTGTGCGTGTGTATGTGTATGTGTGTGCATATATATATATATATGCGACAGTGTGTATTGTGTAAATATCTTTACTTGACCATCTGTAAAAAATGACTACTGAATGTAGCAGCGGTTCCTGGGAACATGTACCAGAGGGAACAGCTGGAGGTGGGTCATGTACAATCTATGGGACAGAATTAAGAAAGAAGCACATTCCTTTATGAAATATGCTTCTTTAGTTTGAGCTCTGTAGTGTTGAGCAATATTTGTGAATGAAAAGTCGATCAGTTAACCTACGTGCGAGATCGTGACGTTCAGTTACTCGGTCACTGTAGATCTACATTCAATAACGTTTATATCTTTATAAATGTTTAAATTAACTTGAATATCGTTGCGGTTAATGGTGGCCCTGTGGTTTTCTTCTTTGCGGAGTTCGAATCTCATGACCGGAAGGATGAAACACTAGTGTCTGTAGGTATTAAAAATGATTATATATAATCAGTAAATTTCCTCTAATCGTTCTTTTCTCCTGTTTCCCACCTGATTACAACTTGGACGTCTTCAAGTCCAACATAAACAAACTCCTGACAAACCGCCCCCTTAAGTAAGACACTCTATCAAAACCCCCAATACTAATGATTACTACAATACTATCTCATTGATTACTGTACACGCAATAACCCTTATCCCTGAGTGGCCTTCGGGCCTTGATAATTGGTGACCCCCATGTAAAAAAAAAAAAAAGTTCGCCATATGTTAAGAAAATGATATATTCACAGCACTTGACAGTCGTAATGTAACGACAAATATCAAATATTTACCAAATTTCATTGGTTCGCCATCAAAATTTCATTGGTTCGCCATCAAAATTTCATTGGTTCGCCATCAAAATTTCATTGGTTCGCCATCAAAATGGATAAAATCCTAAATAAACTTTGTTTTATTGTTTTGAAATTTTTAGATAAGAATTGATAATTCATATTATTTGGATTATTCGAACTATTGTTCTCATCTTGAAATTTATTCTCACAAAGTTTTGATCGATATAATCTCCGGCTTTCTTCAGATGCATCTTGTCAAACTCGGGAATCTTTCTGACTCGCCATTTTTGCTGTTGAACTCGGAAATCTGCAAGAATTTCGAGCGGAACACTTTATTTAATTTACGGAAGTAGTATATTTTCGTCCCATCCGCCATGACTGAATATAAATTCTAAGTAATTCGCAATTATATTTTTAGAGTCGCTCGCACTGGGGATTGACCCTTCAATCTCTAGAAGCGTGTAATTTACAACTGAATTTTTACCAAGTAATTTATCTGTAAATAATAAATTTGTTTTATTTTTTCTGTTGTTTGTAGGTCGCACGCATGATCACACGTATAACATGTGGCAGTTGGATACATTCGCTAGTCCGGCGGTGAAGAGTTTTGCCGAAGAAGGTTTTGCCGCTGACTTCGATACGGAAAGTCAAGGAGAAAATGGTATCTACGATGTGTTTACACTGCCGGCCATTTACAAAGGAGTTGGTGATTCAAGAGGAGGTATCTTCTTGGACGGCATGCATCCATTGGTAAGGGAGCCAACGTCTTCTCTCTCTCTCTCTCTCTCTCTCTCTCTCTCTCTCTCTCTCTCTCTCTCTCTCTCTCTCTCTCTCTAATCTTTACCATTCGGATTGACGAAATTGCCGCCATCAGCATCATCATCATGATCATCATCATCATGTTTCCTTTATGTTACGAATTGTACATACGAAGAAACATGATGATGATGATGATGATGATGATGATGATGATGCAACTAGCAACCACGACCTTGCCCGCATCATCATTATCATCATCATCAGGGGAAGAAGTGGATGATGATGATGATGATGATGATGATGATGATGATGATGATGATGATGATGATGATGATGATGGTTGCATGATAATTATTATCAGGCTCGCATCATCATCATCATTGTACTTCTCTATTATAGAAAGATTTGTTTAACTTATTAAATATCACAGGGTTTACTCGAAATGACAACTTAGTTATTGGAAAGCCAGCCCCCGCCTCTAGTGTGTGAGGAAGTGGTTCATACAAAAGAAAGAATTTGTCGTAAGTTAAAAAAAAAAAAAGTCATGACAATAGTTAGAAATGATTCAGCAAAGCACACAAAGGCTTCTTTGGTGTTTCTTGGATGAATACTCGGAAGTTGAATGGCTAGTCAGCTGGAAGTGGTTGAGTAAGACGAAAGATTCAGACACAGAATTTACTAGTTCTGAATAAAAACATAGAACAAATTTCATTGGAATAAAAAGGAGAATTTACACAACACTGGTGAGAAAAGCTGTTATAACCCATAAAAATTTTGAGGTATTGAGGTAAAAATAAAGACGCATATATATATATATATATATATATATATATATATATATATATATATATATATATATATATATACGACATATATGTTTTGATATGTTTATATATATATATATATATATATATATATATGACAAAAGTTTATATTCCAAATTTCAAGATGATGACCATCTTACTGTTTATTTCTTTAAGTTGTTTTAAATGTTCAATTATTGACAGCATTTGTTTCGTAGCGCAGAATCATACATATAATTATTATGTAAATTTTTTTAATTTATTCCGCTCTTAACTCATCAGAAGAAAAGAATCTCATCAACTTCAGAAGAAAATAAAGAAATATAGGCATGATTGCAAAATTATATGAAATATTCTGCGCTACAGAACAGGTGCTGTCAAGAATTGAATATTTCAACATACTTAAAGAAATAACCGGTAAGATATTCAACATCTTGAAATTTGAACTATAGACTTTGGTCATTTATTTGTATATGTTCTGTAGTTACATCAAGCTTCATAAATTAAAGGATTAGCAAAAATAAAAGATTAAATATAATTGAATAAGGATATTTTCCTACAAACACATACATATATATATACATATATACAATATATACATATATATATACATATATACATACATATATTTATATATCCATATATATGTACATATATACATATATATGTACATATATACATATATATACATATATACATATACATATATACATATATATATACATATATATATATACATATATATGTACATATATACATATATATACATATATATATGCATATATACATATATATACTCGTGTATATCTCTTCTACTTATATATATAAAAGGCACTTTGTCTGTGTGTGTGTGTGTGCGTGTGTGTATGTGTGTGTGTGTGTGTGTGCGCGCGCGTGTGTGTGTGTGTATGTGTGTGTGTGTGTGTTCGTTCTCTAAAGACTCAAAAACGACTAGACCGATTTTTTTTTAATTTCACACATATGTAACTTATGTGCCTGGTAGTATTTTAGATAAGTTTTGTAGCGGAATACCTCTGATAAGTATCAAAAATCGATAATCGAAGAAATCTGATTAAAGAAGAAACAGTCCAATTTGGGTCAAAGTTAACACTTTTATGCAGCCTACCAACATAATTGCATTCAAGAAGTTTTATAACCACATAAGCAAAATGACTAGGCCTATAAAATCAACAGTAGGTTCTTTGATAAGCAGATGCTCGTTCAAAATGAACACTTCTGTTTAGAGTATAATTGGATCATTGTATGATTTTTGCATTTTAAACTTAATTCAAGTCATTATATAAAATTAAAAATAATTTCATAAAATCAACAGTAGGTTGTCTACATTGCAATGTAGACTAAAATGAATTGTGGACTAAGTCACTGCAGGGAGGCATGTGAAGCTTCCTCCCAGTGCATAGCAGTTAGTTCCTGACTAGAGCAGGCAATCAATTGATTTGATTAACGAATGGCCGATTTCACCGATTCGATGACAATTAGAAGTGTGGAATATTTCTTAATTCTCTTTAAATCACGAGCAACGTCGGGTCGCTCTGCTAGTATATATATATATATATATATATATATATATATATATATATATATATATATATATATATATATATACAAATAAACGGCTCCGTTCATTTTTGACAGACTATATGTACCCACTTTAAGTGTACCTGCGCATGAAACTTCTGTGACAAGTGTTGCGCAATCTTCAACCACATTTCTGGGGTAATTCACTCGATACGAGGTGAGAGGGTGGGTTGAAGCGTTAAACAACGATGTAATTGCGACTCCGACATAATAGTTGAAGTGAATGGAGACTAAAAGCTTATGAACTCACAACTTTGTCCGGCGTTGTTAAGAAAAATAGATGACACCACGACAAAAAGGTATGCTGTCTGTTGTATATGGAAAACAACCACACACGGATATACACAGGAACACAAACAAGACGTTATATACACCCGAACGTTTTCGTTATGTATAAATGTAAAGACTCTGCACAATATTTTATTTATACATGAGAGTTTGACGTCTGACTGTTAGGAAATTTGATGTTGCATAAAAAAAAAAAGCTGAGATGCCGTTATGCAATAGTCTCAAAAAAGAACTTGTTAAACATTGGACTTGAAGACGACTATGTTGTAGTTAGCTGGAAAGCAGGCCACCAGAACAGACTTCCACGGGCGAGTAGTTCTAAGTTTTTGTTTGTGGAATTCGCGTTTAGATTTAGACATGTTAATAGGTTTTAAAAATGTCGACTGAAAATTTTTACCAGCAATCGTCGATGTATTTAAAACAAAAATGGCGGATGCAGAGTAAGATATTGATGAAACAAAACCGAACATTATAGCACTCATAGAGATGAAGCCGAAAGTTGAGTGAGGCGTAGTTAGTAATTGAAGCATGTCATCTAGGAAATAGAGGTAATTTGCATATATTTCTCGCAGTTACATATGGTGGACAGCTTTAATCTTGACATTGAAAGAGTGAAAAACATCAAATATTTTAGTTTTCATATAAATAAGACATATTGCCACTTCGCATGTATGCTTACTATTGCGATCATGTCTACGGAAGACTATGCGAGAAAATGAGCGCGATGTCTGCTCACATTACACTTAAACTTCTGCGTGTTAGGAAAGAAGGAAACAAGGATAAAATTCCAAAGCCTAGAAGTCCAAGAGACAAAAAAATATTAGAGTAGAAGGCTTTCCGGCATCTAGGGGCATCAACAGTGAAGGGGTAGAATTTTGCTACTTGTGAGGTTAATCTGGACTATGTACGTCGAGGAGGAACGAGTGATTCGATTTCGTCAGAGAACATTTCATCAAAGTACTTAAAGCAGGTACAGGGGTACAGAATCATGATACATCATGGGGCTGGAGTTTGGCTGATAATGCGGTACCTACGCAAGAGAGACTAGTGGTAAATGCATCAGCTCAAATGTGGCAACAATACTCCATACATGAGCCAATGGGCGCTTTGTAGATGCATAGTATACTATTAAGTGTGAGTAATTTTCTAGCATTGTAGAAAGAACCTGCTTTATTTGCAGCAACTTTGGCAATGCCTTCAATGTATTTATTCCAATTGATGTTGCCTGTGAATGTTAATCCGAGGAGTTTGAAGGATGAGCTTTCGAGCAACGTGCTATTTTAGAGACGTGAGATGCACTTCGATATATTAATAATAAATGAAAACATAGAACAGGAGAAAAAAAAAAACTAAACCACTTTTAGCATAACAACGACAGCGTTTATTTCAATAGCAGAAAGTTGGACGGCGTTCGACTGAGGAAAAAGAAAATTTGAAAATTCTTTGGAATGTTGAAGACTGACCAGCGGTAAAAATCGCCAATGCTGGAGCGTCGGATAGACAGGAACAGGAGAGGGAGAAAGAATTTCTTTCTTCGCTGATTCTTGTGTTCCCTTTGCTGATCGATCGTGATTCCCAAAGGGGTTAAAGAAGTTCCTTAGGTAACCGATGGGATCAATGCGCTCTGCAAGCTGATTGGTCAATAAGTGACCAAATCACCTACTAGGAACATTGATTCGCAAGAGAAAATAAGTTTTTTATTTTATTTGTCTGCTACATTTTATTTTTAGTTGTAGGGCATAATCACATTGACACACTAGTTCTCGGTAGATCACCAAAGTTAAGCAAGCTTAAACCTAGTCAGTACCAGATTGGTGATCAATTTGGGAATTCCAAGCGCTGTATGCAGGAGGACGTCGACACCTCCCTGCAAAAGTTGCAAAAACCTAATGTCGTCATCTCCCCTGATGGAGATATACATGCGACTGGGGACCGTTTGTGAATTTCATACTCCCATGAAACTTCCTCCTTTGGAAGGAGCCGGTTAACCCCTCATACGGTTAGTGCCGTTTCCTTTTTTCCTACATTATTAGCCATAGCAATACTAATGAATGGTAATTTATTCAGAATAACCATTATATTTATTTCCATTTTTTTTTTTCAGGTTTCTCTCATGGTGAAAATCATTCCTAGTCCCGACTGGTTTGTCGGTATAAGCGGCTTGAATTTGTGTTCCAAAGGCAAATGGCGCCGAAAGGCCGTCTTCAAACTATTTCCAGTTGATGCCGGCACCGACAAAGGAATGACATTCACATCACCAAATTGGCCGTCTTACCCCCCGGAGAAAATCTATCGTATCACCTCTTCTCATCCAAGCCATGACGCCAACTCTTTTTATTATCCGAAGTTGAAGAAATTACCTCGAATCGGCTACGTCATCTTCCATAAGACAACTGAAGGCAAAACGGTTTTCAAGCGACGTAAACCTTACAAGATCAACTTGTCCGGCGTTTCTAACCAATTACCGCCAGTCGACGTTATACGAAAAGAAGTCGATAATCCGAACGGTTCACAAAAACCGACTACACTTGTACAGTCGGATCAAAGACCGATCGCCAAGAAACCGCAGACAGCTTCGGTTGTTTCCAATCAGAATGAACGACAACCAAGGACTTCTCTTCGACTTGCAATTATCGACGTCGGGCCGGGTAAGTACGAATCAAATGCGATATCAATTTCTTTCTACATCCAAATTTTTCTTTAGTGCTCTCCCTCTTCAATATTTCCATCCTCCTTGATCTTTCATTGCTATTTTGTGTGATATCTGCCGAGATTGCTGCCTTTTCTTTTTTGTGGGAGCTACATTTCCTATAATTTCAGTTCCCTTTGGATCTTCTTCTTCTTCTTCTTCTTCTTATTATTATTATTATTATTATTATTATTATTATTATTATTATTATTATTATTCCATTAACTTCTACAATGTTGTGATGTTTTACATCAGTTTTTTTCCTCAAGAGCTCTGGCACCAAAGTTAGTGATGATAGTCAAAGAATCATCTAGATGGTAAGCACCTAGTGCAGGATGTTTGCTGAGCCAAGCAGAACTGACTTCTGGAGTACGATGATGTTGTATTTGATTTCCAAGGAGTTCATCTGTTCTATAAGATCATCAGGATTTGAGCCAAGCGCACCTATGAGTTTACTTATTCCATAATCTAGTAATCTGCATCCTCAGTTTTTGATAGTTCCGTAGTTTCTCATTCTTCTTGTCTGTTAAGTTGATGTCGTTTGAGCCACATCAATAATTTGGCATTCACTGATCTTTTTATTCACAACTACAATATTCGGTTTCCTCTGTTATCTCTAGGTCACACTAAATCATGAAATCTCAAAGAATCTTAACATCATCATTTTCCACTCCATCGAGATATTCGCTAATCCTATGAGATATAACTGTTAGCACATCTGCTGTAGATCTAGCAGAGCAAAAACCATATTGCATGTCACTGGGGAGGTTATTTTTGTTGAGTGGTTGACTACTTATTTAACACAGATTCTAGCAACTTACTCATGACGGACAGGAGACTTATTGGTCTGTACTGAGAGGGAAATGACTGATCACCTGAATTCTTAAATACAGGGCATACTGGTGAGGTTTTCCAGGGTGTTGGAAATCAATTCTCCTTAAGACAACGCTTAAACAGCGTTGTAAGTATTGGAGTTAGTTCTGGTTGAAGTTTTTTCAGCACTATAATTGGAATGCCATCGGGGCCGGTTGCTTTACTGGAATCAAGGTTTTTGATTAGCTTGGCAACATCATGCACAGATATTTGTATGCAGCATAGTGTGTTTTCTTATACAGGAGGAAATACGGGGGGACGGTCTTGGTCGCATAGGGTAGAATTAGTTGCAAAGTTCTTGGCAAAGAGTTTGGCTTTGTCTGATGCTGACGAGATTACGTCAGATCCATTGATCATTGTTAGGATAGAGCACACGCTTCTGTCCAGGATCTTGTTTGCTATTTGCCAAAACTAGCGGAAACCAAGCTGTTGCTCAGCTACTTTAGACTTAACGGACTGAGCATACAACTCTCTCTCTCTCTCTCTCTCTCTCTCTCTCTCTCTCTCTCTCTCTCTCTCTCTCTCTCTCTCTCTCTCTCTCTCGTTCTTTATTACTCTTTTACAGTGATTGCTGGCAGTCCTGGGAGCAGCTTTAGTCTCAGTACAGTTTCCTGTTTTTCCTTTGATCCTCTTTCCATAAAGGCAATATTATCCTTTTAAAAACTTCTCTGTATAATATGTGTCTTTACTCCCCTCTCCTGATAAGAAGCGTTTGGCTTCGAAATGCTATGGCCTAAAGAGGTTTCCCTATCCCTAAATATTGTATTTCCTTTTAAAATGATAGCATAATGAAAATTAATTGTAAATTTTTTAGCCCTTTATTATCTTAACTTATCTTATAAAGCTGGTTAGATGTATATATGAGTATATTTATCAGATAAGGGAATGTTAAATGTAAAAATAATATATATGAAAAGTAATTATAAAATGCTTGCTGAATAGATATGGGAGGCTGGTATATGAATTTGCAGAATAGATTTCCACATAGAGTTCAAGGAGTCGGGAGCGGAGTTGGGAGTTGGAGTTGGAGTCGGAGTCAAAAATATCAAAGGAGTCTGAGTTGGAGTCAGAGTCGGACTTTTTCCATCCGACTCCGCAACCCTGTTTTGAAGTTCTATAATACTGCACAAGCACTAAATATCCCCACTCGTATTTTACTCGTGTCCTAATGAGCTACTGTGATAGGGGCCCAAATGATAAGGGGTAACATGGATGGAAAGTTTGGGAAGTAAGATGCTTGTTCACATTCCATTTAAATTTCTGCATGTTAGTACAGTTGGTGAAACAGGAAACAGGAGGATTCCAAAAGCAAGCGTTCTCAGGGAAAAACTATTAGAGTAGAAAAACGTCTGGCATTATAGATTACTATAGTGAAGGAGTGTGGTTTTGCTGGGTAAGTTCGGGGTATTTACATTGAGGGATTACAAGTGCAATAAATTCAGCGGACCCATATTCCATTGTAATGCTTATAAAACAAGCACGTGTGCAACACTGTGGCGGTGTGGCAAACAGTGCGGGTCTTATTAGGTTAGACATTTTCTTTAACCGTGTCCAAGAGCCGGGGCGTCGTGGTTGGTGCACGAACCCAGATGTGGCAACAATATTCCATGCATAGGCAAATGATAGCCTTGTGAAAATAAATTATTGGCAGGTGTAAGAATTTTTAGCCCGGTAAGGAGGGGTATCTTTTTGCAGCAGACTTGGTAGCATCGTTTATGCACTTATTTCACTCCACGTTACTTGAAAATGTCAATCACAGAAGTTTACAAGTTTCAGCGTTATTTGCATTTTTTAGATTTGTATTTATTCGTAGAGCTGCTTCTGGCATCGGGTTGTGTATTCTGGCGATAGTAATGTCTTTCAAAATTGCAAGAGCAGTGCTAACATTTAATATGTAGATAAATTGGCGCATGAAAAAGATGGATAAAACATAATTGTTATGAATGGGTCAGCAGTTAGCAAGAGCAAACCCAACAACAGGATTTAGGGAAATGTGAAAAAAAAACATAACAAACAAAATGTATTTATATATCAACGATTTTACAGAGATGTAAAATTGGTTTGAAAGGCCAAAGTTTGTTGAGAAGCTTTAAAGTACTTGAATAAGAAGTAGATATAAACGTCAGAAAGTTCATTTCAAATTGTTCTGTGTGTGTGTGTGTGAGAGAGAGAGAGAGAGAGAGAGAGAGAGAGAGAGAGAGAGTGTGTGTGTGTGTGTGTGCGCGCGTGTGTGTGTGTGTGTGTGTGTGTGTGTGTGTGTGTGTGTGTGTGTGTGTGTGTGTTAACCTTCTTAATGGTTGAGTTGATCGGAGAAATATCAGCAGGCTTAAAGGAATTTCAGCGTGGGGCATTCCAGTTTTCCAGGATGGACGTCGCAATGGCATCCCGCAAGAATTCTGAATTACAGTTCATTACTGTTTTGTATGAGTTTCTAAGTTTGCATCGATATGTTAATTTTGGAATTTAAAACGATTTTTATTTGTTGGAAAATGTTTTGACCTCACTTGTTCCTGTGAAAATGTCTTGCTATTGAAATGATGAAGAAAGCGATCCTGATGAATCAAAAATAGAAAAACGGTTACAATTAAATTTCTTTTTAGCTTTCATCCGAATCGCATCTCGATATTAAAATCCAACGCCAAAAGAAGTGAAAAGGAAAAAAGATGACGGAACGAATAAAGAAAAATGAAGTGGCTTCTTTGAGCTCGTTCGTCTCGCACATCAATCTCTAATCTACGGAATGTTCATCTTTATGACTATTTTTATGACGCATTACATTATCAAAGTGTAGTATCTGTTCTTCAGATGCGGCACTTCCATTTCTCGTTCTCTTTCAGTGGAGGAGAAATCCTTCACGACTGAGACAATTTTTATTTTTGTACCTTTTCTCCACGTTAAAAAACGACCCTGGTGTCTAACTCTGTCCCGTGGGGAGGCATTGTAAATAGGTACATTATATGACTCCATACTTCTTAGTAAACTTATCAGTATTTTTCTCATGAAAATTCAATATTTTTTATTAGATTTGAATTGTAACTATTTATGTTTTCAAATATCTGTTTTTATTTATTTATTTTTTGTTATTAATTTTTATTTATTTACTTTTTATTAATTTTATATTTTTATTAACTTTTTTATTTATTCATTTATTGATTTATATTTATTTATTTTTATTTATTTACTTCTTAATTGTTTACTTTTATATTTTTTAATTTATTTATTCATTTATTCTCATTTATTATTTTTTATTTATTTTATATATGTACATTAAATTTGTTCGTTTATTTTTATTTTTTATTAATTTATTTTATATTTTTATTATTTATTTTTATTTTTATTTATTTTTTTCATTAATCTATATTTTCGTTTTATTATTTATTTTTATTTATTTAATTATTTATATCATTTATTTTATTATTTATTTCATTATTTATTTTTAATATTTATTTTATTTTTCAGGCCCAGCTCTCGATTGCCAAGTGAGCAACTGGGGTCACTGGAGTGCGTGTTCGAAAACGTGTGGTTTCGGCAGACGCGAACGGCATCGTTTTGTGACACAACAAAAGAAGAATCAGGGTCTGATTTGCCCGAAGCTGAAGGAAGAAGAACTCTGCGGCAGCATGCGTAACTGTAAATGGAGTCACTTCCAGCCATTCCGGTGGCAGACGTTGCGGACTCAAAAACGTCACTGATTGAACAAATTCATGAGAAACAAAAAAAAAAAGAAAAGAAAAACGAAAAATCGTTTTGTTTTTATATTGTTAATTGCGACTCCATTTATTTGAAAGACGAGCTAAGAAGGAAAAAAGTGTAAAGTAACGACAAAAATAGGTTCTTATGTACATTTTTGATGTTTTTTTAAGCCAACACATTTCAGGTGAAAACATTATTACGTGCGCAGTGCGCGTCATGTCGAAATTAGTATAAATTCCAAAAATTACAAAAAATGATTCAGTAGAAAAAATAATTACAAGGAAAAATAGAATTTATCGACTTATCAAGTTTTATCGTATGTTGTAATCT